>NC_086446.1:635040565-635640565 GCF_028390025.1 Pseudophryne corroboree
TAATAGCTTGCTGATTAGAGCTAACTTAAAAGTAGCTGCACATTGTGGAAGTTTGCCAATGATTTTTGCCTCCAAACTGATGGATGTGGACTTCCAGCTAAAAGTTATAGAACGCCCCTATTTTTCCAGTTTTTATTGAAAAATTAACCCTTCATCGAATAGCATAGACCAGAAGGTATTGCTTGGCGCTACAAAAACGCTGTTTTAGCCCTTTTGCAAAAAAAAAAAAAAAAATGCCCCAGACCATGATGCTTCCTCCTCCATGTACAACAGTTGATGTTACCTGTGTTTATTCAGTAATTCCTGGCTTTGTTCACTAATAACATGGCTAATTACCCCCCCCCCTCCCCACACACACACACGCACACACACAAATACACACACAGATACAGATCCCATGGCTATTCAATTGCTACTCATCAAAGAATTTATTCAAGGCAAAAAAAGATCCCCAATAATTAGCCCCAGTCTGCCTCATTATCAGCAAAAACACATACACTGTAGGTCCATGAACTTATCATGGAGTCTATGTGTTTTCGGCCGATAATAGATATTTTTTTCTTGCATTACCTTAATAAAATAATTTCTCAAAAAAAAGGAAATACCCTTTCACTTTTGAATGATCAGTCCATAAGCTCTTCTTCCAGTCTTTAGTAGTCCACTGGCAGTGCTTGATGGCCCAGGAAAGCCTCTTTTTCATTGCTGCAGAACAGTTGTAAGATGGGCAGATTTAGAGGTGAGGGTGCCCCTAGGCACAATAGAAATGTCCCCCCACTCCTTCTTGCTTTAGTTTTTTCATTTATTGGTCATAAGCCCTCATTGGATGATAGCCAATTAAATAGAATAAAAAAGAAGCCACTAACTGCAATTTTTCATTTTAAATATGTATACATAGTTACTAAGTAGGACAGCTTACAGGGGCAGTCTGTTCCTGTCCTATCCATTTATTCTCCATTCCATGGCATATGGTACAGTACATTGGAAATATTTTGCAGTTACTGGTACAATATTGGCTGACAGTACCAATCCCAGTGCTGCCCCCCAAACAGGCGACACCCCATGACACGTACCTCGTGTGCCTAAACGGAAATTCACTACTGGTTGTATGCTCTTAATCCGTTCCTTCATCCCTGAAAAAGACATTTTTCTTTTATAAATTTTCATTTACATTATTTTTCAGCTTTTGCTAACCGAAACGTCTCTTTAGTAACCACTAGTAGTGTACCACTTACCTTTGCACCATGTAGGCTATCTACTGGCCTTGCTTAAACTTCATTAAAAACTGTACAAAATGGTAAGGTTCTAAAACTTTTGCCCAGTAGTATCATTTTAGAAGCTGAGAAGCAAGCTGCAAGGGATGTGCATTGGTTTAAAAACACACAAACCACTGGCATTCAAGAATCTTGTCTATATTAAATAAAGAAATAAAAATGATAATTTTAATATCATAATTTTTTTTTCTAGTTCACCTCCCCTCAATTTTAAACTGATACTGCCAGCCTAAGAGTCTGTTGAACATGCGTGGTGGTGCTGAGCAGACACTGAGCAGTGATGCTGGAGGGCGGGTTAAGATACCGCAGGTCTGAAGAGGATAAATGGGCAAGAGACGTTGTAGAAGTGGTGGCAAGGGTCAAGGCAACTGAATAGCGTGCTTGGAACTGCAGCGCAGTGCTAGCAGAGTGTGAGGGGGTCACTGCGCACACAGTGGGACAGCACTGAAGACCGTAGCAGGATTCGTGAAGGCTGACAGTGAGTTGTATTTAGCAAGAGGGATGTCCCTATTTTAAGATAGCTTCAATCTTTAAATAGGATTCAGTATGATTTACCGGCGGAAGAGATGCTGGCTGTCAATATCCCAACAGTGGCATCCCACCCGCCGGAATGCCAGCAGCAGGGTGAGTGCAAAGAGTTCCCCTACGGGCTCAATGCACTCGCAGCGCTGCGGACTCGGTGGCTTGCTGCACTTGCCACAGGATCTATTCCCTCTTTCTGGGTGTCATGAACACCCACATGTGTGGGAATAGTCCTGTTGCACTAAGATTCTGGCTGTCGGTATTTCCGGCTGTCAGGATTCTGGCATTGGTATCCTGACCGTCAGGATCCCGACAGCCGGCAAATTAACCACATCCCATTTAAATGCTATTTCTGAGCTATACAGTGTGATACTTATGCCAATTTAGTTACGTTTAATTCAACATTCTGAGTCTATTAATTGTGAGTTATTTATTGAGATATAATACTAGAAGTTGGTTGAGAGTGCACGAAAGACAGATATAATTATTACTAAGTGCTGAAGATAGTTGTGCTACTATAGACTAAGCTATATATGTATTATTACTGGAGAGCTGAAGCTGTTGTTTTCTGAGAATCAAGGATGATCAGCATTAGATGATAATACAACCTAATTTTGCCTATTGTGGATTCCACACAGTGGATTACAAATACATGCATGGAAGTGACCACCTAGCAAGAGAGTACTCCAATGAAGGGACCCTGTATTCATCTACAAATAATGATTGATTAGTCTGGGATTTTTTTTAAACATTTTTTCCTTTTATTGAAGCTTCAACATGTGACAATAAAATCATCCAACTTTTGACAGAGCAATATACAAGCAAGCATATCAAAATCTATGGCAGCATAAAACAATTAAAAACAAAAAAATAACAAAATGTTAGTACTGATACATACGGAAATAAAAAAAGAAAAGAGAGAAAAATTCTGGAACCAAAATATTAATATTCTTCTGTGAGGTTATACATTTTCTAATTTCATTATACAAATTTATGTGAGTACAATGTGTTGAAGTAAATGAGCAATTACATTTTCTATTTAGTAATAGTCAAGAGGTGCTGCAACAGCTAAGTTATCAGTATATTAATTGATAGGAGAAAAGTGATTTGTTAGTTACTCATTACAATATCTATAAGGGAAGTAATGGAAATTGCGCATCTGGCTGTGTCTATGGATGGTCTGCCGACTGCCCCTACACTTGCTACAGGTGTTGATGCCACAGCTATGTAGGCAATTTCAAATGACCGCCCAGCTTGGTGTCCTGACCGACACATTGAGCGGCCAATCGGGAAATGTGTATACCTATCTGAATTGGCTGCTCTGTTGGCATGACGGTGGGTTTGCCAACACCTCTGTCTGTTGTATACCCAGCCTTAGACTGTAAGATTATTTGGGCAGGGTGAACTTTTCCCTCTGTTTCATGTGATTGTAGTTGTTTTTTTGTTATGTTAATCTAAAACTTCGATGTGACCTGATGTATGTTGTGTCTCTAAAAGTCACTTCTGTACAAAAAAGGTCCCACAACCACAACCGACAGGATTATTTAAGACACATTTTATTCAACGTGTTCAGTTTTTTGCACATTATATTCAATTGACTTACTTAAAAAAATGCTAACAAATAGTTTCTGCTCCTAAATAGATGGGCAGATAGGACCACTTGCACCTTGTGCCACTTGCACAATTTGGCCAGACATGGGGGCACAGTTAGTATGGGGCATAGAGCATTCTGATGATGACACAGTTCTGGCTGCAAAAAAATGTGTAACCAATTTTTTAAATTGAATATTGCTGGTATCAGGAGCACGTATAGCCATGCTAAATGAAAATTGGTCATAAGGTCCGCATAAATTTTTGTGGCCTAAAATCTCAACTGCAATTGAATATGCTCCTATACAAGGGTGTAGCTACCATAGGTGAAGGCAGTGCAGCAGCTACGGGGCCCAGAGCTGAGAGGGGCCCACCTTCCCTGTCACAGTTACATGTGTTATAGACATTTTTTGCCATTGAGTTGTACATATGGGTCCTTTCAAACGTTTTCCTTGGGGCCTGCAATATATCTAGGTATGCCACTTGACCTGCTCATTGTAGTGTGGTATAAAATGAACTGGAGGGCATTTTAATGTTATATAATATGAACCGGGGGCACTGTAATAAGGCACAACATGAACGGGGTGCACTATATATCATAATGTGAATTGGGGAAACTGTGTGGCAGCTCTAAAATAGAGCGACATAGGGTGAACATAAGCACTACTGTGATTCATGAAAGAAACTAGGGAACTATTATTGGGTATAACTTTAAATAAGGCTCTACTATGGTTCAGAAAATGAACTAGGGCACTATTATAGGGCATAAAATGAACAACTTCTGCAGAGAGGTGTCTCTCTAGAAGAATTGAGATGGGGGCCCTTCAGAATGTTGCTATGGGGCCCACAAAGTTCTGTCTACGCCCCTGCCTCTATATGTCAGGTGTTGATTGAGATATTTGGACTTTATGGGACCAATATATACTATAGGGTTCATAGACAAATTTCACTTGCCCGGAAAACCCCTTCCCCACAGCCTGGCCAGCGGTCACTACATGGAGTATACAGGATGGAATGGAGCTGCTACACATGCCCAGTGGCAGCATATTTTTCTACCAAGTCTGCTCTGTGTATGTCTCAGAATCTAAGTGCTCAGTCATCGCACCAGAGAGAGAATAAGGTAAGTTACTTACCGTGATCATTGGGCCTGCATATGTGTGATGTACTGTATTACATGATTGTCACTTTGTTTAGGGCAGACTATAGTGTATTACATGCTAATTATGCATCCTTCATGGGCTGGTGATAATCGCTCTAAAATCAAACATTTAGAAACCCCTCTTCAGAAATCCTGCATTTGGCCCTGGGATTTATGAAACCGGGTCCATCTGTGAAGAAGCACAATTTTGGGAAAATGTTCTCATTTGGTTAATGTGTGTGCATATGGGCTGTGAATCTAGTAAAATAAGAGTTTGATGTTACAGATTAACACCAAGAAAAACAGATCTGGAATGTATGGGAGTCCTTCTCTTACACACATTAACACTTATGGGTATACATGTGATTTACCTGCAGTGTGCTTAAATGTGTTTAAAGCCCTGCTGGCAAAACATGTTTAAAATGTGATTACACTGAAAGCTAAAATGAGCCCCTGGGGAACACTCTTGCAGTCTGTTCTCCCTACTTGCACCATTCGTCTAGTCTAACTACTTCCTCACTAACCATCTTAGCACATCTTGCCAACTGTATTATCCATCAGCATTCTTCAAAGCAAGATCTTCCACCCTTGTAAAAAAAATAAAAAAAATAAACAATCAAACAGCAAAAAAACAATATTGTTTGCATATTTTTGATTGCTCCGTAGGTTATTTTCTTTTTTTCTGCACCTTTATTAGTAATTATTACAATTATTATATTTAAATGAGTCTGCAAATCTGAGTCAATCTATTGTAAAGCACATCACCTACAGTATATGGACATTACACACTTCACAGTTATTCATATCTGAGTCCTGCAGTGCTGGAACACAAATCCAGTGCAGGAAACATTGCATTATTGTCATTCTGTTACATGAAACTTTTATTCATAGACCTTTTTATTACAATGTATTAGAGATGTGCACCGGACATTTTTCGGGTTTTGGGTTTGGATTCGGTTCCGCGGCCGTGTTTTGGATTCGGAAGCGTTTTGGCAAAAACTCCCTGAAAATGTTTTGTCGGATTCGGGTGTGTTTTGGATTCGGGTGTTTTTTTTTCAAAAACCCATCAAAAACAGCTTAAATCATAGAATTTGGGGGTAATTTGGATCCTATAGTATTATTATCCTCAAAAACCACAATTTCCACTCATTTCCAGTCTATTCTGAACACCTCATTTGCACTGAGGTCTCTGGATGACTAAGCAAAGCGACCCAAGAGGGCGGCACAAACACCTGGCCCATCTAGGAGTGGCACTGCAGTGTCAGACAGGATGGCACTTAAAAAAATTGGCCCCAAACAGCACATGATGCAAAGAAAAAAGAATTATTCATTCTAATCAATGGTATTATTGGTCCAAATCACTGGAAGAAGACTGACGTTTTTGGGGTTATGGAGACATAATGTTTTTGAATATAAATCCTAGAGCAGGTGGTGTATTAGAGCAAAAGAGTGCAAGAGACCAGCCATGCAGTTTCTGAAATATTATGACAAAATGTTATTGTATTTCATAAGCACTCATTCCTAACTCTGCTAAGTACTGTTTGGTATACTGTATCTGGCTTCCATGAGGTTAGTTGTCCATTATTTCAGCTTCCATTGACCTTTTTGAAAGCGGTAGAAGTTATCGATTCTTTTTTTTATTTTTATTTTCCCCTATTTTTAATTTTCTCCTGCATAGCCCAGTAAAATGTTGCAATGTTAAGTATTGACTTGTGCCTTCTGGGTGTCCACTTCTTCACCAAACACAGCCAAATCTCATCCTGATTCCTAACCCTCTGTTCCACGTTCTCTATGTACCCCATCTGTGTCACCCATGTCTGTCTACCCCTCCCCTTTAGATTGTAAGCTCTCACGAGCAGGGCCCTCTTCCCTCATGTGCTTATATACTGTTGGTCACCAAAATGCTGCACTGTAATACTATATATACTGCTCACAAAAATGCCGCACCGATATGGAATGGATACTTGCAGTGACACAGAGCTGCAAGATACAGCAATGACCTACTGTACTGTACTACTATAATTATTATATACTGGTTGTCCCCAGTCCCCACAATGCAGCACACTGATCAGATATTTGCAGCACATTGAGCACAGATATGGAGCGTTTTCAGGCAGAGAACGTAGATATTTTCAGCACACTGAGCACAGATTATTTGCAGCACACTGAGCACAGATATTTGCAGCACACTGAGCACAGATTACGGAGCTTTTCAGGGAGAGAACGCTGCCACGTTCTCTCCGTTCAATCTCCAATGCACGAGTGAAAATGGCGGCGACGCGCTGCTCCTTATATAGAATACGAATCTCGCGAGAATCTGACAGCGGGATGATGACGTTCGGGCGCGTTCTGGTTTACCGAGCAAGGCGGGAAGATCCGAGGCTGCCTCGGAACCGTGTAAAATAGGTGAAGTTCGGGGGGGTTCGGATCCCGAGGAACCGAACCCGCTCATCTCTACAATGTATGTTTCTCCAGGATTTTATATATACTCAATTGATGTTGTCTATCATGGTCATGACTAATAAGTCCTAGGTCTCTTTTAATACTGACATCTCCATAGGTCTGTAATACCAAAACATTTCTCAGTATAAGCAGACATTTATTATCTCACTGGGTTTAGAAAACTTTGTAAAACTATCTGCAGCTCATTTGTGAAACTTTGTTGTTTTTTTGTGTAATGCTAAAACAATAGACATTAATGTTAATGTACAATATTATACATCTAACTATATTATTATAAATATATATTAGCCTTTAAGATTATATTCACATATAAGAAGCTTTCCAAGCACTTTTTCAACAAAGAAAATCGACGAGACATCTGTACTATAGATCAAGGATTTGTCACAAGAAACTCAACATTTCCTGGTGTCAAAAAAACAAGTGTTTAATTTAACAAGTCTTTAAATAACTGGGCATACCTTAACACGCATAATACATTTTTATGCTGTGGCCAGTAATACATTGTTGTGTGATACAAAAATAGATCTTCCTTTACATCGTCTCTCTGCAGTGTTGTGTGTGGTCCCTCTGTCTTCATTTTTTTTCTTTTGTAACAGTACATGACATACTTTGTTTCCTTCTTAAAACAATGAATAGTGGGGGTCATTTTTAAAATAGAAATTATGATGAGGAGGAGGTCAAAGCTGTCCTTCCTCCTATGTGATGTCAAATATTTATCATTGTACAATTAAACCTGTTTATTTATAAACACATATTTGAAATAGCACCATCGTATTCTGCAGCACTTTACAATTGTGACTAAAGACAATAATTAAACAAGACTTGGAATTAACAGACAGACAGAAATGTCAAATGGTCCTGCTCACAAACTTACAATCTATAGGAAAATCGGAGTTTGATACAGATGATTAATTGCTACATGCTGCATGTGGGTCCAGCTAAAAGGCAATGTGACCTGTGTTGACTGAAAATCTAGGTTTCACAGATTGTGTGACAGACAAGGGTGGATCTGGTTTTGGGTAGTAAAATAAATGGTGAAGATCAAAAGAGGGATGAGAGCAAACATGAGGAAAATGGAAGAGGTGGAACAACTGTGAGGCATGTTGTGCCCCACCCAGAGCATGAATGTGTGAGTAAAAGTGCTAGTGATGCTGAGGGTACTTGATAAGGAGTTTCCCGTTCTGCCGACACAGGGTAGGGAAATTGGAGAAATACAACATGATTGAAAGACTTGATTCACTGATTCTGGCAAAAACATTATCTGGATCAACGATACAGGGATTTTTAGCATTCTGAATTTCCCTGATTGATCACCTATCATTGATGTCAACAGATGGCTGGTTTTGATCAGTTCTGCAGTAAGGCATCAAGGAAACATGGTATTGATGCATGGCCTGCATAAGAAGGTGAGTGAGCTACTGTGGTATAAGTGAATACACTGGGGGAGAGGGCTCTGCTCTCTAATGATCATGGTGACACACCCAGAGTGAGTTACAGTGGGAGGATGAATAGGTAGTGGTTGACAAGGAGTTAGGTTGAGGACTGTTAGTTGCTTTCAAGGTGAGAAAGGGTCTGGTCCTGAAAATGTTATGGAGGTGGTAGTGGCAGGATTGGGAGATGGACTAAAATTGATTAGTGAAGGAGAAAAAGTAGTCCCAATGACACCAAGGCAGCTAACTCTAGAAATACAGGAGATATTGGTGTGTTGTCAGTATATACTTAAGAGGAGGGGTAAGATAATGATTTGTTTTAGACATGTAGTGTAAGTTGGAGAAAGCACTAGGACATCCAAGAATAGATGGCAGATCTGGGGAGAGCTGAACTGGGGACAAATCAAGTGAGGAGAATTAGATTTGTATATCATTGGCATAGAGATGGTACTGAAGGCCAAAGGAGCTGAAAGGATTTTCAAGGAAGGAAGTGGACAGAGAAAAAGCAGTGTGCCAATGACAGACTGTTGGTGGACTTTGACAGGTAGGAGAAGGAAAGGGGAGTTAGAGACAAGGATAGCGATATATAAGGAGCAATTGGAGAGGAAGGATGTAAAGCACAAGAAGACAGTGTCCCTGAGGGTGACAGAGTTGTGGTATTATAAGACGAGAGGATGGTTAATTTTGTGGAAGGCTGCAGAGAGGTCAATGAGATTAGTAGGTAGGAGTGATTATTAGATTTGGCGGTGAGACGTTTAATGACCATTGAGTGTGGTTTCATTGGGTAAGCAGTGAGAGGAGAGGAAGGAGGATAGGTATTTGTAGACAACCCAATCAAGACTCTTGGAAAAGAAGAGAAGGAAGGAACTCTATCCTGCATACTTCATGTACAGTTATTATCAGAGGTTAAAGTGGGGGGGGGGGGGGGGACGAGGTGGAACTGAGTTCCACCACCTGTAATGGTAGGGGGAACTAGTTCCACCACCTCCATTTCCCTGCACAGTAATTCCAACAGAAAAACCTGCCCCATCACTACATCAATAGATGATGCAGGTGGTACTAGTGTTACTGATGAGATGCAGCCACCTATCCCTTCCTCAGGTCCTGGTGGCTCCACGGTCTTCCTCCATTTACAGCCCACCCCTCCTGGTACTCACACATGCTGTGTCTGTTGGACAGCATCCACCGCCTCCTCAGGGCCCAGTGGCTTCTTTTTCCATTACAGCGTATGTGATGTCATGCTGTCACTGCTGCTGAAGTGAAGAGAAGCCATGTAGAGGATCAGGCTCTATGCATCTTGAATACAAGATGAGAGGGGGCTGGATTGACAAGGGAGGTGGGGAAGCTGCTGAAGGGATGCAGGGCATAGAGCTTCTGGATGGACACAGGCAGTGAGCTGCTAGAGTGACAGAGGCAGAGATTTGTATAAGGGGCACACTGTGGGCATTATGTGTATAAGCAGCACTACTGTGGTCATTATGTGTAAGGAGCACTACTATTGTGGGCATTGTGTGTAAGGGGCACTACTATTGTGGAAATTGTATATAAGCGGCACTTCTGTGGGCATTATGTGTACAAGTGCCACTACTGTGGTAATTTTGTGTTAGGGACACTACAACTGTGGTCATTATGTGTAAGGGGCACTACTACTGTGGGAATTGTGTATAAGGGGCACTACCGTGGGTACTGTATATAAGGGGCACTACCGTGTGGCATAACATGTATAGAGAGTACCATTGTGTAGTGCAATGTGCATAAATGGCACTACTGAGTGATGTAACCTGAATAAGGGGCATTACTATGTGGTGTAATGTGAATAAGATTGTGCTACTGTGAATTGAGGGTACTAATTTGCGACCATGTTGCTTCTCTGTGAGATCAATGTCCCTTTATAAAGTATGGGCAGTAGGGCACTAATTTATTATTTGCAGGGGGGTGCCGAAAAATACTAGCACTGGACCTGGCTCTGCTTAATATGAAGGGGGATGGAGGGGGGGGGGGGGGGTAGGTTGCTGTGTAAATGATTTCCACCACCTCTCCAGGTCCACTTTAAGCCCTGGTTATTATGGTTACAGAAAATCGTTAATTGTAAATCATATTTACAATTTAGTGGTCACAGTGCATCTCCAGCTCAATGAAAAACAAAAGTGTGTTTGCAGGATAAGCTGCATTGATGAACGTCAAAGGCAGGCCCGGCGCGACCCGCTCAGCAAAGGGATGCACTGCAGGTAGGCGCCAGACAGGAGAGGCGCCTTCACTGCTCTGCATCCCTGTGCTGCGCCGCCTGTCCTCCCCTGCTGCTGCTTCACCTGTCATACTGACAGGCAGCAGCGCCAGCAGGTTGCAGCATCCACTCACCCCCCCACCCGAGTGTCACTGTCTGTCTGCACTCGGTAGGAAAACGGGGGCGGAGCTACATGGGGCATACGGGATGAGGATACACGGAGGCATATGGGCGGAGCTACATGGGGGCGGAGCTGCACAGACATAGGAGATTAAGCTTCACGGAGGCATATGGGGCGGAGCTACATGGGGGCGGAGCTACCGGGACCAGGATGATGCCCACAGCACAGCTCCAGCCAGCTAGATTGTTAAAGGTAAATTTATGGAAAAAGAGCTAGTTAGAGAAAGTGTGTGTGTAATGTTTGTGTATGTATGTATTTATGTATGTGTCTGTATGTATGTGTCTGTATGTAGGTGTCTGTATGTATGTATGTATGTATGTGTCTGTATGTATGTGTGTGTGTGCAGGGGCGTAACTAGACCTTTATGGGCCCCACAGCAAAATGCTGAAAGGGCCCCCCAGGGCTCTGCTAAAGTGATGTGGGCAGGGATAGACTGGGGCTTTGAATCTGCCCTAGTATTGAGAGGGGGGGAGTGTATGCGACATGGCACAATTTCCATGGAAACACACAGTTCAGGCGGGTGGGGGGGGGGGGGGGGAGCCAATTCAGAGAGCAGGAGGCTGCGCACTGCCGTCTCGGCTCCCTGTGGGCCCATGCTGGACCACCTGCCAATTTACCCTGGATGTGGGGGGACAGAGCAGCTGAAAAGGACAGAGAAGCAAAAAAGGGGGTGGAAACTGTCAGTGTAGAGACTGAGGTGTCATTAAGATGTAGTATACTAGGCCCTACACACTGGGCGATATCACTCAAAGATATGAACAATCTCGTTCATTAATGAACGAGATAACGTTCATATCAGGCAGTGCGGAGGCACCAGCGATAAACGATGTGCGGCCCTGCGCTCGTTCATTGCTGGTGCCCCGTCGGCTGTGCATGCAGGCCAATATGGACGATCTCGTCCATATTTGCCTGCACTGCTATGGAGCTGTGTGACGGGGGGAGTGAAGTAACTTCACTTTCCCCGTCACTGCCCCCCCCCCCCGCAGCTGGGTCGCCGGTCGGCCGTATCCACCGTCGGGCAGCTCGGCGGCGGATCTTTAAATGTGTAGGGCCCTTAAGATCTAACAAGAAAAAACTGTGTACAGGCACACGCATTAACCTTGAGACTGTTGGCTTCACAGGTGCTAGCGCTGTCTGCTGATTCAATTTCTCTTTACTCCTGCCACACTCTCCACTGGCACGCACGATCACCAGCGGCTGCATGTTTCGCCATTTAGGCCTCTCAATCTCTCCCCCAAAACCAAACAGCATTATCTCCTCAGCTTTCCTTTTTTCTGTGTTCTCTATCATCCATCCTTTACCTCCTGCTCCTTCCCTACTTTATCTATGTGTATGCTCTCAGTTCTCCCTCGTTTTGCCTGCTTATCGTCCCCCCCACCTCCAGCTATACTTCTCTGTATGTTCTGGCTATAAGCTCCATGCTGCTGTGCCTCTCTCTGTCTTCTCCTGCAAGCACCCTGGGCTCCTGCTGCCCCTCTCTGCTATAACTTCTACTAAGCCAGACCCCTGCTGCTGTCCTTCCTTTCCCCTCAGCAAACCCTCTCTAGTATCAGTCTCGTCTCTTGTAACCAAGCTCCCCGCTCCTCAAACTGTTCCCCCACTACTAGTCCCACCTGTCCCCTCTCATTTGGCCTAATTCAGACCTGATCGCTAGGGTGCGTTTTTGTACAGTCTGTGATCAGGTCTAAACTGCGCATGCGTATGTACCGCAATGAGCAGGCACGTCGTATGGGTACAAAGCGGATCGCTGTTCAGCTTTGTGTGAAGAATCCATTTACACAGCCGATCGCAAGGAGACTGACAGGAAGAGGGCGTTTGTGGGTGGCAACTGACCTTTTTTAGGGAGTGCTTGGAAAAACGTAGGCGTGTCCATGTGTTTGCCGGGAGGGTTCCTGATGTCAATTCCGGTCCCAGACAGGCTGAAGTGTTCGCAGTGGCTGAGTAAGTCCTGGGCTACTCAGAGACTGCACAAGATCTGTTTGTACAGCTCTGCTACACATGTGTTCGCACACTTGCACAGCTAAAATACACTCCCCCTGTAGGCGGCGACTATCTGATCGCAGCAGTGAAAAAATCACCTGCTAGCGATCAGGTCTGAATTAGGGCCACTTATCTGACCCACCGTTCTCCTTGTGCAACCTATGGGCCGCCTGATCTCCACATGCAGCCTGCCCCTTTCATCTGACCCGCTCCCTCCTCTTCTGGACAGCCCCTTTCCACATCCAGCTTGTCCCCCTCCACTGTGCATAGCAGCTGCTCCAAGCAAATGGCCACTTGCAGGGGTGGGAGGGGGAGGTCCTGAGAAACAAAACAGAAGTTCAAAGAAACACATGGTGCCCCAGCACCGCCACGGATTCCGGCTCTGCTGAGGTTTGCTCCCCCCCACGGACGTCCCAGCGCCGGAGCAGGCAGCCGAACAGACGCTGCTTCTGTTATGCGAGTGAGACTGAGAGACTGTATCGCATGACCAGGTGTAGGAAGAGCTACGGGCCCTGGAGACAGCTTGGGCCCTGTAGCAGCCCCTGCACCCACAGTAGTTACACCACTGTGTGTGTGTCTGGGCATAATTTGTGTAAGCGGCACTACTACAGGGGGCATTATATGTAAGCGGCACTACTACAGGGGATATTATATGCAAGCGGCACTACTACAGGGGATATTATATGCAAGTGGCACTGCTACAGGGTGGATTATATGTAAGTGGCATTACTACAGGGGCTATTATATGCAAGCAGCACTACTACAGGGGACATTATGTGTTATTGGCAGTAGAACTGTGGGAATTTAAGTGTATAAGTGGCACTGCTACTTTGGCCATTTTGTGTATAAGCAGCGATACTAGGTGCAGTGTAATGTGAATAAGATTGTGCTACTGTGTGGCGTAAATTAAAAAATGGGGGTACTAATGTGTGGCCACGCTCCTTCCTTGTGAGACCACACCCCATTTTTCAGTGCGTGCTGACCCTTTGTAAAGTATGGGAGGGCGCAAATTTTTAGTTTGCAGGGGGGCGCCGAACACCCTAGCACCGGCCCTGGTCAAAGGTGGAGACTATGCAACATTGAAAATCTCTAAATGGTTGTCTACAGGGACTATTTAGTTTGCTAAACGAAAAATTGTGCTTATTTTATTTTGCCAACTATATGCATTTCAGTTACTGACCAAAAGACACTCCAATGTACAGTACGCACCTTGAGACACTAAAAGAGACTCATGGGCACACTGGGAAAAAATGAACGGTGCATAAATAATCAGTTGTATATTTTCTCTGGTGTGTCTTACAATAAGATTAACATCTTTCAGTTCTATAACCAATTTAACAATATTTTTTTAATATCAATAAACAAACAGAGAATATATCTTTACTACACAGTACCATGTAGAGCAAATCAGTCAATTGAAATGTTAGTATAGCAAACCAGTGTAAAAGACTATAGTATCAGCTATGGAAATGTATTACAAATTGCAGGACCCAGATTCTTCAAAACAATTTCCCAATAAATAGAAATGAGTGCCTAGGGGAGATGAGGATATTGCCGGACAAATGTCTGTGTTTCTTAAATCAGTTGAAAAGTGTGCATATTAGTGCAGTGAGAATATGGATATTCCAATGTTTAAAAAGTAACAAGTCAAATACTCTTTTTGAACTTTTTCAGGTCCCTTTCAGGGCTGTAGAGAGCAGGGTCGGGCCTGGGTAATGTAGGGGTGTGGCCTAATTGCAGGAGGTGTGGCCACATTCCCTAAAAAAATCCGTACTAATATAAAAAAAATTGTTGTATGTTTTTTTTTCTCAGTCATGGCCAAACCTTTAAATCAATTGACTTGACTGGTATAAGAATAGTTGATAGGCCAGGTTAGACATTAGGCTATGTGTTTTCCCATAGCTCAAACTCACATTCCTGTTTTTCAGATTCTGCTGTACCAACTTCAACGTGTATGCATGGGTCTTAACCACCACGCACAGCACTTAATATGGAGAGCTGTAGTGCTGTTACTTTGTATCAGATATATAATAAAGTATCAGAGAGATACTAAGCTCAAGTAAAAAAAAAAATATATACAAAACAAATACACAGATTTCAGGCAATGTGCTGCACAGCAGCAGGTCTCAAATTGCTTACTACAAAACTTCTGAATGGAGTAGCTGCACATTGTAAAGTCCACAAGGTTTGTAACCAAGCTATGTGCCACTTGAAGTATATAAGGTTGCCTATCACTACTACATGTGAAGCTCTACACATTTTTTTAAAACTATCAAGAGAAATTAGTATACTTATAAGCTACAAATTATCAGTGCACCAATAAAGTATGTGTAATACAATGCAAAAGCAGAAATACAATATCCTGTAAACTGCACACTTTTTTTTAGAAAATGTACATATTCAGTATTGTTCAGTACAGCTAATCTGACAAGAACATATTCTTTCCCCTAACCCAGCTCAAGAATAATGATACTTGTTACCCAAATTGCATCCTGAAACATGGCACACTGTACGCAAGCAGGAAAGTGATCTCTCTGAGAACCTGAGAAGAACCTCTGTGTAATAGCCCCCCAAGGCAACCAAGAGTGAGATTTCTGAAAAGAACCATCCAGATGGGATTTTGTTTTCTAGTAATTCCTACAGAAAATGAATTGATTTAATGGTTTAAAATGTGAGAACTAGCTCGGAATTGACTTAACTATTTCTGTTTGAAATTTCACAGTAATATGATTTGTGTGTTTGGTTTAAGAGGAAGCAAGTGAATGGTAGAACGACTTTTAAAATAAGGTGAATGCATAATTATCACTGCAACTGTTTGTTCCTTTAACAATATAACTTGGAAGTTTTGCAAATTTATATTTGGCTACATTAACATAATTTATACATATAAAAGGCAAATAATACTGACTCATCACAAAATCTCCTGAACCATAAGGACTAGGAACTTTTCAAAATTCCACCTACAAAGGGGTAAAATGAAGTGAGATAATTCCCCCCTCACAGAGGAGAGTTAAGTCAGCCCACCCAGCCGGGGCTATAAAGAATGCATGGTGCCGGTGTTACCAAGTTGCAGACACAATGCTCTGTTTCTGGACTTTCTTGCAGTGGCAGTTGCAGAGCACTCCATTATTGAAATAGGGGAGCCACATCAACTGTCACCCCTAAACACTGTCAAACATCACTGAGTGTGGCTTCCCTAAATATTGGACTGCTCTACAACTACAAAGAAAGTGCAGCCTTATAGTTCAGGAGAATTTGTGATGAGTCAGTGGTATTTGCCTTTTATTTATATAGATTTCACCTATAAGTACTTAACCAAGAAGAGGAAAAAACATTATATTAATCGCTTAATATAAATTCAGGCGCTTTTGACTGAGCTGGTTTTCTAAACTGCTGTTAAATGGGATGATAGTCAGTCACCCTAATACAGAACGGAAAATAATTATTTAAAAACAGCGCTATACCAGGTGCTTTTCAAAGAACAATTAATATTCATTTAATAATAGCACAAAAATGACAGAAATATATGACATTCATGAATATAAATTCAAAATCTTTAAAAAAAATTAAAAATCTATTAAAAAGAGCCTCAATGTCAGTCTCTTGACCACAATTAGTCTCTCTTAGGGCAAACTCAATAAGCCAGTGATAGTCTATTGCAATCTGGATTGGTTATCCAGTATCCTCCAGGCAGTATGAAAACATTAGTGGGACATCCAGTCTTAAGGTAAATAATTACCTGATTCCTTGTGGTTTTGGCCGGGTATTCCACCTAGCGAGGTACAGTGTATACTTCTGTCCTACGCAAAGTCCACGGTGATTCTCCCCTTTATTAAATGTCCACGTTGGTGAATGCTGGAATCTCTAGAGGCTTTGACAACTGCAGAGTGTCCCACAAACTGGCCTGGCAATGCCCTGGTTAGAGGCTGGCTCTGTTACGCATTTCGCTGTCACTTGGCAGCTTTATCAAAGGTAATCATACAAAGGCACATTCTCCCTTATATAGGGGTCTTAATAAAATATACAATTAACACCTGTGTAGTGTTAATCATAATAAAATATAAAAAAATAGTCTGCTACTCTACAGATAGCAGCAGGAGGGCAAAACATCTATACTTAATATTTTAAAAATTAAAAACAAAACTTATAAACTAGTCAAATCCATATTTTATGAATTGTATTAATGTTGGACCCGATCACATGATGGTAGTCACAAAACTTACCCGGAAAGGCTAAAAGATCTTAACATGTATAGTTTGGAGGAGAGAAGGGAAAGGGGGGACATGATAGAAACTTTCAAATATATCAAGGGTCTTAACAAAGTTCAGGAGGGAAACATTCTTCAAAGGAAAAGAAGTATTAGAACTCGAGGGCATACATTGAGACTGGAGGGGGGAGGTTCAGGGGAAATTTAAGGAAAAATTACTTCACAGAAAGGGTAGTGGATAAGTGGAATAGCCTCCCATCAGAGGTGGTAGAGGCTAAGACTGTAGGGCAATTTAAACATGCTTGGGACAGGCATATGAATATCCTTACAAAGAATTAAGGTTAAAAAAGGGTTGAGATTGCCTAAAGGATAAAATAAAAAAAGGGGCAGACTAGATGGGCCAAGTGGTTCTTATCTGCCGTCAAATTCTATGTTTCTATGTTTCTATGATCTATACTCTCAGCAGAGATATCCTTATTGGCTGTCTCCATACACATACCCCATTACTGTGGTAACAATGATCCATCATGCTCTTTAACCCGATATCCCGGGTCACGTGATCATCCCTACAACCTTTTTAGGAGTTCCGCTGACATCATCCAGTCAGGAGACGATAGTATCTCAATTATCAGAGGTTAACCTGCCACTTGAACTAAACATTGCCAGACCTCTTAGAGAATAATAGGAGGGTAGGAGAGATAGATATTTTGACTATTAAATGCATTAAAGGAAAGCTTGATAGTCAGCAACTGCTTATCTGCTGTGTAAAGGGTACCGACAGCTCTCCCAGTGACCTTACGTGCTGTGTAAAAATCATTTTTACCTTTTAGGAGGAGCCCTAAGGAGAGCAAGAAGCTAAGCAAGGAGACCTAGGGCCCTTTGGAATAGAGTCAGCCTATCCCTGCAAACCTTACATATTTAACATACAGTGGATAGAGCTTGGCCTGTCGTCCCAGCATTTACAGCACTGAGCAGGGCAGCATTAGAGGTGGCACAGAGCAGAGAAGGAGGCTTATTTTTCTTCTCAGCGCTAGCCTTTTTACAGCATCAATCCGGGGAAGACCCATCTGGAGGTAAGGCCTGACAAAGATTGTCAGCGGCGGGCGGTGCATGTCTTGTTGTAAATCTAATTAGTTTACCAGGAAGTTCTTCAAAATTAAAGTTATATGCATGGAAATACTTGAAATTCCATAGCGGAGCATGGGTATTTAGCTAGTCTTTCTATAAATGAGAATACATTTGTTATAAAACATTTTTAAACTATGGGGTCTATTTACTAAGTCTTGGATGGAGATAAAGTAGCCAGAGATAAAGTAAAAACCAACCAGCTCCTAACTGTAATTATTCAAACCCAGCCTGTGACTTGGCAGTTAGAGGCTGATTGGCTGGTACTTTATCTCCATCCACTTTATCTTCATCCAAGGCTTAGTAAATAGACCCCTATATCTTTTCATCACCAGGTCCTCTTTTCTGTCATATTCTTTACATCACTTATTGGCAGATTTGTCTCAGAGCTTTAACTGGTCATGTAACCTGTGGTTCATTTAGGTTGTTACAAAGATGTTTGGCATGCTCATCATCTACTTTTATCATGTTGTGTATTTAGTTTAAAGATTATGGGGTAAATGTATGAAGCAGTGATAAGAGTGAAGTGAGCCAGTGGAGAGGTTGCATATGGCAACCAATCAGCATTGACAAAACAATTATGATTTGCATACTGTAAAATTATACAGAGCAGCTGATTGGTTGCCATGGGCAACTTCTCTACTAGCTCACTTCTCCACTCTTATCACTGCTTCATACATTTACTCCTAAGGGCCTGATTTCAAATAGTTTTATTTTCATCAGTTAGCGTACAGTTATTTAAAATTGAACCGTGCCATAAAAAGCAGTTGCATCTATCGATTCACACCATGGCCCTGTGTGGAGTTTGTATATTCTCCCCGTCCTTGCATGGATTTCCTCTGGGTACTCCTGTTTCCTCCCACAATCCAAACATATACTGATAGGTTACCACTTTATCCTTCGGCGCTTTTAGATCGGATGAATGACAGTTTCTAAACTCTGCCTCCTCAGGTGTTTCTCCAAAGCGGACAAATTCTCACAGCTTCTATATGCTCAAGAGATAAAGAAGAGGAAACCTCATAGTGTATCACCCCTTCAATAATTTTCACACACAGGGTTAGTAATATAGCCTCCTACCGGATTTGGTGGTCTACTGACTAAGTAGACAATAACACTTTTACTGGAGCGGCTATAGCCTGTTATGAATCCCCTCCTTCCTTTAATATTCTTTCAATACTCCTCCATTGCATATGGAATAAAAGAAAAGCTTCCAATAGTGTAATAAATTTAATAAAATCCCCCCAAAAAGACCACAGTGCAATTAGCAAATTATGGATGGACTGTCACCCGGTCATATGGTCTACCATGTAAAATGTAGACATAAGCATATTATTAAACAGTGTCACAGGCGTCCCCGAATACCCACTGTACCATCTGACCTCTGGAGAGCTTCACCAAAACAGTCCTCATCCAACGCGTTTCGATACCTAAGTATCTTCCTCAAGGCATGACCGGGTGAGAGTCCATCCATAATTTGCTAATTGCACTGTGTTCTTTTTTTGGGATTTTATTAAATTTATTACACTATTTGAAGCTTTTCTTTAATTCCATATGCAATGGAGGAGTATTGAAAGAATATTAAAGGAAGGAGGGGATTCATAACAGGCTATAGCCGCTCCAAAAGTGTTATTGTCTACTTAGTCAGTAGACCACCAAATCCGGTAGGAGGCTATATTACTAACCCTGTGTATGAAAATTATTGAAGGGGTGATACACTATGAGATTTCCTCTTCTTTATCTCTTGAGCATATAGAAGCTGTGAGAATTTGTCCGCTTTGGAGAAACACCTGAGGAGGCAGAGTTTAGAAACTGTCATTCATCCGATCTAAAAGCGCCGAAGGATAAAGTGGTGATATTGTTTGTTTGTGTATTGTTTAGTGGTTTGGGTAGAAGTCACTTCACCTGCTTGTCCATTGGGCTGCTGTTGAGCGCACTTGATCTGGTTACACAAAAATTTGTTCTATATACTGATAGGTTAATTGGCTCCAAACAAAATGAACCCTAGCGTGAATGTGTGTGTGTGTACATGTGTTAGGGATTGTAAGTGTCTCAGGGGCAGGGACTGATGTGAATGGTCAAATATTCTCTGTAAAGCACTGCAGAATATGTGTGCACTATATAAATAACTGGTAATAAATAAATAACATAAAACAAAAAATAAATATGTGCCTATAAAGGACTGCCACATATCTGTAAAGGTGGGATGGGAAAGGGAGGAGGCTTTCTAACTGAGTACAATAAGGGAGTGTTGAGTAATTGCGAATAGATGCAGAATGGCACCGAGATGCACATACAGTACACCTGACAAATACATGACATTTAAAGATACTTATGGGAAGCTCCATTTACACAGTACCCTGATGATGATAATGATGATGATGGGTCACCAGTAAAACAATGGTTGAGTATGATTTCATCTCAGAATCTGATAGGTACTTCCTGTAATTGATCGGGCATATATAATATGATATTTTTTGAGTAGTTAAGCAGGTTTGTTTTATTATTATTCCTATTGAAGGCAATTATAGCTGCTGTATTCGTTTTGTTTACCGTAATGATACCTAATAGCGCGTGGTCTTCCTGCTGTTGGGATCCCGGCGCACAGTATACCCGCGCCGGAGTCCGACAGCCGGCATACTGACACTTTTTCTCCCTCTTGGGGGTCCACGACCCCCCTGGAGGGAGAATAAATAGTGTGGCCGCAGCATGGCGAGCGCAGCGAGCCTACAAGGGGCTCATTTGCGCTCGCCACGCTGTCGGTATGCCGGCGGTCGGGATCCCAGCTCTGGTATGCTGGTCGCCAGATGTTTTAAACCACAGGTTAAACTGTATTTTAAGTATGCGTAACATAACACAGGCTCATATGCTGCTGATGCATAGCCCATGGCATGTTGCGATTTGTCTAACTTTACACATGGATTGCAATTTTACACGTTTTAGAGAAAGCAAGTGTGTTCAACGCTGCATCAGCCACAATATACTGTATGTCCCCTTTTTACAAATATCATTATTGAGCAACGTGTTGAAATACATAAATCAGTAATAATGGCAATACAGCATACAGTGTCAAGGCTTATTTTACTGATATAAAAATAAGACAATATGGTGTTGATGTATTACGGTTTCTAAAGAGTGAACATGAGTAGAAGTTGCTCATAGCAACTAATCACTTCTACCTATCATTTTAGAGAGAAAAAACTTGACAAATGCTTACTAGAATCTGACTGGTTGCTATGGGCAACTTCTCCACTTCTACACTCTTCAGGAGGCTTGATACATCTCCTCCTATATAAGAGATGATGAGCCCTCCAGCGATCTCTGTCAGCAGCCTCGGATAACACTGGTCTCCCCATCAAAAGGAGATATATAATGGTTACAGTATAAGATGAAGTTAGTGATACTGATGGTGCTACACAAAAAAAGAAAGAAAAACTTAACAGTCTCCTTATCTATTAGGTATAGGGATCCTCTGCTGGAACTCGTGAGGCTCTTATACTCCTAACTACATAGAGAGTCAGAACATTCTCACAAGACTGTCTTTGCTTCAAAGACAGATACTTCAATGGTATATTTTATCATATGTCATGTATAATAAAAAGAAAAATATGTAGTGTATGTGCCACAATATTTCAACAACACAGTATTCTATAGTCCAAACAATAGGTACAGTACTTCAATGGTACAGCATATAGAAAAAGTCTATTTCAAATCTGGCTGGCATGTACTGTATACTAGAGCTCAAAAAACGGGAAGGTTTCAATCGTGCGCTCCCTAAATAATTCTAGAGCAGCTGGTAGTCTGCAAAGGAACCACACCTATTCCTAGCACTAGACACAAGAAAAATATACAGACACCTGCGCTAAGAAAGAAATTAACTAAAATGTCCAATCTTTAAAAATACTATAAGCTTTCTTAAGTCTTGTTCACATTGAAACCACCTTCCGATGAAATCTTTAACTGAAAAGCTTCTCAAATTTGTTCACCTCTTCAGAATATGACTAGTGGGAATAACTTACATATTGATTAAATCACGCGTGCACTAAAAGGTATCTTTAAAGATACCTTTTAGTGCACGCGCGATTGAATTAATATGTAAGTTATTCCCACTAGTCATATTCTGAAGAGGTGAACAAATTTGAGAAGCTTTTCAGTTAAATATTTCATCGGAAGGTGGTTTCAGTGTGAACAAGACTTAAGAAAGCTTATAGTATTTTTAAACATTGGACATTTTTGTTAATTTCTTTCTTAGCACAGGTGTCTGTATATTAATCTTATGTACTGTATACTAGTGTACATAGTTAATCCAATACATTTACAGTGTTAAGTAAGAAAAATAATAATTAGTTCCACAGTATAACATTACCCTTACACTCAAGGGAAAAATAAGTTCCTTATACATACTGTAAAATCCCAAATGGTAATACTGAAATACTTGTCAGAGATAAAGTAAAGTTTACCATCCATTATAAGCGCCCTTTAGGTACATAAAAAAGCACCAATACCAATAATTGAAGAACAAGAGTAGTGCTAGGGGGCATGGCCTAGCTAGCTGACCTGCAGGACACATCTTGAATGAGCTCCTGAACTGTTTGGCTTAGTTTACTGCCAAGTGTGGTTGTAGGAGTCACAGAACTTACAGCACTCACCCCTACCCACAGCTTCTTCATGGAGCCGGGGTTTGATTTTAGATTGAGGCCTCTCAGCCCCCTCCAAGTCCAGGAACCTGATTCCCGGGTGTGACCGCCACGGACTTCTGGAGTTTGGGAGGCCGGAGCCGCGCACACCACCATTACTGGCATCGCCTCTCTGTGCTGCCCGCTGCCTAGCTGGGATCCGGACACCTTACCATGCTGCTCAGCCGCTGCCGGGTGGATGGATCACCGCTGCAGCTCTGCAGAGGCTCCTGCTGGCCTGACTCACGTGATTTTGGCAGCCATCTTGGATGCGGCTCCCTTCAGTGTGACGGGGTCAACTCACACGCAACTGGATAGCTTGCTACGGCACCCTACTCATTGGCTGGACCGTGACTGGTGCACACATCTACAAGGAAGCTGTCTCCTGCGGGTAACCGAGGATCAGAGGGTGGTGAGTCTGGGGGAAGTGCTGTTACCTCTTTCCCACCTTCCCCATTGTTTCATTTTCCTCTGCCTGTATATAAGAATTAATCCCCTGCTCTGGGGGCTGCAGGCCTGTATCCCATAACCCTCTCCAGTGATATCATTGATTACAGTGCACACAGGCTATCTTTCTTATTTACCTGGGCACACATTTCATACTAGCTGCTCATAACTGCACCCACTTCAACGGAGCATACCTTTTGCCCTACCTGTGATATCACATGTTACTCTGAGCCCCTCAAGACTCCAGGAGGGATTTGTTCCAGAAATGTATTCCCATTTTAGCCACAACTCCATACTCAACTTTTCACATTACTTGGAACTTCAACCTCCTAAAACATGAACCTATATTCAACTCTTTTCTGATGCCATTCTCTCCCCTGCCCTCTTAAGGTTTGTGGGGCCTCGGTTACGTAATGTGACTTCTGCTTCTGCAAATAACAAATAAGTGACCTATCCTCTCATATCATGGTTTTGTCTCTGACTTTGTCCATTCTTTCCGGAAATCGCCTGTCTTTCTATTACATTTGCTATGGAGAAATTTGTTACCCCAAGCCTTCACGATCGCGAGGCGATAGGCGCAAGAGGGATAATTCAGCAAACGAATGCTCAGGCCAAGAAGAATCAGAGGCAGATGATGGTGATGCTTCTTCTTCCAAGCCAATTACATACAAAGATATAGTGAAAGCCATTAAAGTCACGATGAAACCTTTGCTACAACAACAAGCGGAGAAGTTTGCTGCAAGCATTGAAAAATTGGAAAAGCAAATGGCTCAAACTTCATCTCAAGTCAAAACCACTGAGTATAGATTAGGCAAAGTCTTCCAAGATGTTGCCCAGCTTAAACAACGGTCGGACCAAGAAACTACGCTCCACCGTCAATTACAGTATAGGATTGATGACCTAAAAAAACGATCAGGAAGAAACAACTTGCGTCTGGTGGGGCTCCCAGAGTCTATCAAACCTGATGCATTGCTGACCTTTGTTACTGATACGCTTACTTCTCTAGTTCAATTTCCTACTGACTCAGGCCCCTTGATTATTGAAAGAGCCCACCGACTAGGGCCTACCAGAGGAAATGAAAAGACACGGCCCAGAGCGGTTATAATCCACTGCCTCAATTTTTCTCAAAAAGAACAACTGTGGAAGGCTTTTCAGAAAAAAGGATCTGTGTCTTGGGATTCCCAATGCCTTCTATTGTTTCAGGACATTTTGGCAGAAGTGTCCAAAGCAAGGAGAGATTTTGCGCCAGTGTGCTCAGAGTTGGTACAGGCCAAACTGCGCTTCGCTCTTATTTTTCCATCCCGTCTTAGAATCTATTCAGAGTCTGGATACAAGGTCTTTCTCTTGGCCTTGGATGCTACAGCTTATATTCACGAACTGCTACAGGACAAAGACGCTCTCACCGCTGACTTAGTTATGTCAGATCAAGATTGAAGTGTGCTGTTTTGTTTGTTTCACTATGTTGTTATCTATGTCTCAAGGGAAGTGCAATGACCCCCCTATGGGTATCTTCTTGCTTCTGCGATGACATGACCTACTTCTTTTGCACTGTTTGATACGGACACTCTTGGGTTAATCATGCCACCCTTTGTGAGGGGATGTAGGTAGTTATTCCAGTAGTGGTTACACTCTCATTGTACGAATGAGTCCTTCCCTTGTCCTCAATCTTCTGAGACAATTTTGGGTGCTCTTGTACTCTTTGTTCTCATGTTTATATTCGGAACTCTGTTTGGTTCCTCTGTACTGAGAGGAATAGATGCTTCTATTTACATTTACTTATGCTAATTGTTATATGTGTTTTCAGTATATTATTACTTATATAGTGACCGGGTCCTCCAATACCGGAGGGTAGTTAGTTTGCTGTTGGCGGTGTGAGTTTTTTTCCTTCAGTGTTGGAACTTTCCTTGGATTGCTATAGCAATTTATTGCAATGGGAGACCGACAGGGTGCTCCCCGTGTTCCCTTTTTTCTTTACTTATTTTACTCTTTTTTGTTCTATATCATCGAAATGTTGATGTATTTGTTGCTGCCTCCCTATGTCCCTCCCTTCTCCCCTCCTATCTGGCTGGATGTAATGTGTTATTGGGTCACAAATGTGGCTACGATGTTTCATTGTTTGTTTTTATGTTGTCTCCAGTTCCCCAATGTCTAATCTTGCAGAGATAGGTTTACGGCTTATGTTGATGACTCCATGACTGCCTTGAAAATATGCACCTTTAATGTGGGAGGGATTAACACTCCTGCAAAGAGGACTAAAATCCTTACCTATTTGAATAAGCTGAATATAGATGTGGCTCTGTTACAGGAGACTCATCTTACTGATTCTGAGCATGAAAACTGGCGAAACATAGGTATAAAATAGCTCGTTACTCTTCTTATAATTCTAAATCTAGAGGGGTTGCCATAATACTGTAGTTAAAAACTCTGTATCATTTTCTATTCATTCAAAGTTCTCCGGCCCTATTGGTTGGTATGTGATTCTAGATGCTACTGTTAATACCCATTGGATGGTGTTAGGTTCCATTTATGAACCAACTACGTATTGCAGACCATTCTGTGCAACACTAGTAAAGAAGTTATATACTTTTGTAGATTCCAACATAATGTTAGGGGGTGATTTTAACACGGTGGCCTTACCTTCTCTCGATAGGAGTGGCACCATTTCTACTCGTAGTATTTCCTCCCAATTAGGTATACAATTTGTTTGTGACCAATTACACCTTAGCAATATATGGAGGGCAAGAAACCTACTTTCACGCTCCTATACCTGTGTCTCGGCAGCACATTGTTTATTATCGTGGTTGGATTATGTTCTGGTGTCTCATCATGTGTCTCCCAATATTGCAAGAGATTAAATAGAGCCAGCAGCTTTGTCTGACCATGCTGCTGTGTGGCTATGCTTAGACCTGACCACTTCAAGGTCCTCTCATAGACAGCGGATATTTCCAATTTAGTTATCTACTTCCCACAGGTTTTGATCCTTCCTAATGTCAGCATGGCATGATTATTCTAGCAATAATGCCATACACAAATTTGATCCCATTTTGTTTTGGCAGGCTGCAGAATCTGTTCTAAAGGGGCAAATTATTTATTTTACTAAAGCACATAATTCTTCCCAATCAACCAATTTTCTTTCTGCTAAACAAACTTTAGCTAATGCCTTTAAGGAACTCTCCCAAAATCCCACTCTAGGTACTAAAGCCAAATATTTTCAAAACAAAGCTCAATTTAATGCTATAGTCTCCAAGGAACTCTCCCAAAATCCCACTCTAGGTACTAAAGCCAAATATTTTCAAAACAAAGCTCAATTTAATGCTATAGTCTCCAAGGAGGCAGCCAAACATCAGATGTAAACTAGGTTCAAATTTTACATGAACCTATATTCAACTCTTTTCTGATGCCACTCTCTCCCCTGCCCTCTTAAGGTTTGTGGGGCCTCGGTTACGTAATGTGACTTCTGCTTCTGCAAATAACAAATAAGTGACCTATCCTCTCATATCATGGTTTTGTCTCTGACTTTGTCCATTCTTTCCGGAAATCGCCTGTCTTTCTATTACATTTGCTTTGCTTTGGAGAAATTTGTTACCCCAAGCCTCCACGATCGCGAGGCGATAGGCGCAAGAGGGATAATGTTAGGGGGTGATTTTAACACGGTGGCCTTACCCTCTCTCGATAGGAGTGGCACCACTTCTACTCGTAGTATTTCCTCCCAATTAGGTATACAATTTGTTTGTGACCAATTACACCTTAGCAATATATGGAGGGCAAGAAACCTACTTTCACGCTCCTATACCTGTGTCTCCCAATATTGCAAGAGATGAAATAGAGCCAGCAGCTTTGTCTGACCATGCTGCTGTGTGGCTATGCTTAGACCTGACCACTTCCAGGTCCTCTCATAGACAGCGGATATTTCCAATTTACTTATCTACTTCCCACAGGTTTTGATCCTTCCTAATGTCAGCATGGCATGATTATTCTAGCAATAATGCCATACACAAATTTGATCCCATTTTGTTTTGGCAGGCTGCAGAATCTGTTCTAAAGGGGCAAATTATTTATTTTACTAAAGCACATAATTCTTCCCAATCAACCAATTTTCTTTCTGCTAAACAAACTTTGGCTAATGCCTTTAAGGAACTCTCCCAAAATCCCACTCTAGGTACTAAAGCCAAATATTTTCAAAACAAAGCTCAATTTAATGCTATAGTCTCCAAGGAGGCAGCCAAACATCAGATGTCAAGAACACTACTAGTGCAGCGCCTAACTGGTAAATGTAAATTATAAATATTAAAAACTGCTGAGACACTGCGCTTGCCGTGACCACTATGTGAGGAATGGAAGGACAAACTAAAACAACAAAAAAGGCTGCGCTGTGTGTCAGTAGTTATGTACAAAACAGAGCAAACGTGTAATGTATGAATATTGTATTTAATAAAAAATGCAAAAGTAAAATCAACATAAAATTGGTATCAACACACCTATATCTGTCTCAAGTGATAATTGACTGATGAATGAAAGAAATATTTTGGAAAAAGTTCATATTCCACAGTTCAAGAGAAAATTCAGTATGGTGCAATTTCCAAATGGTTATCTCATATACGTCACCAAGTAGGTCGTTGGAAGCATATGGTACCTCTCCGAATGGGCTGGTAAAAATTTAGCCGAGCGTCCCCAGCTAAACAATCCTGCTTTGCCCAATGTACTGCACAGCGGAGGGAAAACCTGAGAGTTGCCTGATGATTAGCACTCGTCACAGCGAGGAGATGAACGGCAACCTCCTGCGGAGGAAAAGATGGTCCGGCAATAGTCACCAGTTGCGGCGGTGAGATAGGCAGCAGCCTGTGGAGTGATGAGCCGGTCAATAAGATTGAAGGAGAAACCAGTTTGGATTTGCACGGAGGTATATCACTTGGACCAGGTGTGCTTTAGAGGCGGGGTCCTGACGCGTTTCGTCACGTCTTGCTAAACTTGCTAAAAGGGCAGAATATCATAGGGGCCTTGAAGAACAAGGAAGGGGTGTTACAAAGTAGTGGACCGGACATTCATCAAGTCTTTACAGATTTTTACACGTCTTTATATGTTCAAGGTTCTATTTCTACGGAAAATAAAATTAGATTTTGGAATTCAATTGAGTTGCCCCAAATAAATTCCCAACAAATTGAATCTCTTCTGACTCCCATTTCCGAACTTGAAGTAAATAAGATTATTAAAAATCTGAAACCTGCTAAAGCCCCTGGCCCCGATGGCCTTAGTGGAGAGTTTAATAAATTACTTAAAGACCAGATAACTACACTCCTTGTCACATTTTTTAATTCAATAATACAAAAGGGAATTATGCCTTCATATTTCAATGCAGCAACAGTGAGTGTATTACCGAAGGTAGGGATCCTACTTCCCCAGCTTCTTATAGACCGATATCTTTATTAAACTGCGATTACAAAATCTTTACTAAAATCCTAGCGGATAGATTAAAAATTATAGTCCCTACTATAGTAAATCCAGACCAAACAGGGTTCGTTTGGGGGCGTCATTCGGTCACGAATGATAGGAAGGTATTGACTTTGTTGCAGCGTGCATGGGCTTCTGGGGATCCGTCTCTGGGGGTCTTACTCTCCCTTGAAATGGTCACTTGGGATCACTTGTTTGAGACCCTGCAGAGGTTTGGGTTCCCAGAGGCCTACGTATCAGTTATTAGTTTGATTTATTATAACCCATATACACAAATTTTAGTGAATGGTCAGTTATCTAAGTCCTTTACAGTACAGAAAGGGATAATAATAACACTTTTATTTGGAGCTATTATAATATTATGCAGCATAGGCGAGCGTACCCCTACACCACACACGTCAAACCCTGTAAAAATTATTTGGATAATAATATAAGTAATGTATAAAACCCTTTTATTTGGAGAAAATAATATACAGCACAAGACACCACCACTGGACTTATGGCAGCACAAGACAACACCACTGGATTGATGCAGCACAAGATGGTTCCGGTATAAAAGATAGTGTCTAGTTAGACAGTCAATAGATAGACACATGTTAGAAAGACATTAGGGTCAAAAGGTCGACACGGAAAAGGTTGACAGGTCAAAAGGTCGACAGGTCAAAAGGTCGACATGAAAATGGTCGACATGAAAAAGGTGGACACCATGTTTTTTGCATTTTTGTGGTTTGTGTGGATAGTTTTGTCAACTGGTACCCCCAGTTGTAGAAAAGCATACCCTCGCGGGGCTCGCTTCGCTCGCCACACTTCTGGCATGGTGGCTTTCTGCGCTCGCCACAAGGTTTATAACCGACTCTATGCCGACATGGATAGAGAAAGTATGAAATAGTGCAAAAACATGTTACATAAAAAAAAACATTTGTCTATCTTTTTTTTGTCGACCATTTTCATGTCGACCTTTTGACCATGTCGACCTTTTGACCTGTCTACCTTTTTCATGTTGACCTTTTGTCTAACTAGACACTGTCTATCTATCAAACGGATACAGCACAAGACAGCACCGCTGGACTGGACTTATATGGCAGTACCCCTGGACTTATATGGCAGTAGCCCTGGACTTGTATGGCAGTGTCAGACAGGATGGCACTTTAAGAAACTAGGCCCCAAACAGCACATGATGCATAAAAAAAAGAGGTGCAAGATGGAATTGTCCTTGGGCCCTCCCACCCACCCTTTTGTTGTATAAACAGGACATGCACACTTTAAAAACCAGTCATTTCAGTGACAGGGTCTGCCACACGACTGTGGCTGAAATTACTGGTTTGTTTGGGCCCCCACCAAAAAAGAATCAATCTCTCCTTGCACAGACTGGCTCTACAGAGGCAAGTTGTCGACCTCATCCTCATCCTCTGACTCCTCACCCCTTTCAGTGTGTACATCCTCCTCCTCACAGAGTATTAATTCCTCCCCACTGGAATCCACCATCACAGTTCCCTGTGTACGTTCTGGAGGCAATTGCTGGTAAAAGTCTTCCTGGAGGAATTTATAATTCATTTTGGTGAACATCATCTTCTCCACATTTTGTGGAAGTAACCTGTTACACCGATCACTGACAAGGTTACCGGCTGCACTTAACACTCTTTCGGAGAACACACTGGAGGAGGGCAACTTAGGTAAAATAAAGCCAGTTTGTGCAAGGGCATCCAAATTGCCTCTTTTTCCTGCCAGTATACATACGGCCTATCTGACATGCCTACTTGGATGCTGTCACTCATATAATCCTCCACCATTCATTCAATGGTGACAGAATCATATACAGTGACAGTAGACATGTCAGTAATCGTTGGCAGGTCCTTCAGTCTAGACCAAATGTCAGCACTCGCTCATGACTGCCCTGCATCACCGCCAGCGGGTGGGCTAGGAAATCTTATCCTTTTCCTCGCAGCCCCGGCTGTGGGAAAAAACTAAGGAGGAGCTGTTGACGGGTCACATTCCACTTGAGTTGACAATTTTCTCACCAGCAGGTCTTTGAACCTCTGCAGACTTGTGTCTGCCAGAAAGAGAGATACTGTACAACGTAGGCTTTAAACCTAGGATCGAGCACAGTGGCCAAAATGTAGTGCTCTGATTTCAACAGATTGACCACCCTTGAATCCTGGCAAAGCGAATGAAGGGCTCCATCTGCAAGTCCCACATACTTTGCGGAATCGCTCCATCTTAGCTCCTCCTTCAATTTTTCCAACTGTTTCTGCAAAAGCCTGATGAGGTGAATGACCTGACTGAAGCTGGCAGTGTCTGAACTGACTTCACATGTGGCAAGTTTGAAGAATTGGAGAACCTTGCACAAGACGGAAATCATTCTCCACTGCGCTTGAGTCAGGTGCATTCCCCCTCCTTTGCCTATATCATAGGTGGATGTATAGGCTTGACTGGCCTTTTGCTGCTCCTCCATCCTCTGAAGCATATAGAGTGTTGAATTCCACCACATTACCACCTCTTGCTTCAGGTGATGGCAGAACAGGTTCAGGAGTGTTTGCTGGTGCTCCAGTCTTCGGCACACAGTGGCTAAATGTTGAAAGTTGCCTGCAATTTTTCGGGCCACCGACAACACCTCCTGCACGCCCCAGTCATTTTTCAAAAAATTCTGCATCACCAAATTAATTGTATGTGCAAAATAATAAGAATTTACTTACCGATAATTCTATTTCTCGTAGTCCGTAGTGGATGCTGGGACTCCGTCAGGACCATGGGGAATAGCGGCTCCGCAGGAGACAGGGCACAAAAGTAAAAGCTTTAGGATCAGGTGGTGTGCACTGGCTCCTCCCCCTATGACCCTCCTCCAAGCCTCAGTTAGGATACTGTGCCCGGACGAGCGTACACAATAAGGAAGGATTTTGAATCCCGGGTAAGACTCATACCAGCCACACCAATCACACTGTACAACCTGTGATCTGAACCCAGTTAACAGCATGATAACAGCGGAGCCTCTGAAAAGATGGCTCACAACAATAATAACCCGATTTTTGTAACAATAACTATGTACAAGTATTGCAGACAATCCGCACTTGGGATGGGCGCCCAGCATCCACTACGGACTACGAGAAATAGAATTATCGGTAAGTAAATTCTTATTTTCTCTGACGTCCTAGTGGATGCTGGGACTCCGTCAGGACCATGGGGATTATACCAAAGCTCCCAAACGGGCGGGAGAGTGCGGATGACTCTGCAGCACCGAATGAGAGAACTCCAGGTCCTCCTTAGCCAGGGTATCAAATTTGTAGAATTTTGCAAACGTGTTTGCTCCTGACCAAGTAGCAGCTCGGCAAAGTTGTAAAGCCGAGACCCCTCGGGCAGCCGCCCAAGATGAGCCCACCTTCCTTGTGAAATGGGCATTTACATATTTTGGCTGTGGCAGGCCTGCCACAGAATGTGCAAGCTGAATTGTACTACACATCCAACTAGCAATCGTCTGCTTAGAAGCAAGAGCACCCAGTTTGTTGGGTGCATACAGGATAACAACAAGTCAGTTTTCCTGACTCCAGCCGTCCTGGAAACCTATATTTTCAGGGCCCTGACAACATCTAGCAACTTGGAGTCCTCCAAGTCCCTAATAGCCGCAGGTACCACAATAAACTGGTTCAGGTGAAATGCTGACACCACCTTAGGGAGAAACTGGGGACGAGTCCGCAGCTCTGCCCTGTCCGAATGGTCAATCAGATATGGGCTTTTGTGAGACAAAGCCACCAATTCTGACACTCGCCTGGCCGAGGCCAGGGCCAACCGCATGGTCACTTTTCATGTGAGATATTTCAAATCCACAGATTTGAGCGGTTTAAAATGTGATTTGAGGAATCCCAGAACTACGTTGAGATCCCACAGTGCCACTGGAGGCACAAAAGGGGGTTGTATATGCAGTACTCCCTTGACAAACTTCTGGACTTCAGGAAGTGAAGCCAATTCTTTCTGGAAGAAAATTGACAGGGCCGAAATTTGAACCTTAATGGACCCCAATTTGAGGCCCATAGACACTCCTGTTTGCAGGAAATGCAGGAATCGACCGAGTTGAAATTTCTTCGTGGGGCCTTCCTGGCCTCACACCACACAACATATTTTCGCCACATGTGGTGATAATGTTGTGCGGTCACCTCCTTCCTGGCTTTGACCAGGGTAGGAATGACCTCTTCCGGAATGCCTTTTTCCCTTAGGATCCGGCGTTCCACCGCCATGCCGTCAAACGCAGCCGCGGTAAGTCTTGGAACAGACATGGTACTTGCTGAAGCAAGTCCCTTCTTAGCGGCAGAGGCCATGAGTCCTCTGTGAGCATTTCTTGAAGTTCCGGGTACCAAGTCCTTCTTGGCCAATCCGGAGCCACGAGTATAGTTCTTACTCCTCTACGTCTTATAATTCTCAGTACCTTGGGTATGAGAAGCAGAGGAGGGAACACATACACCGACTGGTACACCCACTGTGTTACCAGAACGTCCACAGCTATTGCCTGAGGGTCTCTTGACCTGGCGCAATACCTGTCCAGTTTTTTGTTCAGGCGGGACGCCATCATGTCCACCTTTGGTCTTTCCCAACGGTTCACAATCATGTGGAAGACTTCCCGATGAAGTCCCCACTCTCCCGGGTGGAGGTCGTGCCTGCTGAGGAAGTCTGCTTCCCAGTTGTCCACTCCCGGAATGAACACTGCTGACAGTGCTATCCCATGATTTTCCGCCCAGCGAAGAATCTTTGCAGTTTCTGCCATTTCCCTCCTGCTTCTTGTGCCGCCCTGTCTGTTTACGTGGGCGACTGCCGTGATGTTGTCCCACTGGATCAATACCGGCTGACCTTGAAGCAGAGGTCTTGCTAAGCTTAGAGCATTGTTTTATGTGGAGAGAAGTCTCCAGACTTGATCACACTCCCTGGAAATTTTTTTCCCTGTGTGACTGCTCCCCAGCCTCTCCGGCTGGCATCCGTGGTCACCAGGACCCAGTCCTGAATGCCGAATCTGCGGCCCTTTAGTAGATAAGCACTCTGCAGCCACCGCAGAAGAAACACCCTTGTCCTTGGAGACAGGGTTATCCGCTGATGCATCTGAAGATGCGATCCGGACCATTTTTCCAGCAGATCCCACTGAAAAGTTCTTGCGTGAAATCTGCCGAATGGAATCGCTTCGTAAGAAGCCACCATTTTTCCCAGGACCCTTGTGCAATGATGCACTGACACTTTTCCTGGTTTTAGGAGGTTCCTGACTAGCTCGGATAACTCCCTTGCTTTCTTCTCCGGGAGAAACACCCTTTTCTGGACTGTGTCCAGAATCATCCCTAGGAACAGCAAATTGTCGTCGGAAACAGCTGCGGTTTTGGAATATTTAGAATCCACCCATGCTGTCGTAGAACTACTTGAGATAGTGCTACTCCGACCTCCAACTGTTCTCTGGACCTTGCCCTTATCAGGATATCGTCCATTTTCTTTGAAGAAGAATCATCATTTCGGCCATTACTTTGGTAAAGACCCGGGGTGCCGTGGACAATCCAACCGGCATCGTCTGAAACTGCTAGTGACAGTTCTGTACCACGAACCTGAGGTACCCTTGGTGAGAAGGGCAAATTGGGTCATGGAGGAAGCATCCCTGATGTCCCGGGACACCATATAGTCCCCTTCTTCCTGGTTCGCTATCACTGCTCTGAGTGACTCCATCTTGATTTGAACCTTTGTATGTAAGTGTTCAAAAATTTCAGATTTAGAATAGGTCTCACCGAGCCGTCTGGCTTCAGTACCACAATATAGTGTGGAATAATACCCCTTTCCTTGTTGTAGGAGGAGTACTTTGATTATCACCTGCTGGGAATACAGCTTGTGAATTGTTTACAATACTGCCTCCCTGTCGGAGGGAGACGTTGGTAAAGCAGACTTCAGGAACCTGCGAGGGGGAGACGTCTCGAATTTCTAATCTGTACCCCTGGGATACTACTTGTAGGATCCAGGGGTCCTGTACGGCCCCAGCGTCATGCTGAGGACTTGGCAGAAGCGGTGGAGGGCTTCTGTTCCTGGGAATGGGCTGCCTGCTGCAGTCTTCTTCCCTTTCCTCTATCCCTGGGCAGATATGACTGGCCTTTTGCCCGCTTGCCCTTATGGGGACGAAAGGACTGAGGCTAAAAAGACGGTGTCTTTTTCTGCTGAGATGTGACTTAGGGTAAAAAAGGTGGATTTTCCAGCTGTTGCCGTGGCCACCAGGTCCGATGGACCGACCCCAAATAACTCCTCCCCTTTATACGGCAATACTTCCATGTGCCGTTTGGAATCTGCATCACCTGACCACTGTCGTGTCCATAAACATCTTCTGGCAGATATGGACATCGCACTTACTCTTGATGCCAGAGTGCAAATATCTCTCTGTGCTCTATAGTCAATAAAATACTGTCCCTGTCAAGGGTATCAATATTTTCAGTCAGGGAATCCGACCAAGCCACCCCAGGGCTGCACATCCAGGCTGAGGCGATAGCTGGTCGCAGTATAACACCAGTATGTGTGTATATACTTTTTAGGATATTTTCCAGCCTCCTATCAGCTGGCTCCTTGAGGGCAGCCGTATTTGGAGACGGTAACGCCACTTGTTTTGATAAGCGTGTGAGCGCCTTATCCACCCTAAGGGGTGTTTCCCAACGCGCCCTAACTTCTGGCGGGAAAGGGTATACCGCCAATAATTTTCTATCGGGGGAAACCCACGCATCATCACACACTTCATTTAATTTATCTGATTCAGGAAAAACTACATGTAGTTTTTTCACACCCACATAATACCCTTTTTTGTGGTACTTGTAGTATCAGAAATATGTAACACCTCCTTCATTGCCCTTAACATGCAACGTGTGGCCCTAAAGGAAAATACGTTTGTTTCTTCACCGTCGACACTGGAGTCAGTGTCCGTGTCTGTGTCTATGTCGACCGACTGAGGTAAATGGGCGTTTTAAAGCCCCTGACGGTGTTTGAGACGCCTGGACAGGTACTAATTTGTTTGCCGGCCGTCTCATGTCGTCAACCGACCTTGAAGCGTGTTGACATTATCACGTAATTCCTTAAATAAGCCATCCATTCCGGTGTCGACTCCCTAGAGAGTGACATCACCATTACAGGCAATTGCTCCGCCTCCTCACCAACATCGTCCTCATACATGTCGACACACACGTACCGACACACAGCACACACACAGGGAATGCTCTGATAGAGGACATGACCCCACTAGCCCTTTGGGGAGACAGAGGGAGAGTTTGCCAGCACACACCAAAACGCTATAATTATACAGGGACAACCTTTATATAAGTGTTTTCCCTTATAGCATCTTAATATATAATCATATCGCCAAATAAGTGCCCCCCCTCTCTGTTTTAACCCTGTTTCTGTAGTGCAGTGCAGGGGAGAGCCTGGGAGCCTTCCCACCAGCAGTTCTGTGAGGGAAAATGCGCTGTGTGCTGAGGAGATAGGCCCCGCCCCATATTCCGGCGGGCTCTTCTCCCGGTTTTTCTGAGACCTGGCAGGGGTGAAATACATCCATATAGCCTCAGGGACTATATGTGATGTATTCTTTTTAGCCAGAAAAGGTATTAACATTGCTGCCCAGGGCGCCCCCCCCCAGCGCCCTGCACCCTCAGTGACCGTTGGTGTGAAGTGTGCTGAGAGCAATGGCGCACAGCTGCAGTGCTGTGCGCTACCTCATGAAGACTGAAAAGCCTTCAGCCGCCGGTTTCTGGACCTTCTTACTTCGGCATCTGCAAGGGGGTCGGCGGCGCGGCTCCGGTGACCCATCCAGGCTGTACCTGTGATCGTCCCTCTGGAGCTAGTGTCCAGTAGCCTAAGAAGCAAATCCATCCTGCACGCAGGTGAGTTCACTTCTTCTCCCCTAAGTCCCTCGTTGCAGTGAGCCTGTTGCCAGCAGGACTCACTGAAAATAAGAAAACTATCAAAACTTTTACTCTAAGCAGCTCTTTATGAGAGCCACCTAGATGGCACCCTTCTCGGCCGGGCACAAAAACCTAACTGGGGCTTGGAGGAGGGTCATAGGGGGAGGAGCCAGTGCACACCACCTGATCCTAAAGCTTTTACTTTTGTGCCCTGTCTCCTGCGGAGCCGCTATTCCCCATGGTCCTGACGGAGTCCCAGCATCCACTAGGACGTCAGAGAAATGGGACATGCTGGAATTTGCCCAGATGTAATGCATGCACAGTATTGGTGGCGTTGTCCGATATCACAAATCCCCAGGAGAGTCTAATTGGGGTAAGCCATTGTGCGATGATGTCCCTCAGTTTCCGTAAGAGGTTGTCAGTGGTGTGCCTCTTACAGAAAGTGTTGATACATAGCGTAGCCTGCTTAGGAACGAGTTGTTGTTAGCGAGATGCTGCTACTGATGCCGCTGCTGTTGTTGCTGCGGGAGGCAATACATCTACTAATTTGGGCTGTCACATTTATATAGTCCTTCGTCTGCTCTGTTTCACTTGTCCACATATCAATGGTTAAGTGGACAGTGGGTACAACTGCATTTTTTAGGACACTGAGGACACTTTTTCTGATGTCTCTGTACATTCTTGGTATTGCCTGCCTAGTGAAATGGAACCTAGATGGGATTTGGTACCAGGGACACACTACCTCCATCAACTCTCTAAGTCCCACTGAACTAATGGCGGATACCGGACGCACGTCTAACACCAACATAGCTGTCAAGGCCTCAGTTATCCGCTTTGCAACAGGATGTTGCGTACCACTCAAGGATCCTCCTGAGGAATCCTGGTTAGGAGAGGACTCCTCAGTCTTGCCATTGACATGGCCTGCAGGTCTACTGACGTTCCTGACTGAGGAGGAAGTTGACGTTGAGGAAGTTGGTGGTGTGGCATGCAGGAGCTTGGGTATAAGAGGAAGAAGGGATTTAGGTGTCAGTGGACTGCTTACGTTCTTACACAAAGTTTCACAACTTGACACTGACTTCTGATGAATGCACAGCAGGTGACGTATAAGGGAGGATGTTCCTAGGTGGTTAACGTCCTTACTCCTACTTATTACAGATTGACAGAGGCAACACATGGCTTGACAACTGTTGTCCGGATTTGTGGAGAAATAATTCCACACCGAAGAGGTGGCTTTTTTGGTATTTTACCCAGGCATCATAATGGGCTTATTCATCCTATGGACAACAGGTGTCTCCCCTGGTGCCTGATTTAAACAAACCACATGACCATCAGAATCCTCATCGTCAACTTCCTCCTCAGCACCAGCAACACCCATTTCCTCATCCTGGTGTACTTCAACAGTGACATCTTCAATTTGAATATCATAAACTGGACTGTGGGTGCTACTTCCGGCACTTGCAGAGGGCGTGCAAATGGTGGAAGGAGCCACCACTTCCCGTCCAGTGTTGGGAAGGTCAGGCATCGCAACTGCCGACACACTTAGACTCTCCTTGGGGATTTGTGATACCATCTTAGAATGAACAGTTCTTTGCTGTGCTTTTGCCAGCTTAAGTCTTAAAATTTTTCAAGCAGGAGTATGAAGGCTTCCATTGTCATTTGAAGCTGAATCACTAGTCATGACCATAGGCCAGGGCCTTAGTCGTTCCTTGCCACTCCTTCTCGTAAATGGCATATTGGCAAGTTTACGTTTCTCCTCAGACCATTTCAATTACATTTTTTTTGGTCTTTTTACTGAACTTTGGCTTTTTGGATTTTACATGCCCTCTACTATCACATTGGGCATCGGCCTTGGCAGACGACGTTAATGGCATTTCATCATTTATGTCATGACTAGTGGCAGCTTCAGCACTAGTAGGAAGTGGTTCTTGATCTTTCCCTTGTAAATGCTGGTTTACTTACAGGACTTAAAAGCATATACCTTAAACACACTTGATACACTTTAATATTGAGCCGCTGCGGCCGCGGTAATTAACCTTTCATCTTTGTTATTCACAAACCTTACGTACACAAAGTCGCACAGTGTACACACTCTGCGTACGTACGCCTAAAGGGCATAATGACTACACAGTTTGCGTACACAGGCCTATACGCTGTTAGCACAATGTAGCTGCCCGAGTGGCTGTAAATACACTTTAATACCTTGGCAGGGAAAGGAAACACGACACCAGATTGTATTTAAAATGCCGGGTTCTGACACACCAACATATAATTACTGAAAGGGGGTTACAATAACAATACAATAGAATAATGGCTACAGTCAATGGTACATACGTGTTTGGTTTTTGCCTGCGCTTCCCAGTCTGGTCCTCAGTCATCTGGGTAGATGACCTTTAGAGTCTGTTATAGTGACCTGGCATGCAGCTGGCTCTTTATACAGTGGATTAAAACATAATACAATAGACACTGTGTGCTCTTCTTCCATAGGTTGGGAGGTGGGACATATCCTGTGCACTGGGGATCATTGGTCAGCTCAAGAAGTGGGCAATGGCTAAGACTTGAGATGTGATTTCTGTTGTTTGCATCTGAGTTTTCGCCTCATGACCAGTTAAACCCATCACATTAATCATACATAAATCTGGTATTATTAATAACTTAATGTCGTAATATATGATAATATTCTTATTCCCACCAGATTAATGTTTACGTGACTCTGAACAATATGATCCCACACATGATATGATTATCTATTTCCATCCTCAAGATATACATATATCCACATATATCCATATACATATATATATATATATATATATATATATATATATACACACACACACACACATACTCCTGCTATTACAATTTGTTAGGAATTTTATATATATATATATATATATATATATATATATATATACACAAATGTATACATCTCCAAGAGTTTAGACTATGAATGTTATTACCTCAGATATCTAAATGTCTGGTTTGTATTTTTGTTAGCTATTGCTAATTGAGTTTCTACTCAGCCTAGGTTCCTGGGTATTGTCTTTTTGTTTGTCTTGTCTTCAGACAAGACAATGACAATCCAGTATTTATTGTTGTCGACAGAAACTGGGCTACCCTAGAATAATAATAGTAAACAAAGGTGTTTTCCTTCTTCATAGAATTTCAAAGCTTCGTGTAAATAAGGCCATTGTATTTGAGTCTCTGGGAGTTTAATTTATGTGTGACCGATATTCATGCTATTAGAAGAGGAAGCAGACAGTGGGGGATTTATGCAATATATGGATTAGATATATGATTTGTCTTTGTGGCTTTTCCATGCGAGTACAAATTCCACTGTAATTACTCATACCACGCTCTAATGCGCAGGACCGCGGAAGTGACCATACGCAAATTGCGAATATGTGCCCGCACGGCCGAATACATACGCACATGGAGGCCATCTATGTGGTGTTTGTACGTAATGTGTGTACTGTAATATTTTCTGACTTCGACACCCTATTTTATCCTCCACATTTTTGTCCTCCATAATTTTTATGGAAGTATATAGCAACATGCGGTAAAGGAAAGCGTACCTCTACACCACACTGGGCAAACCCCATGAAAATTATTTGGATTAAATATTAATAACCCTTTTAATTGGAGTAAATAACATACAGCACAGGACAGCACCACTGAACTTATGGCAGCACCACTGGACTGGACTTATACAGCAGTATCATTCGAACTATATGGCAGTACCACTGGACTTATACAGCAGTACCACTGGACTGGATTTATACGGCAGTATCACTGGATTTATATGCCAGTACCACTGGTATTATACTGCAGTATCACTGGAATTATACGGCAGTATCACTGGAATTATACGGCAGCATCACTGGAATTATACGGCAATACCACTGGACTTATACGGCAGTACCACTGGACTGGATTTATATGCAGTATCACTGGACTTATTCGCCAGTACCACTGGAATTATATGGCAGTATCACTGGAATTATACGGCAGTATCACTGGAATTATACAGCAGTACCACTGGAATTATACAGCAGTACCACTGGACTGGATTTATATGGCAGACTCACTAGAGTTATACACCAGTACCACTGGAATTATATGGCAGTATCACTGGAATTATATGGCAGTATCACTGGATTTATACTGCAGTACCAGTGATTTACACGCCAGTACCACTGGACATATATGGCAGCATCACTGGACATATACAGCAGTATCACTGGATTTATATGACAGTACCGCTGGATATTTTTGGCAGCATCACTGGACATATACGGCAGTACCACTGGACATATACGGCAGCACAGCGACACCACTACTGGACTGATGCAGGACAACACAGCACCACTGCAATGGACTGGACTTATATAGCAGCACTGGAGATATGGTAGCAGAGGACAACACCACTGTGACTGGACTGATGCAGCACAAGACAATACCACTGTACTGATGCAGGACAACACATCAACACTGCAATTCACTGGACTTGTACAGCAGCACTGGACATATGGCAGTAGAGGACACAACCACTATGACTGGACTGATGCAGCACAATACACCTCCACTGAACTGATGCAGCACAACACAGCACCACTGGATTTGACTTATACAGCAGCACTTGACATATGGCAGCAGAGGATACCACCACTGTGACTGGACTGATGCAGCACAATACACTACCACTGTACTGATGCAGCACAACACAGCACCACTGGACTGGACTTATAAGGCCACACTGGACATATGGCAGCTGAGGACACGACCACTTTGACTGGACTGATGCAGCACAAGACACTACCACTGTACTGATGCAGGACACTGAGGACGGAGACATGTCCTCTCACTACACTATCCAATGCCAGTGTGAAAATGGTGGCAACGCGCGGCTCCTTATATGGACTTCAAACCCCGCTAGAATCTGACAGCGGGATGATGACATTTTGCCTCGTTCTGGTTTCCGAGTCAGGCAAGAAAACCCGAGCCTGACTCGGATCCGGGCTCAGGTAGTGAAGTTTGGGGGGGGGGGGGGGGGAGTTCTCAAGGAACTGAACCCGCTCATATCTAGCTAAAATAGTTGGTCAAGGAAAGACAGATTTTCTGAGAAGTCATGCAAAATACTAATGTGTAATTAAAAATATTCAAGTTTCATGACATTTTCAGCAGTTTGTGTTTGGAGGGGATTGCGCTCTGTGCTGTCTCTCCCACATCATAGGACTCAGTAGCTAAGAAGGAGGTGCACTAACATCACAGCATGATCCCGACCCAAGTATAACCCCCTGATAGGTGACCTGCTCACAAGACAGGTAAGATGTGTGATAGAAGAAAGCTAAGTGGAGAGCATAGCACAGTATACAATGGTGCATGGAAGTCTGATTGAGGTATCAGCATATTGAGCATGATCTCTGACGAGGCCTTGGGCTTAAATTAGATACATGCATAGAGCACAAGTGACAATGTGATGATCAGATAAAATGGCAATCATAACCTGGTGACAGTTAATCTTTAGTATCTGTCATAAATGTTTATTTCAGTTAAAAGATCTCATATTATCTATACTAACAAGCAGCAAGTACAGTACTTTTGTGATAGGTATAGAACATATTTTAAGGTAATACAAATAGAGTCTGATTCAGAGGTGGATGCAGTGCTGATGTTTGCACAGTTATCTGATGTCTTTATACTGTGGTGCGCATGCACCTCGATGGTTGCCGCCAGGGGAGGCAGAACAAATTTTGTCGCAGGGGGATATTTCAGTGGGCGTTCCTAGGCGGTAACAAGGGGGTGGCTAGTCATATGCAGGTGTGCCACACCCAGTTTCTAAAGACACAGTTGCACTTGGACCATTGGCCATGTTCCCTCGGACTTTGTGCAACACCATAGTGCTGGTCTAATGTCCAATGGTGCAACAAATGTTTGACCGATGGTGACACTGGTGCAACTTTTTTCACAAAGCGCAGATTAGTTCCACAGCTGGTAGACGTCTCTGAATAAATTCCATTGGCTGCGGCATTAGCATAAAGATGAAGCTGCAGACATGGCTGCATTAGGGTCCACCTCTGAATCAGGCCCATAGACCTATTTTAGACACCAGCAACAGTAATAATAAAATAAAATACACAATTATAAAGCCAGCAGCGGAGTGTGGTATACAGTATTTGACAATGTAATCTCTCCGTTAGTACAGCCCTGACTCACCTCTTTTTCCCTGGGCTATGATGTAATTGTACAGTAATAATGACTTGTGTTTTAAAGTGGCATACACTGCCTAGTTACAGTGCAGATAGACTATGTGCAGGTCAGCAGATGTTTTCACTTCACTGGAAATGTAAAAATTGCACATTCTCTGAATGCTTCACATATTTACCTTTCCTTTCAGGCTCTTGCAAAATACGTTTGCATAATCCTCGTTATATGACTAATCATTTTTCCCCCCAATGTGTACAGTACTATTCTAGAATGGATGTCACTGTAAAGATCATTCATCTTTGTAATAAAGAAAACTCTTTACTCTCTGAAGAGACTACTACTACTACTACTACTACTACTACTACTACTACTACTACTAATAATAATAATAATAATTTGCATGCAGATGCAAAGTATTGGTTGCATGTGGCAGCGGTGCAAGTGGGCAGGTATGGCGTACCCGTAAGAATTTAGCCATGGGTATCCCGTACCCACCGCCGCTCCCTCCCTCCCCCCGCTGCTGCTCACCGCGCCGCTGCTGCAAGAGGGGAGGAGAGCACAGCGTGCGCCTCTCCTGCCAGTCAGTGTCTACCATCAATTTGTCGCCGGCCCGTGAGCCAATCAGAGCTCGCGGACCGGCAGCCAAGGCTTCTGATTGGTTGCCAGACCGCAAGCTTTGATTGGCTCATGGGTCGGTGCCTAATTGAAGGTAGAGAGACACCCGCACCGCCGCCGGAGACTGAGGGGCAGGAGAGGCGCACGCTGCTATCTCCTTCCCTCACACACAGGAACAGGACAGCATCAGCGCGGTAAGCAGCAGGGGAAGGGGGGGGGGGGCATGTGTACCTGGCACTGGGGGCATATCTGATACCAGGGGCATCTCTGTATCTGGCACTGGGGGCATTCCTATCTGGCACTGGGGGCATATCTGGCACTGTAGGGGCATTTCTGTATCTGGCACTGGGGGGACGTGTATCTGGCACTGGGGGCATTTCTGTATCTGGCACTGGGGGGCAATGTATATCTGACACAGTACGGCATTTGTGTATCTGGCACTGTGGAGCAATGTGTATCTGGCACTGTGGGGCAATGTATATCTGGCACTGTGGGGTAATGTATATCTAGCACTGTGGGGCAACATGTATCTGGCACTATTGGGGTCATATGTGTATCTACCCCCCCCATATGTGTATCATGCCCCCATTTTCATTGGCCACACCCTATGTGGCATTTGACCACACCCAGTTTTTGGCGCGCGCACACAGTACCTGTAGGACATTTTTTTCTACTTGCACCACTGCATGGTGGTGACATTTCTCATACAGATCAATGATTTCTATAATAACATATTCATTAGTTGTATCAAACCGTTACTTTTGAGCTCTGAATCCTGAGTAAAGCTTAGGCACTTGCATAGTATAAATGGGATCCGGTCTTTAGGTTGACAGTAAGTAGGTAGACACTGGCTAGGTCAACCACTATTGGTCGACAGTAAATAGGTCCACATGGTTTCTCGGTCGACAGGGACTCTAGTTCGACATAACAAAAGGTTGTCATGAGTATTTCACATTTTTTGAACTTTTTTATACTTTACGGTCCACGTGGACTACAATTGGGAACGGTAACCTGTGCCATGCGCAGCAGTAGTGGACTGAGTCACCTTGCCCGTAGCGAGGGGACACGGTACACTAGTTGGGGTTCCCGGTCACTGTACGGATAAAACGACACCAACAAAAGTAAAAAAAACTCAAGTCAACCTTTTCTCATGTCGACCTAGTCCCTGTCGACCTAAAAACTATGGCGACCTACTTACTGTCGACCAATAGTTGTCGACCTAGACACTGTTGACCTAAATCTAATCTACCTAAAATACCACACTCGTATAAATGATGCAATTTTACACTGTGCATGGCCACAAAGAGAAAGGTTGCTTATACGCAGGTCCAGATTAAGGGTCACATGGACCTTAAAATCATCAAAGGCATTTTGGGAGACACAGTTGAGATGTTAATAGTAACATGTGAGTGAGACCAGTGCCAGAGAAAGCAGCATAAATTGACTTCCCTATATGCCCTCATACCTCATACATAGTAACATAGTATCTAAGGTTGAAAAAAGACAATTGTCCATCGAGTTCAACCTATTTGTGGTCTCCTATGCACGATTATTTTGTATAAAATTTTGACTGAAGTTGATGACTGCCGTTACGTTTTACCCCTCTTTTTTATAATAACCATAGTGCGTGACTATGCCCGATAACCCTGGATATGCTTATCCATTAGGAATTTATCTAACCCATTCTTAAAGGTGTTGACTGAGTCAGCCATTACAACTCCCTCAGGCAGGGAATTCCAAACACGTATCGTCCTTTCCGTAAAAAAGCCTTTACGCCGTATTGTGCAGAATCTCTTCTCCTCTAACCTGAGCGAGTGTCCACGAGTTCTCTGTGTTGATCTAACCAAAAACAGGTCCTGCGCAAAATCTGTATATTGTCCCCTTATATATTTGTAAATGTTGATCATGTCCCCTCTTAATCTCTTTTTTTCCAGTGTAAACATGCCTAGTCTTGCAAGCCTTTCCTCGTATTCTAGCGTCTCCATACCCTTAATTAGTTTAGTCGCCTGCCTTTGAACCTTTTCTAGCTCCAGGATATCCTTTTTGTAGTAAGGTGCCCAGAATTGTACACAGTATTCAAGGTGTGGCCTCACAAGTGATTTATATAATGGGAGTATAATACTCTCATCCCTAGCACCTTTGCTGCAGTCCTACTTTGGGTACTACTGCTTAGTTTGATATATATGAGGACACCTAAGTCCTTTTCCAGTACAGAATCCCCTAATTTTACCCCATTAGTAGGTAGGTGTTATTTTTGTTCTTGTTACCACAGTGCATTACCTTAAGCTTGTCTGTATTGAAGCGCATTCTCCATTTCGCTGCCCAAGCTTCTAATTTAACGAAGTCGTTCTGAAGCGACTCAGCATCCCCCTCCGCATTTATAACTTTACACAATTTGGTATCATCTGCAAAAATTAACACCATGCTCTCTAGACCTTCTGTTAGGTCGTTAATGAAAATATTGAACAATAGCGGTCCTAATACTGAGCCTTGCGGCACACCACTTAGCACTTCAGTCCAATTTGAAAAAGATCCATTAACCACAACGCGCTGCTCCCTATTATCTAACCAGTTTTTGACACAAGTGCATATTGTGCATCCTAGTCCTGTTTCTTGTAGCTTGTAGATAAGTCTCATGTGTGGTACAGTGTCGAATGCTTTGGCAAAATCTAAAAAGATTACATCCACCTCTTTACCCTGATCTAGGTTTGCGCTTACTGTTTCATAAAAGCCAAGTAAGTTGGTTTGACAGGATCTGTCCTTCATAAACCCATGTTGATTCCTTTTAATGACCTTATTGACTTCAAGGAACTTCTGAATACTATCTCTTAGAATACCTTCCAATACTTTCCCCACTACAGATGTAAGACTAACTGGTCTATAATTACCTGGTTCAGCTTTACTTCCATTTTTGAATATAGGCACTACTTCCACTATACGCCAGTCTTTGGGAACCATACCTGATATTACTGAATCCTTAAAGATCAAAAATAGCGGTTTTGCAAGTTCAGAGTGAAGCTCCATTAGAACCCTTGGGTGAATACCATCGGGACCTGGTGACTTATTAATCTTTAAATGTTTTAATCGGTCACAGACTACTTCCTTGCTTAAAAAAGTACCTATCAGTGGGATATTCTCATTATTGAGATTATGTGTTAGTCCCTGAATTAGGTCCTCTCTAGTAAATACTGTTGAAAAAAACTAATTTAGTGTGTCCGCTACGTCATTATCATTTTTGCTTAAGACTCCCAACTTGTCTTTTAAAGGGCCTATACCTCCCCACATGCCTTTTATATGCCAATCAGACCTCCCTTACATGCAGTGCCATTTTTAATGGAGGGCGAGCTGTGTGATTGCCCACCACAGCACTTGAATGCTGCTGTTACTGGCTCCCCCTCCTCCCAGCCATAGTAATCTGCTTGCTGGGTGGAGTTTTGAGAAATTACACTTTTGCGTCTTAACGTCTTGACACAACCGCATAATTTCACGAAGCTTCATCCAGTGAGTGGAGTACTATGGCAGGGAGGAGGGAGAGCTGGCAACAGAAGGGAGCCGCCGTTGCTGGCCTTTGGCACCAGTGAACTTCACCCCTGATAATGAGCATTACACACTCCTGGCAATGAGCACTAAACACCCCTGGCAAAGAGCACTAAACACCCTTGGCAACAAGCATGAGCCAGAGCATTTAACACCCCTGGCAACACGATGAAACACCCCTGGCAATGAGCATTAAACAACCATGGCAACGAGCATGAGCCAGAGCATTGGCAATGAGCATGACACCCAAAGAAAGAAAACCTTGGCAATGAGCATTAAACACCTCCGACAACAAGCATGACACCCAAAGCATGAAACTCCTGGCAATGAGCAGGTAAGTTAAAAGTAGTTAAAAGCCTTAATGTAGGGCATAATCTATCACAGACATTGCGGTGTATCATAAATGGTGCAGGGCACATAATACGCAAGGGGCATTACTGTTTGGGGCTTAATATGGTGGAATTTTTTTATTTCCTGTGGTGGCCGAGGTCTGTTGGTGCAGAATCAAAAACTGGGGTGTAAGGTAGTTTTTTCCTGTAAGTCCACGCACATTTTACTGTGGTCATGCCAATTTTAGAGAGGTCATGCCTCCTTGCTGGGAGCGTGTGCACTGTTGGCGCACGCAAAATGGTATTTTTAATGTCAGGGGGCACATTTTTAAATGTCTATGGGGGAGGGGAGTACATTTTTTTACTGTTCACACTGGGAGACAAATTGTCTAGAAACAGCCCTGCTTACATGCCCCTTAAATGCCCTTCATACTTTCCCAAATGCCATCAGGGCTCTCCACATGAATGCCCTTCAGATCTCCCCAAATGCCAACACTGCTTTTAAATGCCAATCAGACCACCTCACGTCCCAACAGGTAATCTAACATAGATGAAATATATTCATATAGGGTATATACACGCAAATAATGTTCATGCGTATACACAAGCTGCTACTAAGGTGCTGTATGCATCACAAGAGGTATACAGCTCTGCAAATGGGCATAAATACACAAATTTTGACAGGTATGCTTTTTAAAGTAACTTGTGCCAGATTCAGTATGCTTTACCGGTGGAAGTGATGCCGGCTGTCCATATCCCGACAGCGGTATCGCACCTGCCAGAATGCCGGCTGCAGAGCAAGCGCTAAGGGTCCCCTTGCAGGCTTGCTGTGCTCACCACGCTGCAGGTCGGTGGCTCGCTGTGTTTGCCGCAGGAACTATTCCCACTGTATGGGTTTTGTGGATACCTATGAGTGGGAATAGCTTGCTGCACCAGGATTCCAGCTGGCGGCATTCCCGCCGTGACCCGGCTCGAAGGACTAATGCAAATTTGTAACCAGCTCACAATAGAACCAAAGTTGAGCGGGTTCAGTTCCCTGAGAACCGAATCCCCCTGAACTTCACTACCCGAGTCCGGATCTGAGTCAGGCTCGGGAATCCCCGCCTGACTCGGAAACCAGAACGAGGCAAAACGTCATCATCCCGCTGTCACATTCTCCTGGGGTTTGGACTCCATATAAAGATCCGCGCATCGCTTACATTTTCACTCCGGAATTGGAGAGTGTCTCCGTCCTCAATGTCCTGCATCAGTACAGTGGAAGTGTCTTGTGCTGCATCAATCCAGTCACAGTGGTGGTATCCTCTGCTGCCATTTGTCCAGTGCTGCTGTATAAGTCCAGTCCAGTGGTGCTGTGTTGTGCTGCATCAGTTCAGTGGTGGTGTCTTGTGCTGCATCAGTTCAGTCACAGTGGTGCTGTCCTCTGCAGCCATATGTCCAGTGCTGCTGTATAGGTCCAGTCCAGTGGTGCTGTGTTGTGCTGCATCAGTTCAGTGGTAGTGTTTTGTGCTGCATCAGTCCAGTCACAGTGGTAGTGTCCTCTGCTGCCATATTTCCAGTACTGCTGTATAAGTCCAGTCCATTGAAGTGGTGCTGTGTTGTCCTGCATCAGTCCAGTGGTGGTGTCCCTGTGCTGCTGTATATGTCCAGTGGTACTACCGTATATTTCCAGTGATACTGCCATATATATCCAGCGGTACTGCCGTATAAATCCAGTGATACTGCCGTTTATGTCCAGTGGTACCTACTGACATATAATCCAGTGATACTGATGTATATATCCAGTGGTATTAGCATATAATTCCAATGATACTGGTGTATATGTCCAGTGGTACTGCTGTATATGTACAGTGGTACTGCCGTATAAATCCAGTGGTACTGGCATATAAATCCAGTGATAGTGTCGTATAATACCAGGGGTACTGGTGTATAAATCCAGTGATACTGCCGTATAAATACAGTCCAGTGATACTGCCGTATATCTCCAGTGGCACTGCCGTATAATTCCAGTGGCACTGCCGTATAATTCCAGTGGTAATGCCGTATAATTCCAGTGATACTGGCGTATAATTCCAGTGATACTGGCGTATAATTCCAGTGATACTGCCGTATAATTCCATTGATACTGGCATATAATTCCAGTGGTCCTGGCATATAACTCCAGTGGTTCTGGCATATAAATCCAGTGATACTGCCGTATAAGTCTAATGGTACTGCCGTATAAGTCCACTAGTACTGCCGTATAATTCCAGTTATACTGCCGTATAATTCCAGTGGTACTGGCAAAAAAGTCCAGTGATACTTCTGTATAAATCCAGTCCATTGGTATTGGCATATAAATCCAGTGATACTGCCGTATAATTCCAGTGGAACTGCCGTATAAATCCAGTCCAGTGGTGCTGCCATATAAGTTCAGTGGTGCTGTCCTGTTCTGAATATTATTTACTACAAATAAAGGGGTTATTAATATTTAATCTAAATAATTTTCACAGGGTTTGCCCTGTGTGGTGTAGAGGTACACTCTCCTGTACCGCATATTGTTTTATAACTCCAGAAAAATAATGGAGAACAAAAATTTGGGGAATAAATTAGGGAAATATCAAGAACCACTTCCTCCTAGTGCTGAAGCTGCTGCCACTAGTCATGAAGTAGACAATGAAATGCCATCAACATCGTCTGCCAAGGTCGATGCCTAATGTGATAGTAGAGGGCATGTCAAATCCAAGAAGCCAAAGTTCAGTAAAAAGACCCCAAAAAATTAATTTTAATGGTCTGAGGAGAAATGTAAACTTGCCAATATGCCATCTATGACACAGAGTGGCAAGGAACGGCTAAGGCCCTGGCCTATGTTCATGGCTAGTGGTTCAGCTTCACATGACAATGAAAGCCCTCATCCCCCCGCTAGAAAAATGATAGGATTTAAGTTGGCAAAAGCACAGGAAAGATCTGTGTGTTCTAAGATGGTATAACAAATCCCCAAGGATAGTTCAAGTGTGTCAGCAGTTGCGATGCCTGACCTTCCCAACACTGGATGGGAAGAGTTGGCTCCTTCCACCATTTGCACGCCCTCATCAAGTGCTTGAAGGAGCACCCACAGTCCAGTTTCTGATATTCAAATTGAAGAAGTCACTGTTGAAGTACACCAGGATGAGGATATGGGTGTTGCTGGCGCTGAGAAGGAAGTTGACGATGAGGATCTGATGGTGATGTGGTTTGTTTAAATCAGGCACTGGGGGAGACACCTGTTGTCCGTGGGAAGAATAAGCTCATTGTGATGCTTGGGCAAAATGCCAAAAAAGCCACCTCTTCGTTGTGGAATTATTTCTACACAGATCCGGACAACAGTTGTCAAGCCGAGTGTTGCCTCTGTCAACCTGTAATAAGTAGGGGTAAGGACGTTAACCACCTCGGAACATACTCCCTTATATGTCACCTGCTCTGCATTCATCAGAAGTCACTGTCAAGTTGTGAAAAGACTGAGGAGTCGTCTCCTAACCAGGATTCCTCCGGAGGATCCTTGAGTATGCCACCTACTGCTGCTGTTGCTGCTTGGAGTCGATATTCATTCCAGAAGGGAAGTCGGAAGACCACTTGTACTACTTCAACTAAGCAACTGACTGTCCAACATTCCTTTGTGAGGCAGATGAAATATGACAGCAATCATCCTGTTGCAAAGCGGATAACTGAGGCCTTGACAGCTATGTTGGTGTTAGACGTGCATCCGGTATCCGCCATTAGTTCAGTGGGACTTAGAAAATTGATGAAGGTAGTGTATCGCTGGTGCCAAATCCCATCTAGGATCCACTTCACTTGGCAGGCGATACCAAGAATGTACAGAGACATCAGAAAAAGTGTACTCAGTGTCCTAAAAAATGCAGTTGTACCCACTGTCCACTTAACCACGGATATATATACAAGTGGAACAGGGCAGACTAAGGACTATATGACTGTGACAGCCCACTGGGTAGATGTACTGTCTCCCGCAGCAACAACAGCAGCGGCATAAGTAGCAGCATCTCGCAAATGCCAACTCATTCCTAGGCAGGCTACGCTATGTATCACCGCTTTCCATAAGAGGCACACCACTGACAACCTCTTATGGAAACTGAGGGACATCATCGCACAATGGCTTACCCCAATTAGACTCTCCTGGGGATTTGTGATATCGTACAACGCCACCAATATTGTGCATGAATTACATCTGGGCAAATTCCAGCACGTCCCATGTTTTGCACATACAATTAATTTGGTGGTGCAGAATTTTTTGAAAAAAGACAGGGGCGTGCAGGAGATGCTGTCGGTGTCCCGAAAACTTGCGGGTCACTTTCGACATTCAGCCACTGTGTGCCGAAGACTGGAGCACCAGCAAACACTCCTGAACCTGCCCTGCCATCATCTGAAGCAAGAGGTGGTAACGAGGTGAAATTCAACACTCTTTATGCTTCAGAGGATGGAGGAACAGCAAAAGGCCATTCAAGCCTATACATCCACCTACGATATAGGCAAAGGAGGGGGAATGCACGTGACTCAAGCGCAGTGGAGAATGATTTCCGTCTTGTGCAAAGTTCTCAAACTCTTCAAACTTGCCACACGTGAAGTCAGTTCAGACACTGCCAGCTTGAGTCAGGTCATTCACCTCATCAGGCTTTTGCAGAAACAGTTGGAAAAATTGAAGGAGGAGCTAAGGCGGAGCGATTCCACAAAGTATGTGGGACTTGCGGATGGAGCCCTTCATTCGCTTTGCCAGGATTCAAGGGTGGTCAATTTGTTGAAATCAGAGCACTACATTTTGGCCACCGTGCTCGATCCTAGGTTTAAAGTCTATGTTTTATCTCTCTTTCTGGCAGACACAAGTCAGCAGAGGTTCAAAGACCTGCTTGTGAGAAAATTGTCAACTCAAGTGGAATGTGACCCGTCAACAGCTCCTCCTTCATTTTCTCCCACAGCTGGGGCTGCGAGGAAAAGGATAAGAATTCCTAGCCCACCCGCTGGCGGTGATGCAGGGCAGTCAGGAGCAAGTGCTGACATCTGGTCTGGACTAATGGACCTGCCAACAATTACTGACATGTCTACTGTCACTGCATATGATTCTGTCACCATTGAAAGACTGGTGGCGGATTATATGAGTGACAGCATCCAAGTAGGCATGTCAGACAGTCCGTATGTATACTGGCAGAAAAAAGAGGCAATTTGGATGCCCTTGCACAAACTGGCTTTATTTTACCTAAGTTGCCGCCACCCCCCCCCCCCCCCCCCTCCAGTGTGTTCTCCGAAAGAGTGTTTTGTGCAGCCGGTAACCTTGTCAGTGATCGGCGTAGGAGGTTACTTCCAAAAAATGTGGAGAAGATGATGTTCATCAAAATGAATTATAAATTCCTCCAGGAAGATCGTTACCAGCAATTGCCTCCAGAAAGTACACGGGGACCTGAGATGGTGGATTCCAGTGGGGATGAATTAATACTATGTGAGGAGGAAGATGTACACACTGAAAGGGGTGAGGAATCCAAGGATGAGGATGAGGTCAACATCTTGCCTCTGTAGAGCCAGTTTGTGCAAGGAGAGATTGATTGCTTCTTTTTTGGTGGGGGCCCAAACAAACCAGTTATTTCAGCCACAGTCGTGTGGTAGACCCTGTCGCTGAAATGATTAGTTTATTAAAGTGTGCATGTCCTGTTTATACAACATAAGGGTGGGCAGGAGGGCCCAAGGACAATTCCATCTTGCACCTCTTTTTCTTCTTTGCAACATGTGCTGCTTGGGGCCTAGTTTTTTTAAAGTGACATCCTGTCTGACACTGCTATAAAGTCCAGGGATACTGCTGTTTAAGTCCAGTGGTGCTGTCTTGTGCTGCATCAGTCCAGTGGTGTTGTCTTGTGCTGCCATAAGTCCAGTGGTGGTGTCCTGTGCTGTATATTATTTACTCCAAATAAAAGGGTTGTATACATTACTTACAGTATATTATTATCCACATACTTTTTACAGGGTTTGCCCTGTGTGGTGTAAGGGTACGCTCGCCTGTTCTGCATATTATAATAGCTTCAAATAAAAGTGTTATTATTATCCAAATTAATTTTACAGGCTTTGCTGTGTGTGTGTGTGTGTGTGTGTGTGTGTGTGTGTGTGTGTGTGTGTGTGTGTGTGGTTTAAGGGTATGCTCTCCAGCACATCCCATGTTTCTTGTGTCGCACACTTGTGTCGCTTAGCTTAGTCATTCAGCTACCTCATTGCACCTCTATTTCTTCTTTGCATGATGTGCTGTTTGGAGCCTAGTTATTTTAAGTGCCATCCTGTCTGCAACTGCAGTGCCACTCCTAGATGGGCCAGGTGTTTGTGTGTGCGGGTGGCTGGGTGGAATGGGGTGGGAGGGGGGGGGGGGTGAACCTATGTCCATCCAGCAAGCCCTGGCCTGGGTAATAACTTTACATAATATAAAGATGTAGGCATGCTCACAGTTGCTACAGGCACATTTCCATAAATTGCTACATCTGTAGGATAAAAAAAAGGGGCAGACTAGATGGGCCAAGTGATTCTTATCTGCCGTCAAATTCTATGTTTCTATGTTTCTATGCGCAGTGCAAAATAACACAAGCTATGCACTACCAACAGATACACGTTCAACTCTGTTTTAGACCAAGAATGTTGACAGACATGCAAATTAGAGATGTGCACGGACCTCCATGTTGTTGTTTTAGCTCTAATCCATCATTGTGTTTAGGTTTTGCTTTTGCCAAAACCACCCTCAAATGTTTTGGTTCGTTTTTGGATTCTTTGAAATCGATAAAATCGATAAACATTGATAATAATAAAAAAAATTCAATACAAATTGGTAAAAACAGCTAAAATCAAGTAATTTGGATCTATTTATATGCAATCCAAAACACAAGTTCATTTTTTAAAGCCAAGTTCCAAACTGACAACAGACCCGAGCTGGGACTCGGTTACACTCGAAACCCCAAAGTGATTCCAAACTGGGATTTTTTCGACTCGGAACCCCTAACTTCAGGTGCGTTCTTATTTTAGGAAAGGTGAACCTCGCGTCTCTAATCCAGATACCAAGATATTCCTACTGGGTTGCGTATGCGCAACCGCCGGTCTGGAGACCACCGGTCAGCATATCTCCTTCAGGATCCTGGCAGCGGAATGCCGGCGGGGGGCAAGTGCAACAAGCCCCTTGCGGGCTCAGTGACGATCTGCGGTCACCAGAGGTTCTATTCCCACTCTATGGGTGTCCTGGACACCCATGAGTGGCAATAGTCCTTATTAGTCGGCATTCCGACTGTCAGGATTTTCAGGGGGCTGGATGTAGGGGAAGGTATTGTGACCGACGGTCTCCTGACCACCGTTCACATAACCGCATCCCATCCCTACTGCATGGTGTGAAGATATGTGCCCTTTAAGAGTTAATGACTGACAACACGAAAACAAATAGGGATAACATAAATTAGATCAGGGCATGTGGCAATTTGTGGCACTCCAACTGCTCTTAGTTAAACATTTAAACATTTGTTTGTTTCTTACACTCATCAAACTAATGTGAAGATGATGAAACAGTGACAGTTTTTCATGCATCAGTTAAAAAAAGTAACCACATGTAATTTGGACTGTCCTTATGCATTCCAAGACCACACAGATAATGCCGAGAATATAGTACCTTTTGCTTCAAACCACAACCTCAGTGCTGAGTTAGTTTCTGAAATAAGCTTTGGCTTGGTAATAGATCTCTCCAAACAGATCGTTACTTAATACTATAATTTGTAAGAACAAAAAAATAAAAAATGTAACTACAATATTATGCACATGATGCTGGTGTATAGCGCCAAGGCATTGGTGATAGAAAAAGATGACTCAGCACTGAAAAGGCTTCTAAATGGTTGACGGTGCTAAAAAATCTATACTGATTACTGTTAAGTCGACATTATAATAATGAAATAGGTGGCATACAGTTGGGATCATTTGCAACTAGCACAAGGGGGGTCATTCTGACCCGTTTGCACGCAGCGGTTGTTCGCTGTGGTGCGATCGGGTCAGAACTGAGCATGCACGATGCACGCTTTGTGCGGCGACAGACGTCGCCAGGCAACGGAGCGCCTAGCGTGAAGAAAAGACGCAGCGCTGGACGGAAAGAAGATTGACAGCGGAGAGGCGGTCCGGGGCGGATACTCACCATTGGAAGCCGTTTTCGGGGAGTGGTAAGAAGAACGCAGGCGTGTCCAGGCGAACGGAGGGCGCATGTCTGACGTTTAAGACCAGGACCTTCATCGCTGGAGCCGTTGCACTGGGTAAGTAGCTGTAAGGCTGGTCTTGTTTTGAAGGAAAAATTTTAAGCATAGCAGGGCTGCACAAGAGATTGCAGCCCTGCTATGCTAAAATACACTCCCCATAGGCGGGATTAGTTGATCGCAGCATTAGCAAAAAGTTACTGGCTGCGATCAACTCGGAATGACCCCCTATATGTGAAAGTTATTTATTTTTAATTCAGGATGTGGAGCTTCTATGGAGGCAATTCAATTCAGTGATGTTGAATAACGCCGGAATGAGTGCACAGAACTATTCAATTGGCTGCACCGTAAACCCACGGGATCCGGTCTGAAGATCGACAGTGTCTAGGTCGACAATGTTTAGGTCGACCACTAAAGGTCGACAGTCACTAGGTGGACATGGATGGAAGGTCGACAGGGTTTCTAGGTCGACATGTGCTAGGTCGACAGGTCTAAAGATCGACATGAGTTTTTCACATTTTTTTTCTTTTTTTGAATTTTTTCATACTTAACGATCCACGTGGACTACGATTGGAACGATAAAGTGTGCCGAGCGAAGCGGTAGCGGAGCGAAGGCACCATGCGAGTGGACGCGGTGCACTAATTTGGGATCCCGGTCACTCTACGAAGAAAACGACACCAAAAAATAAATAAATCCTCATGTCGACCTTTAGACCTGTCGACCTAGCACATGTCAACCTAGAAACCCTGTTGACCTTCCATCCATGTCGACCTAGTGACTGTCGACCTATAGTGGTCGACCTAAACACTGTCGACCTAGACACTGTCGATTTGATGAACCACACCCAAACCCACAACTAGAGAAATACTGCTCGCACCCTCCTGAGGTCCAAGAAGATATATGACTAAACTATTGCCGCAACGCTAATTGCAGGATTTACTGCACGTTAGAACAGCAATGCGCTGGTCACTTAAGTCAGGGAATGCCATTTACTGCAACTAAACCCCTGGCTTTAGGTGTGTTAAACTGCATCTCCCAACTTAAGTGCAGGGCGCAATGCAGACAATTGAATAGCTCTGGGCTGTCATACCCAGCACTATTCAACACCTCGCTGATTGAATTTCCCCCTTTGTAAGCTCCTTCTGTCCATCTCTTGGTTGAATGTTTAGGGAAAATAGATTTGTGACAAAGGATTAGCAGAATATCAGGAATCTCTGACAGATAATTACACAGCGGTCTGTGTACTAAGCCTTGGACAGAGAAAAAGTAGATGGAGATAAAGTACCAAGCAATCAACTCCTAATTGCCATGTTACAGGCTGAGGAGCTGATTTATAGATGAGTTTTATAACTTGTTGTGTATAATAAATGTTGCTCCAGCCAATCATCTCCCAACTGTCATTTTTCAAACTTATGACTTCCGCAACAGGAAGTACATAGGCGGATGCCAGATGGATGGACTGGAAAAGTCCAGTCCGGGGAAAGTCCAGAGGTCCTGTAAGTATAAATATATGTATATGTATGTTTGTTTTTGCATGCTGATGATGGGGGTCACATACCCTGAAACATTGAGCACAATAAAGCAGCCAATTCATTTATAACAAGCCTTGGAGTGCTGCCCTTACCTACTACTTTTGCTATATTTGGGGTTCTCCAAGCAAGTATTACTTTGCTTCATATGACTGCTTGAAAGTGTGGGGTGCCGTACTGTTTGGACTATATATATATATATATATATATAGACATATAGGCCCTACTGTGTGGCATAATGTGTGTAAAGGGTACTACTGTGTAGCGTAATGTTAATAAGGGGCTCTAGTGTGTGCTACTGTGTAGCGTAACGTGAATAATGGACATTACTGTATGGTGTAATGTGAGTAAGGGACACTACTGTGTGGTGTAATATGAATTGGGGGTACTATTGGTACTATTGTGTTACAACGCCCCTTTTTCAGCACATGCGACTTCCATATATTAAATAGGGGGGGGCACCAGTACTGTACTTTGCAAGGGATACTCGGACCTCTAGATACACCCCTGTCAGTCTCCTGAGTGGTATCAAGATTCTGGCATCAGTCACATGACTGCTGGCATCCCTTCTGCATATGTGATGGCATGGTCCGCTGAAACGCCATAACTTACTGTTAGTAGCTATACGCGGGTTCTACTTTCCAGATAAATGAGATACAGTATGTTGCTGTTTGTCAAACCCAATCACTTCCTTTTAATTTCTGAACAACCTAAATCTCTAGTATAGCACAATTAATAATATTTAACAATGGTAAAGGAAGAGTAACAACAATATTTAAAAGGGAGTAATTTTCCATCCATCAGAGTATTTACTTGGCTAATATTGACTCCTCCGCCCACCATACAATTTTAAAATTTGTGGTACAGAACACAAAAAAAAACCCGTTCTTTGATATCTAACTCCAAGCTTCAAAATGTAGTATGTACTGTATGACTCATTAAGTACAAAGTGATAATGGCAGAAAAATAAACGTAACGTCAATGTTTCCTATATCGTCTTGTGTTAAATATGTCACATGCTTATAAAACAAGAACCTAAGGCTGCAATAATTGGATTAAGACATTATTTGAAAAATATTCCACTGAATTAAGTTTCCGAGAACACACCATGGTAGCTATGTGGGAGGTTTGGTGAATATGTCTTGTCCTTGAATAGAAAAGGTAATAGCAACACTATACAGGGAGGGGGGCTTTAATGAGTTTGGAGTGAGCAGAACTACTGCACTTGCCGTTACCGGAGATGGATCCAACAGAAAATAGAGGTCCTGCAGTATTAAACTTATCCTGATGGGGGACGCTTAAAAATGCTGAAAACTTCTGAAAATACTAGTTTTCAGAGGATTAGATTTATAAATAGGCCCTTTTTCTTTGTAAAATAATTCTGGATAGTCACTAATGTTTTTCCCAGTGTTAAAAGACACTGTATCAGTCTGTGCAGTGGGCACAATGACTTTTCATCTAGAATAATCCAATAGTCCTCAATAGAGGCTGAAAGTCTGGGGTTAGCCTTGGCTTCCACCATGCCCTAGTTCCCACTTTGTGTAAAATCTGAAACCATCACCCAAAGGTCTCACACTCACTAGCTGCCTGGGAGTATACCATACAAGCATCCCCTCCCTTTACAAACATGCAGACATTCAATTAAAATTTCACATAATCAAATTATTTTTTCACTTTTTACAAATCAGAATTTTTGTTCACTCCACCAAGGACACAGCACGCAGCAGACCCCTCTTAAGCAGTACTCTACTGAAGTCCTAATCTCCACGCTATAGCACGAGATTAACTACATGGGAAAGAGGTCTGGGTCAAGGACCTAGATAGGGAATATGATGAAGAAATGCAGTAAAATTTGGCCACAGGCTCCAATTGTGATAAAACTAAAGATATATTTATAAATCATTACACTGTTGTTATTAAGTTCCAATAAAAAGAAATAAAATGTCTGCAGATGTCCCAATTACTTGTTGTCACATAGATGGGATCTTTTATCCTCATCTGGTGGTAGCAGTCCTTTGCTTATTCAGTAAGGAGGCTGGAAGGTATGTAAGAAGGGTTAGCAGTTGATTTACTGATGGACACATTACCGACAGTCATAATATGGACACTCAATGACCGACAGCAAAATACTGTCATGGTCAAAATATCAACATTAATTATGCTGACATGTTCAAAATGCAGACATCGTCAGAATACCAACATTTGAAATCCCGACATGTCAAAATGCTGACAGCACATTTTATTAGGGGGTGCACCATCAGAGGGGCATGTCTAGCCCCACATACTGGGAGTGTCTCGCACCGCCTGTCGGGCGTATATAGCACCATCTATTGACATTACTTTTCATTCCATATTCACCTTCCCTATATGGTGATTTCTCACAACGGGGAACCTCTGAAGAAATGTATCCTTCCTGGGCAGACAGCGTCTTCAGTCAGTATTCACTATTCATGTAAGATATCACATGGGCCCTCATTCCGAGTTGATCGGTCGCAAGGCGAATTTAGCAGAGTTACACACGCTAAGCCGCCGCCTACTGGGAGTGTATCTTAGCATCTTAAAATTGCGACCGATGTATTCGCAATATTGCGCTCACAAACTACTTAGCAGTTTTAGAGTAGCTCCAGACTTACTCTGCCTGTGCGATCAGTTCAGTGCTTGTCGTTCCTGGTTTGACGTCACAAACACACCCAGCGTTCGTCCAACCACTCCCCCGTTTCTCCGGCCACTCCTGCGTTTTTTCCGGAAACGGTAGCGTTTTCAGCCACACTCCCATAAAACGGCCTGTTTCCGCCCAGTAACACCCATTTCCTGTCAATCACATTACGATCGCCGGAGCGATGAAAAAGCCGTGAGTAAAAATACTATCTTCATAGCAAAGATACTTGGCGCAGTCGCAGTGCGAATATTGCGCATGCGCACTAAGCGGAATTTCACTGCGATGCGATGAAAAATACTGAGCGAACGACTCGGAATGAGGGCCCTGGTACGGAAGATACCTGTTTGTGTAGGAATATAACCAATGTCATCATCATGCAACAGAGATTCAAGCAGATTGTGTCACCTCCTGCTCCCTGCATCTCTCAGCCACACCATCATCTCCTCCCTGTGTCTCTCAGCCACAGCATCATCCCCTCCCTGCGTCTCTCAGCCACACCATCATCTCCTCCTTGTATCTCTCAGCCACAGCATCATCCCCTCCCTGCGTCTCTCAGCGACAGCATCATCTCCTACCCGCATCTCTCAGCCACACCATAATCTCTTCCCTGCATCGCTTATCAGCCACACCATCATCTACCGCCTGTGTAGTTTCTCAGACACACCATTATCTCCTTCCTGCATCTCTCATCCACACCATCATCTCCTCCCTGTATCTCTCAGCCACACCATCATCTCCTTCCTGCATCTCTCATCCACACCATCATCTCCTCCCTGTATCTCTCAGCCACAGAATCATCTCCTCTCTGCGTCTCTCAGCCACAGCATCATCTCCTCCCTGCATCTCTCAGCCACACCATCATCTCTTCCCTGCATCATTTATCAGCCACACCATCATCTACCGCCTGCGTAGTTTCTCAGACACATCATCATCTCTCCCTGTGTCTCTCAACCACAGCATCAACTCATCCGTGCGTCTCTCAGCCACAGCATCATCTCCTCCCTGTGTCTCTAAAGGCCCGTACACACTGGTCGATATATCGGCCGTTCTCTTGAACGGCCGATATATCGCGGGTCCGTCGGCCAGTGTGTATGGCCGATACGTCTGTGAACTCCGTCGTTCACAGATGTATCGCGTCGGCCGCGCAGCACAGCCGACGGCCAATATATCTACCGATATATTGGCGCGTCGCTGTGTGTGTACGGGGCGGTCAGCCGACCGCCAGTACACATGCTGCGGCGGCCGGCGGTGATTGACAGCTGAACTGGGCGGGCGTGTGTACACGCCCGCCCAGTTCATGACGTCAGTCCCTGACGGATCGGGCAGTTTGTATGCACAACACACTGCCCGATCCGTCCATAGATATATCTGCAGATCAATTGATCTGCAGATATATCTATTAGTGTGTACCCACCTTAAGCCACAGCATCATCTCATCCCTGCATCTCTCAGCCACACCATCATCTCTTCCCTGCATTGTTTCTCAGCCATGACATCATCTCCTCCCTGCGTCTTTCAGCCACAGTATCATCTCCTCCCTGCGTCTTTCAGCCACAGTATCATCTCCTCCCTGCATCTCTCAGCCAAAGCATCATCTCCTCCCTGCGTCTTTCAGTCAAACCATCATCTCTTCCCTGCATCATTTCTCAGCCACACTATCATCTCCCACTTGTGTAGTCTCTCAGCCACAACATCATCTCCTGCCTGCATCTCTCAGACACACCAACATCTCTTCCCTGAGTAGTTTCTCAGTCACGCCATCATCTCTTCCCTGAGTTGTTTCTCATGCCCTCATCTCCCTTCTTCATCTCTCACCATCCCCCTTCAATTCACACGTAACACCACATAGAAGTGGCTCTTACTTACATTAAAATGCACAGTAGTGTCAGTTGTTCACATTACACCGCACAGTAGCGTCCCTTATAAACATTACCCCTTACCAAATCACTTCTTACTAGCCGCACTTGCAAAAGGTATGGATAATGAACGGTTATAAAACATATCTGGGAAGGTGTAAGGTGCAAAGGTGGGAAGTTACAGGGTGCAGGGAGGGAAGGTGTTGGATGCAGAAGTGGGCAGTTGCAGGGTGCAGGGAGAGAAGGTGTACTGTGCAGAGGTGAGCAGTTAATGGGTGCAGGGAGGGAATGTGTAGATTGCAGAGGTGGGCAGTTGCAGGGTGCAGGGAGGGAAGGTGTAGAGTGCAGAGGTGGGCAGTTACAGGGTGCAGGCAAGGAAGGCGTAGGGTGCAGAGGTGGGTAGTTACAGGGTGCAGGGTGAGAATGTGTAGGGTGCAGAGGTGGGCAGTTACAGGGTGCAGGCAAGGAAGGTGTAGGGTGCAGAGGTGGGTAGTTACAGGGTGCAGGCAGGGAAGGTGTAGAGTGCAGAGGTGGGTAGTTACGGGGTGCAGGGAGGGAAGGCATAGGGTGCAGATGAGGGCAGATACATGGTGCAGGCAGGAAAGGTATAGAGTGCAGAGGTGGGCAGCTACAGGCTGCAGGCATCTAAGGTATAGGGTGCAGAGGTGGGCAGTTACAGGGTGCAGGCAGGAAGGCGTGGGGTGCAGAGGTGGGCAGTTACAGGGTGCAGGGAGGGAAGGTGTAGGATGTACAGGTGGGCAGTTACAGGGTGCAGGGATGGAATGTGTAGGGTGCAGAGGTGGGCAGTTACAGGTTGCAGGGAGGGAAGTTGTAGAGTGCAGAGGTGGGCAGTTACAGGCTGTAGGCAAGGAAGGCATAGGGAGTAGAGGTGGGTAGTTACAGGGTGCAGGTAGAGAAGGAGTATGGTGCAGAGGTGGGCAGTTATAGGGTGCAGGCAAGGAAGGTGTAGGGTGCAGAGGTTGGCAGTTGCAGGGTGTAGGCAAGAAAGGTGTAGGGTGCAGAGGTGGGCAGTTATAGGGAGTAAGCAGGGAAGGCATAGGGTACAAAGGTGGGAAGTTGCAGGCTATAGGCAAGAAAGGTGTAGGGTGCACAGGTGGGCAGTTATAGGGTGCAGGGAGGGAAGGCATAGGGTACAGAGGAGGGCAGATACATGGTGAAGGCAGGGAAGGTGTAGGGTGCAGAGGTGGGCAGTTACAGGGTGCAAGGTGGGAAGGTGTAGAGTGCAGAGGTGGGCAGTTACAGGGTGCAGGCAAGGAAGGCGTCGGGTGCAGAGGTGGGTATTTACAGGGTGCAGGAAGGGGAGGTGTTTGATGGAGAGGTGGGCAGTTACAGGGTGTAAGCAGGTAAGGCATAGGGTGCAGAGGAGGGCAGACACATGGGTACAGAGTTGTGCAGTTACAGGGTGCAGGCAGGGAAGGCGTAGGGTGCAGAGGTGGGCAGTTACAGGGTGCAGGGAGGGAAGGTGTAGGGTGCAGAGGTAGGCAGTTAAAGGGTGCAGGGAGGGAAAATGTAGAGTGCAGAGGTGGGCAGTTCCAGTGTGCACGCAAGGAAGGAGTAGGGAGCAGAGGTGGGTAGTTACAGGGTGCAGGCAGGGAAGGTGTAGGGTGCACAGGGCTGCCAAGAGAAATTGTGGGCCTCGGTACAACGACTTCCTGGGCCCTTGCTCCCCCCCTTGGAAGAGTGTGACCACAGCATGCTGGGGGCATGGCAACACCTCTTTGTGGGCGTGTCTAGCTATCACAGGAGCATGGCATACCTTCCAGCCAGGGCAGTAGAGAGCCTGGCTGGGACCAAGTCCTTTTCAGAAAGTGTGGCCTAATCACAGGAAGCGTGGTCACGCACCCTAAGAATCAAAATACCGAAAAAAATTGTATTTTAAGCGCTTCCCTGTCCACACTGCTGCCCAGCACACAGCAGCCCAGCACACATCAGCCCAGCACACAGCAGCCCAACAGTCCAGCACACGGCAGCCCAGCACACAGCAGCCCAGCGCACAGCAGCCCAGCATACAGCAGCCCAGCACACAGCGGCCCAACAGTCCAGCACACGGCAGCCCAGTACACAGCAGCCCAGCACACAGCAGCCCAACAGTCCAGCACACGGCAGCCCAGCACACAGCAGCCCAGCATACAGCAACATGTGATGGGTTGAGAAGAAAAGCTGCAGCTCCTGCAACCAGATAACAGGGGTGGTGGGGACCTGGGCCCCCACTGGGCCCCTTAATCAGACCTCGGCCAAGGTAATTTGTACCCTCTCCCCCCTTTCTCGGTGCCACTGAGGGTGCTGAGTTGGGAAGTTACAGGGTGCAGGGAGGGCAGGCATAGTGTGCAGAGGTGGGCAGTTAAAGGGTGCAGGGAGGTAAGGTGTAGAGTACAGAGGTGTGCAGTTACAGAGGGCAGGCAAGGAAGGCATAGGGTGCAGAGGTGGGCGGTTACAGGGTGCAGGGAGGGAAGGCATAGGGTGCAGAGGTGGGTAGTTACAGGGTGCAGGGAGGGAAGGCATAGGGTGCAGAGGAGGGCAGATACATGGTGCATGCAGGGACGGCGTAGGGTGCAGAGGTGGGCAGTTGCAGGGTGCAGGGAGGGAAGGCAAAGGGTGCAGAGGTGGGCAGTTACAGGGTGCAGGGAGGGAAGGCATAGGGTGCAGAGGTGGGCAGTTACAGGGTGGAGGGGGGGAATGTGTAGGTTGCAAATGTGAGCAATTATAGGGTGCAGGGAGGGAAGATGTAGAGTGCAGAGGTGGGCAGTTACACGGTGCAGGTAAGGAAGGTGTAGGGTGCAGAGGTGGGCAGTTAAAGGGTGCAGAGGTGGGCAGTTACAGGGTGCAGGTAGGGAATGTGTAGCAGGAACGTGGAGGCAGGGGAGGCAGTTCCTCCCCTGTCATTAATGATCAAAATAATATAAAGAAGATACTTATGACACATATTCTGTGTCATAAGTATCTCCTGTAATCAATATCCCTGTCTAAATGGGGTTGGGAGGCACCGATCGTGGTGCCTCCCGGTCAGATAGAGAAAGGTATGGGGAGCGGGGGGTGGGAACGGGCGGGGCCTAGCAATGGGCCTTAAAAGCCCATTGAAATAACATAGGAAAGCGGCACCATTAGAGGTGCCGCTTTCATACAGGGACGTGCTTTCAACCTATGAAAGCACATCCCTGTCAGTGAGGCCACAGTGATTGGCCAGCGGATCTGTCACTGGATCCACTGTCAATCACTGTGCGGGCGCGGCGGAGAAGATGCGGGTGTCGGCGGAGGTGCGGGAGGCGGAGGTGTAAGCGGCGGTAGGCGGCGGAGGTGCGGAGGGCGGGTGGCGGCGGAGGTGCGGGCGGCGGCGATGCAGAGTTTGGCAGCGGAACGGTAACCCATTTCAAAAATGGGGCCTCAGCGTCATTTTTTAAATTGAAGATGGCCGCCGCGAGCCAATCACGGCTCGCCGCGTCATCGCTCCGCCCCCTCTGGCTGACTTATATAAGTCAGCGCGAGGGAGCGGCTGTCAGTCCGACGGTGGAGGAGGAGCGGAGAAGAGCTCCTGAAGGCTGAAGACGCCGGAAGTCCTGGATGGGCGGCGGCTATGCAAAAGAGCTTAGCAGCCGCCGCCCACCAGGTGAAGACGCTGGAAGTCCTGGGGTAGGCGACGGCCATGCAAAAGAGCTTAATGGCCGCCGCCTCCCAGGTGAAGACGCCGGAGGAAGACGCTGTAAGCCCTGGGGAGGTGGCGCCCCCCAGGTGAAGACGCCGGAAGCCCTGGGGAGGCGGCGGCCATGCAAAAGAGCTTAAAGGCCGCCGCCCCCAGGTGAAGACCCTGTGTAATAAAAAAAAATTTCAAAGACTGTGTGGTTGTTTTTATTTTAATATTTTCTTTACAGGTGGACAACAGGTGCCAGCAGGCAATATTACAGGAATTTACACCTGGCGCTGTCACCTTACAAGGTGAAAGCAGCTAGTCTCGGGGGACTGATCCCAGTTCTCCCAAAGATATATAGAAAGGAATCAAAGAAATGAGACAGCGCTATTCACTTTGTATAGAACCTTTTTGTTCACTTTTTTATATATATATGTAAAAATACAACATAAAAATATATACAATATCTAAATATATAGTGCAAATTTTATGCAATAGCACCGTCCGGTACTGGTATTAATCTATTCAAAAATTAATAATTATTAAAAACATCTGCTATACCAAAGCTAGATATTTCCACAATGAAGCAGCTTTTTTAACACCTGTGATAAAGGACTCTGTCCCTTTAAAGAGAATTCTTTTATAGAGTCTCTGTATCACAGTGGCTAATCAAAAAACAGATAAATCAATTTCTCAATCTAATATCAACACGATGTCAATCCGCTACAGCAATTTATCAGTATTGTTGCCGTAGCAACAAACATTGAGTAATCCTAGCAGGCAATATGTTAAACCATTTAAAAATATAATCAACGACACAATGTTAATTTGTAGTCAGCTGTTTTACGATCTATCCAGCAAGATGTAATTATCAAATGTGTCACCTCCTTTATAATAGTTAGAGTAAGTATAATTCAACACAGTCACCTGTTATAGATTAATATGGTTAAACCCACTTGATGGATCTCTTTTATGATGATTACCGTCCATACATATTAATCAATTTTGGTTGTTACAATCTGTAAGGTGGTTGATAATTCCGTTGTTAAATATTTGATTAAATGAAAAAATTGAAAAAACGGCTCCTTGATATATAATTGAAAGTTAATACTTGATCAGTATTGGTTAGAGATTCAGCTGCTATTTTGGATATAATTATAGCTATTTATACTCAGAGGGTCCCAAATTTCACCTAGAGTGCCGTGTATTGAGCACTCAGATATGTACCTTTCCTCATAATGCTGTAGGCATGGCAGCCGCTCCAACGAGGATTAGTGGTGATAGGGATCCACGCAGCACTCTCCGGTATTATGCTTCTCTCCTTAGTATAGCTTGAAAAACAGACACACTTCAAACAGCTCCAGCGGCAGCTGTATATAGTGCTGCTCGTCCCAGCAACAGCCTTTACTTTCCGCTCTCTATTCCACAGCATATGCTGATGAGAGCCCTTCAGCCAGCCACATATGCAGTAGCGCAGTGAGGTGTGGAGTATCTGTATTGATCTCCCGAGTCTCCAAACGCGTTTCTCCGTCTACCCTCCGGCTTCGACGGCTTCCTCAGTGTAAGAATAACTTGTCACCATTCATCCATCCTTAAATACCGGATCTCCGGTTTTGCACATGCTCACTAGCATATATGCTACAAGCCTCATTTGCATCTGTTTTAAACGGACACACTATATCCTCTATCATCTTAATTACGTCTATTTATATAACTTAAAAAAGGACATTTTTATTTTCCACAATGTGGGATGAAAGACTTACTCCCAATAAGAATTAATAAATAAACAAATAAATAAAAAATATATAATAAATAATATAATAATAAATAAAAAACAAATTAAGGCACTCCTGACTCGCATCTACACAGTGAAATTGTAGCATTTCAATCCCTATATATACTTTTTAATTTTTATTATATATAAAATTTCTTAGACCCTATATAAATTTAAGTCCAATAATTTTTATTTTTATTTTCATTATTATTTATATTTATATTTATTTCTCCCCAATTATAGGCCATCATATAACTGCTTATTATCTATCAATCCATTCATAAATTTAGATTCTTGATGCGACTTCTATATTGATTCCCCATGATATATATATATATATACACAGGAATTGTCATATTTTATTATGCATTTCTGAATGTATTAATTTATGACAAGGATTAAGCCCATGATTTTATATATCTATGGCATAAAATTAACCCCACAATTTCACTGTATATTTCAATGTAAATTAATATTTTTCCATCATAGACTAAGCCCGTGATCATCACCATTAAATCCATCTATACACTACAACATCACATAATTATATAACTATTTGTAGTGTATAAATATACTCATATAATAATAACCCAACACACTTAGCATACTTGGCATCTTTATCCTATCATAGCCATTGAGTCATTTTCTGAAGAAAACTAGATTTAATTTAACAATTTTATTATTATTACTCCACTCAATCTAGATTCCATTAAGTTCAACTGTATCGTTTAATCCATTTGGCACAAGAGTATCCATTTTGTATATCCAATATGCCTCTCTTCTACATAATCGATTAAATCGATCCCCTCCCCTTGCTGTATTTTTAATTTGCTCTACTGCTACCATAGTACAATTATCAAAGTTATTAGACTGACAATGTGCAACATGGCTAGACAATGGATGTTTTGCTCCTTTTAAAACATTTCTTCCATTCCATTTCTTCCATTTGTGTCCGGGCATGCTGGCACTTGTGGTTCTCCAAGTGCCAGCATGCTGGGGCAGGCTTGCTGGGACCTGTAGGCCACCTGTAAAGAACAATATTACTATTCTTTGCAGGTAGACTACAGGTGCCAGCGGGCCATTTGTGTCCGGGCATGCTGGCACTTGTGGTTCTCCAAGTGCCAGCATACTGGGGCAGGCTTGCTGGGACCTGTAGGCCACTTGTAAAGAACAATACTAACAATGAACCCCGCACCTACCGCCACCAGGGGTGCGGGGCATAGCACTGGGCTATCAGCCCAGTGCTGGTTATTGCTCGGGAGGGGGGCCCCATTTTAAATTTTTGGGGTCCCCACTTCTGAGTAATACCAGCCCTGGGCTGACTAGTTTGGGGGGGGGGGGGGGTGTCAGATTAATGCTATGGCAGGGGGACCCCATACCGAGTGTCTCCCCTGCTATGGCATTACCCCCCCCCCCCCTGGCTGGTTCTGTCTGGTGCTGGTTTCACCACTGAAGGGGGGGCTACACTTTTTTTGTTTTTCAAGCTATTGCGTGGGGGGGGGGATTGTTAGCTACTTGTGCCTCCCCAGCCACTGACCTCACTGCACGCCACTGATGTGTAGGGTGCAGAGGTGAGCAGTTATAGGGTGCAGGGAGGGAAGATGTAGAGTGCAGAGGTGGGCAGTTACACGGTGCAGGCAAAGAAGGCGTAGGGTGCAGAGGTGGGCAGTTACAGGGTGCAGGCAGGGAAGGCGTAGGGTGCAGGAGTGGGCAGTTACAGGGTGCAGGGAGGAAAGGCATAGGGTGCAGAGGTGGGCAGTTATAGGGTGCAGGCTAGGAAGGCGTAGGGTGCAGAGGTGGGTAGTTACAGGGTGCAGGCAAGGAAGGTGTATGATGGTGAGGTGGGCAGTTACAGGGTGCAGGGAGGGAAGGCGCAGGTTGCAGAGGTGGGCAGTTAGAGGGTGCAGGCAAGGAAAGCATAGGAAGCTGAGGTGGGCGGTTTAGGGTGCAGGCAAGGAAGGCGTAGGGTGCAGAGGTAGGCAGTTACAGGGTGCAGACAGGCAAGATGTAGGGTGCAAATGTGGGCAGTTACAGGGTGCTGGGAGAGAAGGCGTAGGGTGCAGAGGTGGGCAGTTACAGGGAGGGAAGACATATGGTTCAGAGGTGGGTAGGTACAGGGTGCAGGGAGGAAAGGTGTAGGGTGCTAGTTGAAGGTGCATATTGTTGGTGGGTAGATGTAGGGTACATGGATGTAAGTTGCAGGAGTGTCATTCGCAGGGTTTCAAGGTGCAGGGGTCAGTTTCAGGGTGCAGGAGGACTGGTGCACAATAGGAGAGTAAGGAACAAATTGTTAGTAGTAGGGTAAAACTAGAGATGAGCGCCTGAAATTTTTCGGGTTTTGTGTTTTGGTTTTGGGTTCGGTTCCGCGGCCGTGTTTTGGGTTCGACCGCATTTTGGCAAAACCTCACCGAATTATTTTTGTCGGATTCGGGTGTGTTTTGGATTCGGGTGTTTTTTTCAAAAAACCCTAAAAAACAGCTTAAATCATAGAATTTGGGGGTCATTTTGATCCCATATTATTATTAACCTCAAAAACCATAATTTCCACTCATTTTCAGTCTATTCTGAATACCTCACACCTCACAATATTATTTTTAGTCCTAAAATTTGCACCAAGGTCGCTGGATGACTAAGCTAAGCGACACTAGTGGCCGACACAAACACCTGGCCCATCTAGGAGTGGCACTGCAGTGTCACGCAGGATGTCCCTTCCAAAAAACCCTCCCCAATCAGCACATGACGCAAAGAAAAAAAGAGGCGCAATGAGGTAGCTGACTGTGTGAGTAAGATAAGCGACCCTAGTGGCCGACACAAACACCGGGCCCATTTAGGAGTGGCACTGCAGTGTCACGCAGGATGTCCCTTCCAAAAAACCCTCCCCAATCAGCACATGACGCAAAGAAAAAAAGAGGCGCAATGAGGTAGCTGACTGTGTGAGTAAGATTAGCGACCCTAGTGGCCGACACAAAGACCGGGCCCATTTAGGAGTGGCACTGCAGTGTCACGCAGGATGTCCCTTCCAAAAAACCCTCCCCAATCAGCACATGACGCAAAGAAAAAAAGAGGCGCAATGAGGTAGCTGACTGTGTGAGTAAGATTAGCGACCCTAGTGGCCGACACAAACACCGGGCCCATTTAGGAGTGGCACTGCAGTGTCACGCAGGATGTCCCTTCCAAAAAACCCTCCCCAATCAGCACATGACGCAAAGAAAAAAAGAGGCGCAATGAGGTAGCTGACTGTGTGAGTAAGATTAGCGACCCTAGTGGCCGACACAAACACCGGGCCCATTTAGGAGTGGCACTGCAGTGTCACGCAGGATGTCCCTTCCAAAAAACCCTCCCCAATCAGCACATGACGCAAAGAAAAAAAGAGGCGCAATGAGGTAGCTGACTGTGTGAGTAAGATTAGCGACCCTAGTGGCCGACACAAACACCGGGCCCATTTAGGAGTGGCACTGCAGTGTCACGCAGGATGTCCCTTCCAAAAAACCCTCCCCAATCAGCACATGACGCAAAGAAAAAAAGAGGCGCAATGAGGTAGCTGACTGTGTGAGTAAGATTAGCAACCCTAGTGGCCGACACAAACACCGGGCCCATTTAGGAGTGGCACTGCAGTGTCACGCAGGATGTCCCTTCCAAAAAACCCTCCCCAATCAGCACATGACGCAAAGAAAAAAAGAGGCGCAATGAGGTAGCTGACTGTGTGAGTAAGATTAGCGACCCTAGTGGCCGACACAAACACCGGGCCCATTTAGGAGTGGCACTGCAGTGTCACGCAGGATGTCCCTTCCAAAAAACCCTCCCCAAACAGCACATGACGCAAAGAAAAATAAAAGAAAAAAGAGGTGCAAGATGGAATTATCCTTGGGCCCTCCCACCCACCCTTATGTTGTATAAACAAAACAGGACATGCACACTTTAACCAACCCATCATTTCAGTGACAGGGTCTGCCACACGACTGTGACTGATATGACGGGTTGGTTTGGACCCCCCCCAAAAAAGAAGCAATTAATCTCTCCTTGCACAAACTGGCTCTACAGAGGCAAGATGTCCACCTCATCATCACCCTCCGATATATCACCGTGTACATCCCCCTCCTCACAGATTATCAATTCGTCCCCACTGGAATCCACCATCTCAGCTCCCTGTGTACTTTGTGGAGGCAATTGCTGCTGGTCAATGTCTCCGCGGAGGAATTGATTATAATTCATTTTAATGAACATCATCTTCTCCACATTTTCTGGATGTAACCTCGTACGTCGATTGCTGACAAGGTGAGCGGCGGCACTAAACACTCTTTCGGAGTACACACTTGTGGGAGGGCAACTTAGGTAGAATAAAGCCAGTTTGTGCAATGGCCTCCAAATTGCCTCTTTTTCCTGCCAGTATAAGTATGGACTGTGTGACGTGCCTACTTGGATGCGGTCACTCATATAATCCTCCACCATTCTTTCAATGGTGAGAGAATCATATGCAGTGACAGTAGACGACATGTCCGTAATCGTTGTCAGGTCCTTCAGTCCGGACCAGATGTCAGCATCAGCAGTCGCTCCAGACTGCCCTGCATCACCGCCAGCGGGTGGGCTCGGAATTCTGAGCCTTTTCCTCGCACCCCCAGTTGCGGGAGAATGTGAAGGAGGAGATGTTGACAGGTCGCGTTCCGCTTGACTTGACAATTTTCTCACCAGCAGGTCTTTCAACCCCAGCAGACTTGTGTCTGCCGGAAAGAGAGATCCAAGGTAGGCTTTAAATCTAGGATCGAGCACGGTGGCCAAAATGTAGTGCTCTGATTTCAACAGATTGACCACCCGTGAATCCTTGTTAAGCGAATTAAGGGCTCCATCCACAAGTCCCACATGCCTAGCGGAATCGCTCCGTGTTAGCTCCTCCTTCAATGTCTCCAGCTTCTTCTGCAAAAGCCTGATGAGGGGAATGACCTGACTCAGGCTGGCAGTGTCTGAACTGACTTCACGTGTGGCAAGTTCAAAGGGCATCAGAACCTTGCACAACGTTGAAATCATTCTCCACTGCGCTTGAGACAGGTGCATTCCACCTCCTATATCGTGCTCAATTGTATAGGCTTGAATGGCCTTTTGCTGCTCCTCCAACCTCTGAAGCATATAGAGGGTTGAATTCCACCTCGTTACCACTTCTTGCTTCAGATGATGGCAGGGCAGGTTCAGTAGTTTTTGGTGGTGCTCCAGTCTTCTGTACGTGGTGCCTGTACGCCGAAAGTGTCCCGCAATTTTTCTGGCCACCGACAGCATCTCTTGCACGCCCCTGTCGTTTTTTAAATAATTCTGCACCACCAAATTCAAGGTATGTGCAAAACATGGGACGTGCTGGAATTTGCCCATATTTAATGCACACACAGTATTGCTGGCGTTGTCCGATGCCACAAATCCACAGGAGAGTCCAATTGGGGTAAGCCATTCCGCGATGATCTTCCTCAGTTGCCGTAAGAGGTTTTCAGCTGTGTGCGTATTCTGGAAACCGGTGATACAAAGCGTAGCCTGCCTAGGAAAGAGTTGGCATTTGCGAGATGCTGCTACTGGTGCCGCCGCTGCTGTTCTTGCGGCGGGAGTCCATACATCTACCCAGTGGGCTGTCACAGTCATATAGTCCTGACCCTGCCCTGCTCCACTTGTCCACATGTCCGTGGTTAAGTGGACATTGGGTACAACTGCATTTTTTAGGACACTGGTGAGTCTTTTTCTGAGGTCCGTGTACATTCTCGGTATCGCCTGCCTAGAGAAGTGGAACCTAGATGGTATTTGGTAACGGGGGCACACTGCCTCAATAAATTGTCTAGTTCCCTGTGAACTAACGGCGGATACCGGACGCACGTCTAACACCAACATAGTTGTCAAGGCCTCAGTTATCCGCTTTGCAGCAGGATGACTGCTGTGATATTTCATCTTCCTCGCAAAGGACTGTTGAACAGTCAATTGCTTACTGGAAGTAGTACAAGTGGGCTTACGACTTCCCCTCTGGGATGACCATCGACTCCCAGCAGCAACAACAGCAGCGCCAGCAGCAGTAGGCGTTACACGCAAGGATGCATCGGAGGAATCCCAGGCAGGAGAGGACTCGTCAGAATTGCCAGTGACATTGCCTGCAGGACTATTGGCATTCCTGGGGAAGGAGGAAATTGACACTGAGGGAGTTGGTGGGGTGGTTTGCATGAGCTTGGTTACAAGAGGAAGGGATTTACTGGTCAGTGGACTGCTTCCGCTGTCACCCAAAGTTTTTGAACTTGTCACTGACTTATTATGAATGCGCTGCAGGTGACGTATAAGGGAGGATGTTCCGAGGTGGTTAACGTCCTTACCCCTACTTATTGCAGCTTGACAAAGGGAACACACGGCTTGACACCTGTTGTCCGCATTTCTGTTGAAATAGTTCCACACCGAAGAGCTGATTTTTTTGGTATTTTCACCAGGCATGTCAACGGCCATATTCCTCCCACGGACAACAGGTGTCTCCCCGGGTGCCTGACTTAAACAAACCACCTCACCATCAGAATCCTCCTGGTCAATTTCCTCCCCAGCGCCAGCAACACCCATATCCTCCTCATCCTGGTGTACTTCAACACTGACATCTTCAATCTGACTATCAGGAACTGGACTGCGGGTGCTCCTTCCAGCACTTGCAGGGGGCGTGCAAATGGTGGAAGGCGCATGCTCTTCACGTCCAGTGTTGGGAAGGTCAGGCATCGCAACCGACACAATTGGACTCTCCTTGTGGATTTGGGATTTCGAAGAACGCACAGTTCTTTGCGGTGCTACTGCTTTTGCCAGCTTGAGTCTTTTCATTTTTCTAGCGAGAGGCTGAGTGCCTCCATCCTCATGTGAAGCTGAACCACTAGCCATGAACATAGGCCAGGGCCTCAGCCGTTCCTTGCCACTCCGTGTGGTAAATGGCATATTGGCAAGTTTACGCTTCTCCTCCGACAATTTTATTTTAGGTTTTGGAGTCCTTTTTTTACTGATATTTGGTGTTTTGGATTTGACATGCTCTGTACTATGACATTGGGCATCGGCCTTGGCAGACGACGTTGCTGGCATTTCATCGTCTCGGCCATGACTAGTGGCAGCAGCTTCAGCACGAGGTGGAAGTGGATCTTGATCTTTCCCTAATTTTGGAACCTCAACATTTTTGTTCTCCATATTTTAATAGGCAAAACTAAAAGGCACCTCAGGTAAACAATGGAGATGGATGGATACTAGTATACAATTATGGACAGACTGCCGAGTGCCGACACAGAGGTAGCTACAGCCGTGAACTACCGTACTGTGTCTGCTGCTAATATAGACTGGTTGATAAAGAGATGTCGTAGTATGTATGTATGAAGAAGAAAGAAAAAAAAACCACGGTTAGGTGGTATACAATTATGGACGGACTGCCGAGTGCCGACACAGAGGTAGCCACAGCCGTGAACTACCGTACTGTACTGTGTCTGCTGCTAATATAGACTGGTTGATAAAGAGATGTCGTAGTATGTATGTATGAAGAAGAAAGAAAAAAAAACCACGGGTAGGTGGTATACAATTATGGACGGACTGCCGAGTACCGACACAGAGATAGCCACAGCCGTGAACTACCGTACTGTACTGTGTCTGCTGCTAATATAGACTGGTTGATAAAGAGATGTAGTAGTATGTATGTATGAAGAAGAAAGAAAAAAAAACCACGGGTAGGTGGTATACAATTATGGACGGACTGCCGAGTGCCGACACAGAGGTAGCCACAGCCGTGAACTACCGTACTGTACTGTGTCTGCTGCTAATATAGACTGGTTGATAAAGAGATGTCGTAGTATGTATGTATGAAGAAGAAAGAAAAAAAAAACCACGGTTAGGTGGTATACAATTATGGACGGACTGCCGAGTGCCGACACAGAGGTAGCCACAGCCGTGAACTACCGTACTGTACTGTGTCTGCTGCTAATATAGACTGGTTGATAAAGAGATGTCGTAGTATGTATGTATAAAGAAGAAAGAAAAAAAAACCACGGTTAGGTGGTATACAATTATGGACGGACTGCCGAGTGCCGACACAGAGGTAGCCACAGCCGTGAACTACCGTACTGTACTGTGTCTGCTGCTAATATAGACTGGTTGATAAAGAGATGTCGTAGTATGTATGTATAAAGAAGAAAGAAAAAAAAACCACGGTTAGGTGGTATACAATTATGGACGGACGGCCGAGTGCCGACACAGAGGTAGCCACAGCCGTGAACTACCGTACTGTACTGTGTCTGCTGCTAATATAGACTGGTTGATAAAGAGATGTAGTAGTATGTATGTATAAAGAAGAAAGAAAAAAAAACCACGGGTAGGTGGTATACAATTATGGATGGACTGCCGAGTGCCGACACAGAGGTAGCTACAGCCGTGAACTACCGTACTGTGTCTGCTGCGACTGGATGATAAATAATGATATAAAAAATATATATATATCACTACTGCAGCCGGACAGGTATATATATTATATAATGACGGACCTGCTGGACACTGTCTGTCAGCAGAATGAGTTTTTTATAGAATAAAAAAAAAACACCACACAAGTGAAGTCACACGACGAGTGTTTAACTTTTTCAGGCAATCACAATATAGTATACTACTAACTATACTGGTGGTCAGTGTGGTCAGGTCACTGGTCAGTCACACTGGCAGTGGCACTCCTGCAGCAAAAGTGTGCACTGTTTAATTTTAATATAATATGTACTCCTGGCTCCTGCTATAACCTATAACTGGCACTGCAGTGCTCCCCAGTCTCCCCCACAATTATAAGCTGTGTGAGCTGAGCACAGTCAGATATATAATATATACATAGATGATGCAGCACACTGGGCTGAGCAGTGCACACAGATATGGTATGTGACTGTCTGGTACTCCTGGCTCCTGCTATAACCTATAACTGGCACTGCAGTGCTCCCCAGTCTCCCCCACAATTATAAGCTGTGTGAGCTGAGCACAGTCAGATATATAATATATACATAGATGATGCAGGCATGCAGCACACTGGGCTGAGCAGTGCACACAGATATGGTATGTGACTGAGTCACTGTGTGTACCGTTTTTTTCAGGCAGAGAACGGATATATTAAATAAAACAACTGCACTGCTGGTGGTCACTGTGGTCAGTCACTAAACTCTGCACTCTCTTCTACAGTATCAGCCTCAGGTCAATCTCTCTCTCTCTCTCCTAATCTAAATGGAGAGGACGCCAGCCACGTCCTCTCCCTATCAATCTCAATGCACGTGTGAAAATGGCGGCGACGCGCGGCTCCTTATATAGAATCCGAGTCTCGCGAGAATCCGACAGCGTCATGATGACGTTCGGGCGCGCTCGGGTTAACCGAGCAAGGCGGGAAGATCCGAGTCGCTCGGACCCGTGAAAAAAAACATGAAGTTCGTGCGGGTTCGGATTCAGAGAAACCGAACCCGCTCATCTCTAGGTAAAACAATACCTTAGAGGTGGTGTAGATACTGTAAGATCAGCGTCTGTCTGCAGCAACAGGAGCATTCCACAGCAGCAGCAAGAGCCATAAGAAATGACCAGGTGGGGGTTCCTACGCAGGGGCCAGAAGCCAAAGTGTCCATTCACAGCAGCAGGAGGTCAAAGGGGAGACCAGCACTAAACAGACTGCACTGTAAAACCCCCAGGTACCTTTAGGTGTTTACAGTCAAATTTTCTTGTAATTGACGTCTGTTTGTGCCTCCACCCAACTTTTGATTATATATAGTTTAAGTATATAGGGGGTCATTCAGACCTGATCGCTCACTAGCTGTTTTTTGCAGTCCTGCGTTTGCATAGTCGCCACCCACCGGGGAGTATATTTTACTTGTGCAAGTGTGCGATCACATGTGCAGCCGAGTGGTACAAAAAAACTTTGTGTAGTTTCTGAGTTTCCCAGAACTTACTCAGCCGCTGCGATCACTTCAGCCTGTCCGGGGCCGGAATTGACATCAGACACCCACCCTGCAAATGCTTGGGCACGCCTGCATTTTTCCAACCACACCCTGAAAATGGTCAGTTTCCACCCACAAACGCCTTCTTCCTGTCAATCTCCTTGCGATCGGCTGTGCGAATGGATTCTTCGTAAAACCCATCACACAGCAACAATCCGCTTGGTACCCGTGCGACATGCCTGCGCATTGCGGTGCATATGCATGCGTAGTTCTGACCTGATCGCAGCGCTGCAAAAAAAACGCTAGCGAGCGATAAGGTCTGAATGACCCCCTTAGTGTAGGATGAGCATGGTAACACCTTATATTTATAAATGGTAGCTTCAGAGCTTTAGTACTTTTAACACCCAGTAGACTAAGGTATTCTGTTTTATTACAGAGATATGGTTCGGGTTACCTGTGTTTCTGCTAGAACCACTGTAGGCTTTCCGGTTATACTTTTAAGTAAGTAATCTTAAATTAATGTTGATTTCCATAAACCATAGTTTACTTTTCACATCAGTCAATACATATACATACACCAACAGTAAGAGATGATAGTAGTATGGTAAATCAATTTACTTTCTCCTATTAATTAATACATTTACATGCATGACAAACCCCTAATACATTATTTCCTTAAAACCACAGTTCTATTAAGTACTCATAGGGGTAAATTTACTAAGCTCCCGATTTTGACCGAGATGCCGTTTTTTCATCAAAGTGTCATCTCGGTAATTTACTAAGCAATAATCACGGCAGTGATGAGGGCATTCGTAATATTTTGAAGTCCTAGGAAAAAAATCACGAATGAATACACCATCGGTCAAAACGCGGCTGTTTAAGTATGAATCTCGGTCATTTACTAAGAAGTGCAAAGCAAAAAAAAAAAAAAACACTGCCGTGAAAAATTACAACTCGTAAAAAAGTGCTAAAAAAAAACAGACCTGCTTTTTTTTTTCGTGATTGGATAGGCATGCAGGGATCCATGAGATCCGTGCATGTATATCAGTGGGAAGGGGTGGGAAAGTTGTTATTTTTTCCAAAAAAATTGCGTGGGGTCCCCCCTCCTAAGCATAACCAGCCTCGGGCTCTTTGAGCCGATCCTGGTTGCCGAAATATGGGGAAAAAATTGACAGGGGTTCCCCCATATTTAAGCAACCAGCATCGGGCTCTGCGCCTGGTCCTGGTTCCAAAAATACGGGGGACAAAAAGAGTAGGGGTCCTCCGTATTTTTAAAACCAGCACCGGGCTCCACTAGCTGGACAGATAATGCCACAGCCGGGGGTCACTTTTATATAGTGCCCTGCGGCCGTGGCATCAAAAATCCAACTAGTCACCCCTGGCCGGGGTACCCTGGGGGAGTGGGGACCCCTTCAATCAAGGGGTCGTCCCCCCCAGCCACCCAAGGGCCAGGGGTGAAGCCCGAGGCTGTCCCCCCCCATCCAATGGGCTTCGGATGGGGGGGCTGATAGCCTTTGTTGTCAAAGAAAATATATTGTTTTTAGTAGCAGTACTACAAGTCCCAGCAAGCCTCCCCCGCATGCTGGTACTTGGAGAACCACAAGTACCAGCATGCGGCGGAAAAACGGGCCCGCTGGTACCTGTAGTACTACTACTAAAAAAATACCCAAAAAAACACAAGACACACACACCGTGAAAGTATAATTTTATTACATACATACACACATACATACATACTTACCTTATGTTCCCACGCAGGTCGGTCCTCTTCTCCAGTAGAATCCAAGGGGTACCTGTTGAAGAAATTATACTCACGAGATCCAGGGGCCCAGGGTCCTCGGAGAAATCCTTTGTAATCCACGTACTTGAAAAAAATAACAAAACGCTTACCCGAGCCACGCACTAAAAGGGGACCCATGTTTTCACATGGATCCCCTTTTCCCGACTGCCAGAAAACCCACTCTGACTTCTGTCTAAGTGGGTTTCCTCAGCCAATCAGGGAGCGCCACGTTGTAGCACTCTCCTGATCGGCTGTGTGCTCCTGTCCTAACTGACAGGCGGCACACGGCAGTGTTACAATGTAGCGCCTATGCGCTACATTGTAACCAATGCTGGGAACTTTCTGCTCAGCGGTGACGTCACTTTAGGTCAACCGCAGGGCAGAAAGTTCCCACCATTGGTTACAATGTAGCGCATAGGCGCTACATTGTAACACTGCCGTGTGCTGCCTGTCAGTGAAGACAGGAGCACACAGCTGATCAGGAGAGTGCTACAACGTGGCGCTCCCTGATTGGCTGAGGAAACCCACTTAGACAGAAGTCAGAGTGGGTTTTCTGGCAGTCGGGAAAAGGGGATCCATGTGAAAACATGGGTCCCCTTTTAGTGCGTGGCTCGGGTAAGCGTTTTGTTATTTTTTTCAAGTACGTGGATTACAAAGGATTTCTCCGAGGACCCTGGGCCCCTGGATCTCGTGAGTATAATTTCTTCAACAGGTACCCCTTGGATTCTACTGGAGAAGAGGACCGACCTGCGTGGGAACATAAGGTAAGTATGTATGTATGTGTGTATGTATGTAATAAAATTATACTTTCACGGTGTGTGTGTCTTGTGTTTTTTTGGGTATTTTTTTAGTAGTAGTACTACAGGTACCAGCGGGCCCGTTTTTCCGCCGCATGCTGGTACTTGTGGTTCTCCAAGTACCAGCATGCGGGGGAGGCTTGCTGGGACTTGTAGTACTGCTACTAAAAACAATATCTTTTCTTTGACAACAAAGGCTATCAGCCCCCCCATCCGCAGCCCATTGGATGGGGGGGGACAGCCTCGGGCTTCACCCCTGGCCCTTGGGTGGCTGGGGGGGGACCCCTTGATTGAAGGGGTCCCCACTCCCCCAGGGTACCCCGGCCAGGGGTGACTGGTTGGATTTTTGATGCCACGGCCGCAGGGCACTATATAAAAGTGACCCCCGGCTGTGGCATTATCTGTCCAGCTAGTGGAGCCCGGTGCTGGTTTTAAAAATACGGGGGACCCCTACTCTTTTTGTCCCCCGTATTTTTGGGACCAGGACCAGGCGCAGAGCCCGATGCTGGTTGCTTAAATATGGGGGAACCCCTGTCATTTTTTTTCCCATATTTCTGCAACCAGGATCGGCTCAAAGAGCCCGAGGCTGGTTATGCTTAGGAGGGGGGACCCCACGCAATTTTTATTTTAATATTTTGCAGTGTTTAATTTAAAAAAAACAAAAAAAATGAACCCCAGCACGGATCACACAGATCCGGCCGAGATTAATTGTAAAAAAGTCGGCAGTGTTTTGCTAATCACTGCCGTAAAAAACTAAAAAAAAACACGAATGACATCGACATTCGACATCGGAAGAAAAGAAAAACCCGAATACGACAGCTTAGTAAATTAGTCGTAATAAATTCAAAAAGTTGCAGTTTTACACTTTCGATGTCATTCGTGATTGAACTTTGACCTGAAACGGGAAAATACGAATCTTAGTAAATTTCCCCCATATAGTCAATTCCTTGAGTTGTAACTATATATGCATATATATCTTTATAAATCTGTATTCCATTGGATGTTAGTTCAATGTAGAAAATGTATGAGTATTGTTGCTTCGGGCGCCAATGTAATCCTACCTATAGTACTGAGAGACCGAAAGCTCTGTCCTTATAACTATAATCGCTGTTACTACAGGAAGTTTGTATTTAGATAGTATGTAATTTGTAATCCAACTGACTTTAAATTGTATCCACTTTGGATAGTTTAGTCCTCTGTAACACAATCTTCATATATGTAGCCTTGGAGTATGTTACCTCTCCCAGGAAATGTTAAGTAACTATCTTTATACCACTTTGTATACAGAATCCTGTCTGTCTGTAGGACTATACAGTGAGTAAGCTGTCGCTCACTAGATGTCACTGTTATGACATATTATAGTTCATTACTTGTGGTATAGGTAATATTAGTCTGCAGAATAGAGTGATTATTTAATATACTTAAATGTCTCCTTTGACTGTAGGTCAGAGGTTCCCAAACTGTGTGCCGTGGCTCCCTGGGGTGCCTCGGGACACTTGCAGGGATGCTCTTGGTTGGTGGTCCAGGACCAATTAAAATTATTCATGGTCAATATAATAGGCAAAACCAGTGCTGGTGGCTGCCAGTCATAAAATATGTGGCCAAACAGAAGCAAATCTTGTCCCTTACCACCCAACTGACCCTAAGGATGACATATAAACGCGATCTACTTAATGTAATATTTCTTTCTAAATTTCTCAATAAGAAATTTTTGGCCTAGGGGTGCCGTAAAAAAATTTCTGATATTCTAGGGCGCTGTGATTCAAAAAAGTTTGGAGAACACTGCTCTAGGTCCTTTATCCTCGTTAACAATTACTGCAGCTTCCAATGAGCACCGTTATGGTAAGTATGGGTACCTCTCTTTACCATTTCAGAGATTTATGTAAAGTATGGGGATATTAACCACTCCTTTCCTGGTGTAGATGTAGACAGGGACTCTAATAGTTATTATCTGACTATAAAGCGCTGCAACTGTCTATGTCTTTAGTTACAGTTAAGTGTGCCCTCTGAGGTGTCTCTTTGTATGGTTGCCATACAATTGTTAATTACCAACCTCATATTTTTTCAGTGATGGACTCTGGCCAATCACTCTTTTTTGTTCGGCTTATGCCACTCCCACCTTCACTATCATTGGTGGTCAGTGAATTCACCTCTCTGCTGTGTGCTGTTGCCAGAGGGAACTGATAACTACCCTCTCTTGGCTGTCTTCCTACCTCTCTGACCGTTCATTCTCTGTCTCCTCTCATGACTCCACCTCCCCCTCACTTCCACTAACTGTAGGGGTACCCCCAAGATTCTGTCCTTGGTCCTCTTCTCTTCTCTCTCTATACATCCTCACTAGGTAAGCTCATTAGTTCTTTTAGCTTCCAATATCATCTCTATGCTGATGACACCCAAATCTATCTTTCCTCTCCAGACCTCTCCCCTGCTCTCCTCACTCGTATCTCCAACTGTCTCTCTGCTACCTCTTCCTGGATGTCCCAGCGCTTTCTTAAACTTAACATTTCTAAGACCGAGCTGATCATCTTCCCTCCCTCCCGCATAACCTCACCTCCTACAATCTCATTATCTATTGATGGCACTACTATCTCCTCTAGCCCCAAAGTGCGCTGTCTTGGAGTAATCCTTGACTCCTCCCTCTCCTTCAAACCACACATTCAGCACCTCTCACAAACCTGCCGTTTTCATCTAGAAAATATTTCCAGGATCAGACCCTTTCTGACCCAGGATGCTACTAAGACTCTTATTCACTCACTGGTCATCTCCAGACTGGACTACTGTAATCTCCTCCTGACTGGCATTCCTGACAAAAACCTCTCTCCACTCCAATCTATCCTCAATGCTGCTGCCCGGCTCATTTTCCTCACCAAACGCACTACGTCCACCTCTCCTCTCTTACTAGACCATCACTGGCTCCCCTTCCCTTTCAGAATCCATTTCAAGCTTCTCACAATCGCTTACAAAGCCCTCACCCACTCCTCTCCCACCTACATCTCTGACCTTATCTCCCTTTACACTTCCACCCGTCCTCTTCGCTCTGCTAATGCACGACGACTCTCCTGCCTACGGATTACTTCCTCCCACTCCTACCTCCAAGATTTTTCACGTGCTGCACCACTTCTCTGGAATTCTCTACCTCTGCCCTTCAGACTATCCACCTCTCTACAAAACTTCAAACGGGCTCTTAAGACCCACTTCTTCACCAAACCCAGCCAAATCTCATCCTAAGCCTGTCTACCCCTCCCCTTCAGATTGTAAGCTCTCACAAGCAGGGCCCTCTTCCCTCATGTGCTTATTCTTTGTCTTACTTTAATAATCTTCAACTGTACCACATCCAGCAGTCTTCTGCCACCTGATACTTATTCCAGTGTCATCTGCTAATGTAACTATGTTTATTTACCCTGTACTTGTCCTATACTGTCATCAACTGTAAGTTGCTGTTTTCCTGTTTGATTATTTATGTACTCTGTAACTGGGCGCTGCGGAACCCTTGTGGCGCCATATAAATAAAGGATAATAATAATTTTAATACCTGGCCTTCTCCACTCATCTCCTCAGTACAGTGTGAGCTGATGCCAGTACACTAGCTGAGTGCCCAGCGCTATGGTAAAAGGATACAGTACTGTACTGAGAGGAACTGGCTCTGAAGGCAGGTCTTCGTTGCTGTAGCTCTCGATGGCAGCTCCTGTTGCAGCAGATTTTGTTTTGCCCACTCCCTTGTCTCTGCTCCTTCCTCCGCCAGGTTCTCTGCCTTGGTGCTCCTTATTGTAGTAACTGCGGAGAGAATGTCCAGTACTCTGTGTGCCTCACACCAGCAGCAGCCACTTTCTCTCTCCTGCAGTCCGCTTAATGTTCACAGCACAGCTCTTTCCAGTAGTGCAGGGGAGAGAGAGAGCGGCCTCCGTAGCTGCACACTGGACTCCTTCTCCTGCCCTGGGTCCAGCTCTTGCTGCCACAGTGAGTTACAGCTCAGTCCTTGTAAGTCTGCGGTGCTGGAGGTAAGTGCTACCAGGGGGAACACCAGTCTGTCTGTCTGCTGTAACTGCAGTGAGGAAAAGCCCCACTCACTGGCAATCACCCCATCTCACTCTGAGTGAGAGGTCTGAGGCTAGGCCCCTCCCACTAGCAATCACCCCATCTCAAGCCCCTCCCACTGGTAATCACTCCACTAGGTGATTGACATCTAGGAGTGAGAGGAGTTGCTAGAATGTTCCCTCAGTCACTGGCCACCATTGTGTATATATAAACATTTTAATGGTACATATCAGTTAAGTGTAAATAAAGTATTAATATGACATGTTTAATATATATATATATATATATATATATACACACATACACACACACACACATATATATATATATATATATATATATATATATACACACACACATATACATACAGATACATATACATTTATAATCCTCTGAGGTACAAATACATAAAATTAACCACCTACACATATATATTCCACATCTGTCTTTCTCAGTACAGTGCCATGACCTCAATCACAACAACTTTTACCTCTCATATAGCACTGTAACCCATAATTAGGGTTACAGCAGCATAGCCTGCCTTGACAGTTGGAGGCACCTGCGACTTAACCCCCCCTCACTTCCCAGCCACGGGCAGAAGTATCCGCATGGCAGGTACACTCAGCCGCCTTGCAGCTCTCCCTCCACCACTCAGCTGTTAAGCAGGCAGGGGGGAGAGCCAATCTACAGAAAGCACATGCCCCCCCCACTCCCATGCGCCAGCACCGGTGCCCGTTGCCTGCTAGACTGGGGATCAGGGAGGACAGGCAATGAAAGCCTAACACTGCACCCACTGCTTCCCCCGTGAGTCGGACATTAGGGGGTGCCTGTACGCCTATTAGCAGGTGGCAAATTGAGTACTTGGGCCTGTTACTTGGTTTGCCCATTGGTTCGTCACAATAATAGTCTCTGTGTACTCATTCAGAACATCTATAGTAGAGGTGTTCAATAGATGGACCCGTTTCAGCGATTTCTCACTGCACAAGATGGCAACATTCTTCGCACCTTTTAATTGGCCTGGCAGTTTCTGTTCTCTGGCTGCAATGTCTTACACTCGCTCACCCAGCTGCAGAGCCGGCCCTAACCAATATGATGCCCTAGGCAAGATTTTGGCTGGTGCCCCCTAGCACCACCGCTGGTTCTGCCTCTGACCTTGCACCTCTTTCCTAGCACCATCACCCCTCACCCATAGCAGTCCTTGTACCCCCTATATTTTAAATAGGAACAGTTCGCACATTTGACGCACAGCCCAAAAAGGGGCATCTTCTTGCTGGGAAGGGGCATGGCCACACAATAGTAACCCCAATTCCAATTACGCCACACAGTACTGCAACTTTATTCACATATGATCATGCGATAGTGTCCATAATTCATATTACATCCCACAGTAGTATCACTTTACCTTATAAACGTTACTCCTCACAGTAGAGCCCCTTATTCACATTACATCACACTGAATTGCTCCTTATTCACATTACACCACACCTTATTGCTCTTTATTCACATTAGACGACACAGTAGTGCCTTTTCTATTTGCAACGCCACATAGTAGAGCACCTTATACACATAATGCCACACATTAGTGATGCATTTATACACAATTCCACACAGTAATGCCCCTTACACAAATGAGACACATTAATGTCCTTATAAACATAATGCACCTTACACATTATGACAACCTTTATTAATGCCCTTTTACACATAATGTCCCTTACACATATGCCGCACATTTTTAATGCCCTTATACACATAATGACACACACAGTGCCCCCTACACATTTGCTGCACATTATTAGTGCCCCTATACACATAATGACACACATACAGTAGTACCCTGTTACACATATGCCGCACATTATTAATGCCCTTATACACATAATGACACACATAGTGGCCCTTTACACATATGTTGAACATTATTAATGCATTTTTACATGACACACATAATGCTCCTTACACATATTCTCAACACTACTGCACAACCAACCCACTCACATGCACACAGCACTCACACTTCCACTAACACTGTGACCTCTGCCTCTGCTTGGATACAGATTTGTCCTCACAAATCTTGCATCAATGCTAACGTCGGGCACTTTTTTTTTATGAAAATGCATCTTATTTGCATTGCTATGTGGCTAGGATGCACAAGCAGCTTCTGCTGATTAAACTGATATGCAGCATGCCAATATACTGTGTGAGACTGTGGCTGTATCTGCATATGAAATGCTACATACAGAATATAGGCATGCCACATATCATTTTTATCAGCAGAAGCTGATGATGCCCCTAGGCATATCAAATGCCCTAGGCAATTGCCTAGTTTGCCTATAGCTATGGCCGGCTCTGCCCAGCTGTCTGCTCCCCGGTAGCACCCTGCTACTTCTGCTCTGCAGCGCTGCTCTCACCACCCAGAGTGACCATGCAGTTTACTCCTGCCTGCTCCTCACTCAGCATGTCCAGCACCTCCAATCTCTTCCATCAGACTCCTCTTTCTCCTTCCCACCAGGCTCCTCTGCTCCCAAACTGCCTTGTCCAATCTTCAATTAGTATCTGGACCATGTGATCGGACTAGGGTCCATCCTTAACCCCTGCTATACCAGCGCTTTACTCTCACTGCTGCAGACACTGTAAGTTAGCTTTTAAAGGGGCACACACACACACACCACTTTCTGGGGTTCTACATTAACAACCTGTACCCAGAACTAATATCATTGATTGGTGTCAGTACTCGTGATACAGCCTGCATCCAGTATTTCACCTGTTGCCAGTATTCAGCGCTCCTGTCATTGCCAGTACTCAGTAATCCCATCATTGCATGTACTCGGTGCTCTTGTCATTGACAGTAGACAGCGTTAAGAGAAAAGAAGTCAGCGGACTTTATTTCAACTGGGTATTGATGTCTTCATGAATACTGTAAGTACAAATGATAGCATAAGAACTGCTTACCAAATGTCAGCTGTAGTGGGGGAAAATATTGAAGTGCCAGTGGGGGCCAGAAATATCAGAAGGCCTGGGGATCCCGGTCATGGGCTAATACGGCCCTGATCTCACCTGCTGATTGCACCTGATTTCTTTCCATGTAATGCAGATCTTAGTAATGCCATTATTTAGTCCATGATAAAAATCCTGCCCTCCTGCAAGGTAAATTTCTGCTTCATTGGCTGCCTAGTGCAACCTGAAAAGTGTAACTGTTTAATGCAGTCACGAGTTTGACCCAGTGGAGGCGAAGCTCTGCATGCCTCCCATTGCTGTATATTGGTAATGCCACTGGGGATGGCAATACTGACACTTGGTAAATTGCAAAAACACTGTAGTATGCATAACATAATATGGGATGTGATAATCTGCTAAAATACAGGGTATCTCGGTTGCTAAATACAAGAAAGCGTTGATAACCCCATTCTTCAGGAAAAAGAAATCAGGAGAGACATGTTATCAATGCTTCATAAATTGACCCCTCAATCAGGAATACATTTTTAAATGCAGTTGATCACTATCTATTTGTATATTAATAGCAGAAGTACAACTTTAATGAGTGACTCATTTTTATGATGCCGTTGTCTGAGCAGAGCGCATCATATACTAAATTGAAGGTCTTGAGGGTCTATTCATGAAGCAGTGAAAAGTGTGGAGAAGTGAACCAGTGGCGAAATTGCCCATGGCAACCAGTCAGCATTGAAGTAACATTTATAATTTGCATACTATATAATTTTATGGTGTAGCTGATTGTTTGCCATGGGCAACTTCTCCACAGACTCACTTCTATAACGCTTTTCACTGCTTCATGAATAGACCCCTTGGTCCGGGATGCGGTCAAGATGCCGCCGGCCGGAATCCCGGGGGTCGAAATACCGACGCTGGAATCCCGACCGCCACAATCCCGACATATTCTCCCTCCGTGGGTGTCCACGACACCCATAGAGGGAGAATATAATAGTGTGCCGAGTGTAGCGAGGCATCGTGCCCGCAGCGTGGCGAGCGAAGCGAGCCCGCAAGGAGCTGCGTTCCACTCGCCACCCCTGTCGGGATTGTGTGGTCGGGATTCCGGCGTCGGGATTTCGACCGCCGGGATTCCGGCCGGCGCCATTTAGTACTGATCCCCTTGGTCCATAGATTTGCAGAAAAATCTTGGTGTTATTTCTTAGTTATGTGGCAAAATGCCTGCCTACCATTTACAATGCATCACCATTGGACTCTGGAAAATTTTATATTTGGTGAACTCTCCTTGTGCACCTGCTGGGTGACCTGGAACATGTGACCTGCTGGGTGGTCTGGAAACTGTGACAGATATTTGCAGCCACCCACTAAATATGGATTTTTTATTTCAAATGTTCTGCCTTTGCTCGGTTATATTTCATTTAATTTAGATTATTTTCAGTGTATGAGTACAGGCTGACAAATAATACAGAGCAAAAATGTAACCAAGTGGCATTATATATGCACATAAACACAGGCTGGATGTCTGGTGCCCCTGATGTCTGAGTGCAATCTATAAATAATGATACTTTAGTAAATATCTTTTTTTTTTATATAATTTTCATGCAGAGGTTATTTTGTAGACAAGTTGTTCTGTTTACATTGATTCTGGTCACCAAGCTGTGCTATTTTTAAAGCTACATTACTAGTACAGAGTGGTAGAGTATGCGTTCTCCCCTCTCCCCACCCCCTTTTACCGAAGCTGTTTTTCAAGGTCTCTTCTGGAATTCAGGAGGACCAATTGCAAGTTGCAATCATTTTATTAAAGATTGCGATTGGTTCTCATTCCCATGCAATCAACTCCATCCACCCCACTTTCTTGGGGGTGGTAACAGCTACACAGAAGATCTCCCATGGCCTTGGCAAGGAGAATACCCCTACACACCCAGTGTTAGTGCAGCTTTTATAAGGGATTACAAGTGCTAACTTTCAAGACTTCTGTAAACATTGTATAACACCAGCTGAAACAAGAAGAATGAACTTTCCTTAGATATTCTGATGATGAACTGGGTTCTCTGAGAGAGCTGTGCTAGCTACTAGGTACTTGTTTTTATAGACCTTCATCCTGTTTCAGCCTTGCTGGGTTAAATTCCCAGTTGTGGAATAACCACAAGCCAATTAGAATTTAAATTGTTGTGCAGCCCAGATCTAATTGACGTCTCTCATTTTATTTTTAGGGTTTGAATTAAACTGTATATCCATGCAGGGTATAATCATGTTTATTTAAGAGCAATGCATTTCTCATTGAAAAAAAACAGAGTCAAAAATACTAGACCTAACTTCTAAATTGGGAAAGTGGGTGGTGTGTTGTGCATATTTGTAATAGAGAATTTCATCTCAGTTTGCTATTTGCAGAGTACATTACAAAAACAATGATTTAGATGTCACGCACATGGTATAAATCAATAACACCTGTTACAAGAGCACAGTCTCCTGGCCACTGCACTATTTAAACTTTTTAATTCAACATATTTGCTTGTAGTGCAAATGAAAATAGTCTGCAAGAAGAAATACTGTTGCTATGCAAATTATGTATAATATAATATTTCCTTTTATTTCATTTTTTTAAATTAAATCTTTATTGTAATTTAACATTTAACGTTGCTTATATGTGAAAAAGATGCTTGAATTTGTGGTAATATGGTATAATATTTTGTTGTACATAAATTAATGTTAAAAATGTGTAGCCTTACAAAACAGCAGATTGTTCCCAAAGCAAAGTCCTAAGGGCATTAAATTAATGTTTGCAAATATTTCAAAATTGCATCCGCACACATTCTAGAGACTAAGGGGGACATTTACTAAGCAGTGATAAAAGTGGAGAAGTGAGCCAGTGGAGAAGTTGCCCCATCAACCAATCAGCAGCTCTGTATCATTTTATAGTATGCAAATTATAGATGATACTTCAGTGCTGATTGGTTGCCATGGGCAACTTCTCCACTGGCTCACTTATCTGCTCTTATCACTGCTTAGTTTATGTCCCCGTAAAACATTTTCTACAACTTAACATAATAGTGGTTTATCATTTCACGTATAAAGGGGCCCATTTATTAAGGAGCTTTAACTATATAAAACTTGTTGTGTATGATAAATGGTGCTCCAGCCAATCAGCTCCCAACTGTAATTTTTCAAACAACTAACAGGAGATGATTGGCTGGAGCACCAATAGCTAAAAACTCATTGATAAATGGGCCCCTAAGTATGAAATATCTGTTGGTAAGGAAGTGCACTCTTAAGCCATCTCCATAGTGACTTTCCTGAAGCATTAGGCCATCAATATGTTTTCTGTGCATATGGGGTGCCATATTGCCATTGTATGTTTGAGCATCAAGGTAGTACTGAACTCTGGGGAGAACCTTGATATATATAGAATACTGCTGCACATATATGAACGGATGGTCCGCTATAGGCTCCTCATCACCTCTGCTACCTATTATTGTTACTGTGACGAGTAAGGCTGTACATATACGTATACATATACTTGCCAACTCTTCCTGAATGTCAGGAAGAGTCCCTGAAAAAGCAGCAATCTTCCTGACTCCATGAAGAGCCTAGCAATACACCTGAGTGTACCTTTCCCCCATTATGTAGCTGTTATATATTTGGGGGAAATAAATCAGAGATATATACATTGAAATGGGGTTATCAGTGCCATTTCCCTGCATTGGTTATAAGTAGTGATGTGCACCGGACATTTTTCGGGTTTTGTGTTTTGGATTCGCTTCCGCGGCCGTGTTTTGGATTCGGACGGGTTTTGGCAAAACCTCCCTGAAAATTTTTTGTTGGATTCGGGTGTGTTTTGGATTCGTTTTTTTTTTTTTTACAAAAAACCCTCAAAAACAGCTAAAATTATAGAATTTGGGGGTAATTTTGATCCCATAGTATTATTAACCTCAATAACCATAATTTACACTCATTTTCAGTCTATTCTGAACACCTCACACCTCACAATATTATTTTTAGTCCTAAAATTTGCACCGAGGTCGCTGGATGGCTAAGCTAAGCGACACAAGTGGCCGACACAAACACCTGGCCCATCTAGGAGTGGCACTGCAGTGTCAGGCAGGTTGGCACTTCAAAAAAATTGTCCCCAAACAGCACATGATGCAAAGAAAAAAAGAGGCGCACCAAGGTCGCTGTGTGACTAAGCTAAGCAACAAAAGTGGCCGACACAAACACTTGGCCCATCTAGGAGTGGCACTGCAATGTCAGGCAGGATGGCACTTCAAAAAAATTGTCCCCAAACAGCACATGATGCAAAGAAAAAAAGAGGCGCACCAAGGTCGCTGTGTGACTAAGCTAAGCGACCCAAGTGGCGGACACAAACACCTGGCCCATCTAGGAGTGGCACTGCAGTGTCAGACAGGATGGTAGATTAAAAAAATTGTCCCCAAACAGCACATGATGCAAAGAAAAAAAGAGGCGCACCAAGGTCCCTGTGTGACTAAGCTAAGCGTCCCAAGTGGCCGACACAAACACCTGGCCCATCTAGGAGTGGCATTGCAGTGTCAGACAGGATGGCACTTCAAAAAAATAGTCCCCAAACAGCACATGATGCAAAGAAAAATGAAAGAAAAAAGAGGTGCAAGATGGAATTGTCCTTGGGCCCTCCCACCCACCCTTATGTTGTGTAAACAGGACATGCACACTTTAACGAACCCATCATTTCAGCGACAGGGTCTGCCACACGACTGTGACTGAAATGAATGGTTGGTTTGGGCCCCCACCAAAAAAAGAAGCAATCAATCTCTCCTTGCACAAACTGGCTCTACAGAGGCAAGATGTCCACCTCATCATCATCCTCCAATTCCTCACCCCTTTCACTGTGTACATCCCCCTCCTCACAGATTATTAATTCATCCCCACTGGAATCCACCATCTCAGGTCCCTGTGTACTTTCTGGAGGCAATTGCTGCTGGTGAATGTCTCCACGGAGGAATTGATTATAATTCATTTTGATGAACATCATCTTCTCCACATTTTCTGGAAGTAACCTCGTACGCCGATTGCTGACAAGGTGAGCGGCTGCACTAAACACTCTTTCGGAGTACACACTGGAGGGAGGGCAACTTAGGTAGAATAAAGCCATTTTGTGCAAGGGCCTCTAAATTGCCTCTTTTTCCTGCCAGTATACGTACGGACTGTCTGACGTGCCTATTTGGATGCGGTCACTCATATAATCCTCAACCATTCTTTCAATGGTGACAGAATCATTTGCAGTGACAGTAGACGACATGTCAGTAATCGTTGGCAGGTCCTTCAGTCCGGACCAGATGTCAGCACTCGCTCCAGACTGCCCTGCATCACCGCCAGCGGGTGGGCTCGGAATTCTTAGCCTTTTCCTTGCACCCCCAGTTGCTGGAGAATGTGAAGGAGGAGATATTGACGGGTCACGTTCTGCTTGACTTGACAATTTTCTCACCAGCAGGTCTTTGAACCTCTGCAGACTTGTGTCTGCCGGAAAGAGAGATACAACGTAGGTTTTAAATCTAGGATCGAGCACGGTGGCCAAAATGTAGTGCTCTGATTTCAACAGATTGACCACCCGTGAATCCTGGTTAAGCGAATTAAGGGCTCCATCCACATGCCTAGCGGAATCGCTCTGTTTTAGCTCCTCCTTCAATGTCTCCAGCTTCTTCTGCAAAAGCCTGATGAGGGGAATGACCTGACTCAGGCTGGCAGTGTCTGAACTGACTTCACGTGTGGCAAGTTCAAAGGGTTGCAGAACCTTGCACAACGTTGAAATCATTCTCCACTGCGCTTGAGTCAGGTGCATTCCCCCTCCTTTGCCTATATCGTGGGCAGATGTATAGGCTTGAATGGCCTTTTGCTGCTCCTCCATCCTCTGAAGCATATAGCGGGTTGAATTTCATCTCGGTACCACCTCTTGCTTCAGATGATGGCAGGGCAGGTTCAGGAATGTTTGGTGGTGCTCCAGTCTTTGACACGCGGTGGCTGAATGCCGAAAGTGGCCCGCAATTCTTCGGGCCACCGACAGCATCTCTTGCATGCCCCTGTCGTTTTTTAAATAATTCTGCACCACCAAATGCAATGTATGTGCAAAACATGGGACGTGCTGGAATTTGCCCAGATGTAATGCACGCACAATATTGGTGGCGTTGTCCGATGTCACAAATCCCCAGGAGAGTCCAATTGGGGTAAGCCATTCTGCGATGATGTTCCTCAGTTTCCGTAAGAGGTTGTCTTCTGGAAAGCGGTGATACAAAGTGTAGCCTGCCTAGGAACGAGTTGGCGTTTGCGAGATGCTGCTACTTGTGCCGCCACTGCTGTTCTTGCTGCGGGAGGCAATACATATACCCAGTGGGCTGTCACAGTCATATAGTCCTGAGTCTGCCCTGCTCCACTTGTCCACATGTCCGTGGTTAAGTGGACATTGGGTACAACTGCATTTTTTAGGACACTGGTGACTCTTTTTCTGAGGTCTGTGTACATTTTCGGTATCGCCTGCCTAGAGAAATGGAACCTAGATGGTATTTGGTACCGGGGACACAGTACCTCAATCAAGTGTCTAGTTGCCTCTGAATTTACGGTGGATACCGGAACCACGTTTCTCACAGCCCAGGCTGCCAAGGCCTGAGTTATCCGCTTTGCAGCAGGATGACTGCTGTGATATTTCATCTTCCACGCAAAGGACTGTTGGACAGTCAATTGCTTACTGGAAGTAGTACAAGTGGTCTTCCGACTTCCCCTCTGGGATGACGATCGACTCCCAGCAGCAACAACAGCAGCGCCAGCAGCAGTAGGCGTTACACTCAAGGATGCATCGGAGGAATCCCAGGCAGGAGAGGACTCGTCAGACTTGCCAGTGACATGGCCTGCAGGACTATTGGCTTTCCTGTGTAAGGAGGAAATTGACACTGAGGGAGTTGGTGGTGTGGTTTGCAGGAGCTTGGTTACAAGAGGAAGGGATTTAGTTGTCAGTGGACTCCTTCCGCTGTCACCCAAAGTTTTTGAACTTGTCACTGACTTCTGATGACTGCGGTCCAGGTGACGTATAAGGGAGGATGTTCCTAGGTGGTTAACGTCCTTACCCCTACTTATTACAGCTTGACAAAGGCAACACACGGCTTGACACCTGTTGTCCGCATTTGTGTTGAAATAATTCCACACCGAAGAGCTGATTTTTTTTGTATTTTGACCAGGCATGTCAATGGCCATGTTCGTCCCACGGACAACAGGTGTCTCCCCGGGTGCCTGACTTAAACAAACCACCTCACCATCAGAATCCTCCTTGTCAGTTTCCTCCCCAGCAACACCCATATCCTCATCCTGGTGTACTTCAACAGTGACATCTTCAATTTGACTATCAGGAACTGGACTGCGGGTGCTCCTTCCAGCACTTGCAGGGGGCGTGCAAATGGTGGAAGGCGCAAGCTCTTCCCGTCCAGTGTTGGGAAGGTCAGGCATCGCAACCGACACAATTGGACTCTCCTTGGGGATTTGTGATTTAGAAGAACGCACAGTTCTTTGCTGTGCTTTTGCCAGCTTAAGTCTTTTCATTTTTCTAGCCAGAGGATGAGTGCTTCCATCCTCATGTGAAGCTGAACCACTAGCCATGAACATAGGCCAGGGCCTCAGCCGTTCCTTGCCACTCCGTGTCGTAAATGGCATATTGGCAAGTTTACGCTTCTCCTCAGACGCTTTTAATTTGGATTTTTGGGTCATTTTACTGAACTTTTGTTTTTTGGATTTTACATGCTCTCTACTATGACATTGGGCATCGGCCTTGACAGACGACGTTGATGGCATTTCATCGTCTCGGCCATGACTAGTGGCAGCAGCTTCAGCACGAGGTGGAAGTGGATCTTGATCTTTCCCTATTTTACCCTCCACATTTTTGTTCTCCATTTTTTAATGTGTGGAATTATATGCCAGTATCAATAGCAATGGCCTACTACTATACTGCGCACAACTGAAATGCACCACAGGTATTGAATGTAGATGGATAGTATAGTTGACGACACAGAGGTAGGTACAGCAGTGGCCTTCCATACCATACTGCTATATATGCTGGTGGTCACTGTGTCAGCAAACTGCAAAACTAAAATGCACCACAGGTATAGAATGTAGATGGATAGTATACTTGACGACACAGAGGTAGGTACAGCAGTGGCTTTCCGTACCGTACTGCTAAAAATACTGGTGGTCACTGTGTCAGCAAACTGCAAAACTAAAATGCACCACAGGTATAGAATGTAGATGGATAGTATACTTGACGACACAGAGGTAGGTACAGCAGTGTCCTTCCGTACCGTACTGCTATATATACTGGTGGTCACTGTGTCCGCAAACTGCACAACTGAAATGCACCACAGGTATAGAATCTAGATGGATAGTATACTTGATGACACAGAGGTAGGTACAACAGTGGCCTTCCGTACCGTACTACTATATATACTGGTGGTCACTGTGTCAGCAAACTGCAAAACTAAAATGCACCACAGGTATAGAATGTAGATGGATAGTATACTTGACGACACAGAGGTAGGTACAGCAGTGGCCTTCCGTACCGTACTGCTATATATGCTGGTGGTCACTATGTCAGCAAACTGCAAAACTAAAATGCACCACAGGTATAGAATGTAGATGGATAGTATACTTGACGACACAGAGGTAGGTACAGCAGTGGCCTTCCGTACCGTACTGCTATATATACTGGTGGTCACTGTGTCAGCAAACTGCAAAACTAAAATGCACCACAGGTATAGAATGTAGATGGATAGTATACTTGACGACACAGAGGTAGGTACAGCAGTGGCCTTCCGTACCGTACTGCTATATATACTGGTGGTCACTGTGTCAGCAAACTGCAAAACTGAAATGCACCACAGGTATAGAATCTAGATGGATAGTATACTTGACGACACAGAGGTAGGTACAGCAGTGGCCTTCCGTACCGTAATGCTATATATGCTGGTGGTCACTGTGTCAGCAAACTGCAAAACTAAAATGCACCACAGGTATAGAATGTAGATGGATAGTATACTTGACGACACAGAGGTAGGTACAGCAGTGGCCTTCCGTACCATACTGCTATATATACTGGTGGTCACTGTGTCAGCAAACTGCACAACTGAAATGCACCACAGGTATAGAATGTAGATGGATAGTATACTTGACGACACAGAGGTAGGTACAGCAGTGGCTTTCCGTACCGTACTGCTTAAAATACTGGTGGTCACTGTGTCAGCAAACTGCAAAACTAAAATGCACCACAGGTATAGAATGTAGATGGATAGTATACTTGACGACACAGAGGTAGGTACAGCAGTGTCCTTCCGTACCGTACTGCTATATATACTGGTGGTCACTGTGTCCGCAAACTGCACAACTGAAATGCACCACAGGTATAGAATCTAGATGGATAGTATACTTGATGACACAGAGGTAGGTACAACAGTGGCCTTCCGTACCGTACTGCTATATATACTGGTGGTCACTGTGTCAGCAAACTGCAAAACTAAAATGCACCACAGGTATAGAATGTAGATGGATAGTATACTTGACGACACAGAGGTAGGTACAGCAGTGGCCTTCCGTACCGTACTGCTATATATACTGGTGGTCACTGTGTCAGCAAACTGCAAAACTAAAATGCACCACAGGTATAGAATGTAGATGGATAGTATACTTGACGACACAGAGGTAGGTACAGCAGTGGCCTTCCGTACCATACTGCTATATATACTGGTGGTCACTGTGTCAGCAAACTGCAAAACTTAAATGCACCACAGGTATAGAATGTAGATGGATAGTATACTTGATGACACAGAGGTAGGTACAGCAGTGGCTTTCCGTACCGTACTGCTATTTATACTGGTGGTCACTGTGTCAGCAAACTGCAAAACTAAAATGCACCACAGGTATAGAATGTAGATGGATAGTATACTTGACGACACAGAGGTAGGTACAGCAGTGGCCTTCCGTACCGTACTGCTATATATACTGGTGGTCACTGTGTCAGCAAACTGCAAAACTAAAATGCACCACAGGTATAGAATGTAGATGGATAGTATACTTGACGACACAGAGGTAGGTACAGCAGTGGCCTTCCGTGCCGTACTGCTATATATACTGGTGGTCACTGTGTCAGCAAACTGCACAACTGAAATGCACCACAGGTATAGAATGTAGATGGATAGTATACTTGATGACACAGAGGTAGGTACAGCAGTGGCCTTCCGTACCGTACTGCTATATATGCTGGTAGTCACTGTGTCAGCAAACTGCAAAACTAAAATGCACCACAGGTATAGAATGTAGATGGATAGTATACTTGACGACACAGAGGTAGGTACAGCAGTGGCCTTCCGTACCGTACTGCAATAAATACTGGTGGTCACTGTGTCAGCAAACTGCACAACTGAAATGTACCACAGGTATAGAATCTAGATGGATAGTATACTTGATGACACAGAGGTAGGTACAGCAGTGGCCTTCCATACCGTACTGCTATATATACTGGTGGTCACTGTGTCCGCAAACTGCACAACTGAAATGCACCACAGGTATAGAATGTAGATGGATAGTATACTTGACGACACATAGGTAGGTACAGCAGTGGCCTTCCGTACCGTACTGCTATATATACTGGTGGTCACTGTGTCAGCAAACTGCAAAACTAAAATGCACCACAGGTATAGAATGTAGATGGATAGTATACTTGACGACACAGAGGTAGGTACAGCAGTGGCCTTCCGTACCATACTGCTATATTGCTGGTGGTCACTGTGTCAGCAAACTGCAAAACTAAAATGCACCACAGGTATAGAATGTAGATGGATAGTATACTTGACGACACAGAGGTAGGTACAGCAGTGGCTTTCCATACCGTACTGCTAAAAATACTGGTGGTCACTGTGTCAGCAAACTGCAAAACTAAAATGCACCACAGGTATAGAATGTAGATGGATAGTATACTTGACGACACAGAGGTAGGTACAGCAGTGTCCTTCCGTACCGTACTGCTATATATACTGGTGGTCACTGTGTCCGCAAACTGCACAACTGAAATGCACCACAGGTATAGAATCTAGATGGATAGTATACTTGACGACACAGAGGTAGGTACAACAGTGGCCTTCCGTACCGTACTACTATATATACTGGTGGTCACTGTGTCAGCAAACTGCAAAACTAAAATGCACCACAGGTATAGAATGTAGATGGATAGTATACTTGACGACACAGAGGTAGGTACAGCAGTGGCCTTCCGTACCGTACTGCTATATATGCTGGTGGTCACTATGTCAGCAAACTGCAAAACTAAAATGCACCACAGGTATAGAATGTAGATGGATAGTATACTTGATGACACAGAGGTAGGTACAGCAGTGGCCTTCCTTACCGTACTGCTATATATACTGGTGGTCACTGTGTCAGCAAACTGCAAAACTAAAATGCACCACAGGTATAGAATGTAGATGGATAGTATACTTGACGACACAGAGGTAGGTACAGCAGTGGCCTTCCGTACTGTACTGCTATATATACTGGTGGTCACTGTGTCAGCAAACTGCAAAACTTAAATGCACCACAGGTATAGAATGTAGATGGATAGTATACTTGATGACACAGAGGTAGGTACAGCAGTGGCCTTCCGTACCATACTGCTATATATACTGGTGGTCACTGTGTCAGCAAACTGCAAAACTTAAATGCACCACAGGTATAGAATGTAGATGGATAGTATACTTGATGACACAGAGGTAGGTACAGCAGTGGCCTTCCGTACCGTACTGCTATTTATACTGGTGGTCACTGTGTCAGCAAACTGCAAAAGTAAAATGCACCACAGGTATAGAATGTAGATGGATAGTATACTTGACGACACAGAGGTAGGTACAGCAGTGGCCTTCCGTACCGTACTGCTATATATACTGGTGGTCACTGTGTCAGCAAACTGCAAAACTAAAATGCACCACAGGTATAGAATGTAGATGGATAGTATACTTGACGACACAGAGGTAGGTACAGCAGGGGCCTACTGTACCGTAATGCTATATATTATATACTGGTGGTCAGCAAACTGTGCAAAACTGAAATGCACCACAGGTATGGATGGATAGTATACTTGACGACACAGAGGTAGGTACAGCAGTGGCCTACTGTACCGTAATGCTATATATTATATAATGGTGGTCAGCAAACTGTGCAAAACTGAAATGCACCACAGGTATGGATGGATAGTATATTTGACGACACAGAGGTAGGTACAGCAGTGGCCTACTGTACCGTAATGCTATATATTATATACTGGTGGTCAGCAAACTGTGCAAAACTGAAATGCACCACAGGTATGGATGGATAGTATACTTGACGACACAGAGGTAGGTACAGCAGTGGCCTTCTGTACCGTACTCCTATATATTACTGGTGGTCAGCAAAATTATGCACTGTACTCCTACTATATACTGTCTACAATGCAGCACAGATATGGAGTGTTTTTCAGGCAGACAATGTATACTGGTGGTGACTGATCAGCAAAACTCTGCACTGTACTCCTCCTATATAATATTATACTGGTGGTCCCCAGTCCCCACAATAAAGCAGCACACTGAGCACAGATATGGAGTGTTTTTCAGGCAGACAACGTATACTGGTGGTCACTGTCAGCAAAACTCTGCACTGTACTCCTGCTATATAATACAGCTGCTCCCCAGTCCCCACAATTAAGCAGTGTGAGCACAGATATATGCAGCACACTGAGCACAGATAAGGAGCGTTTTTTTCATGCAGAGAACGGATAAAACTGGTGGTCACTGATCAGCAAAACTCTGCACTGTACTCCTCCTATATTAATATACAGCTGCTCCCCAGTCCCCACAATTAAGCAATAAGTAAAGCAAGCACAAATATTTGCATCAACAATACACGGAGAGGACGCAGCCAAGTCCTCTCCCTAACATTTCCAATGCACGAGTGAAAATGGCGGCGACGCGCGGCTGCTTTTATAGAATCCGAATCTCGCGAGAATCCGACAGCGGGATGATGACGTTCGGGCGCGCTCGGGTTAACCGAGCCATACGGGAGAATCCGAGTATGCCTCGGACCCGTGTAAAAAGGGTGAAGTTCGGGGGGGTTCGGTTTCCGAGAAACCGAACCCGCTCATCACTAGTTATAAGGCTCAATGGTGGTCATTCCGAGCTGTACGCTCGTTGCCGTTTTTCGCAATGCATCGATTAGGTGGAAAATGCGCATGCGCATGGTATGTAGTGCGCATGCGCTAAGTTATTTAACACAAAACTTAGTAGATTTGCTGGTGTTCGTGCGGTGCTTTTGAGTCGCACTGCTGATCGGTGAGTGATTGACAGGAAAGGGGCGTTTCTTGGAGGTAACTGAGCGTTTTCCGGGAGTGTGCAATAAAACGCAGGCGTGCCAGGGAAAAACGCAGGAGTGGCTGGAGAAACGGGGAGTGGCTGGCCGAACGCAGGGCGTGTTTGTGACGTCAAACCAGGAATTAAACGGACTGAGCTGATCGCAATCTGTGAGTAGGTCCGGAGCTACTCAGAAACTGCAAAGAATTATTTAGTAGCAGTTCTGCTAACCTTTCGTTCGCTATTCTGCTAAGCTAAGATACACTCCCAGAGGGCGGCGGTCTAGCGTGTGCAATGCTGCTAAAAGCAGCTAGCGAGCGAACAACTCGGAATGAGGGCCAATGTGCATTATTTTTGAGAATCCTGTTATTTCCCATAAGAATTTATTGAAAGCAAATTAATTTGTTTCCAATGTTCCAAACATGTATTAAAAGTGGTAAAACACACAAACATTACATAACTCTACAGTATTGTATAGGGTTCTCATGCTTGCTTCTGCAGTCGCTGTATTAACAATTGTACTGTACAGAACATAGAGACATATTGATCAGATGCACAGCATATACTGTACTGTAAAGTACTTACAAAATATAGACTAGAATATAACTATACTGCATTGTAAACAGCGGTGCAAGTGGGCGGGTACAGGTTTGTACGGCGTACCCTTAAGAATTTAGTCGTGGGTACTTCATACCCACAGCCGACGGGCCGCCGCTCCCTCCCTCCCTTCCTCTGCTGCTGCTCACCGCCACTGCTGCTTGAGGGGAGGAGAGTGCAGCGCGCCTCTCCTGCTCCTCAGTGTCTCCCTTCAATTCAGCGCCGGCCCATGAGCCAATCAGAGCTCGCAGACCGACAGCTAAGGCTCCTGATTGGCTGCCAGACCGCGAGCTTTGATTGGCTCACGGATCGGCGCTGAATTGAAGGTAGACACCCGCACCACCTCCGGAGACTGAGGGGCAGAAGGACATCAGCAGCAGGGAGCAGCAGGGGAAGGTAGGGGGAAGGGGGGCATGTGTACCTGGCACTGGGGAAAAATCTGGCACTGGGAGCATATCTGGCACTGGGGGGACATGTGTATCTGGCACTGGGGGCATATTTGGCACTGGGGGCATATCTGGCACTGACGGGACATGTGTATCTGGCACTGGGGGCATATCTGGCACGCGGGGGACATGTGTATCTGGCACTGGTGGCATATCTGGCACTGGGTGCTTATCTGGCACTGGGGGGACATGTGTATCTGGCACTGGAGGCTATCTGGCACTGCAGGACATGTGTATCTGGCACTGGGGCATATCTGGCACTGGCAGCATATCTGGCACTTGGGGGACATTTCTGTATCTGGCACTGGGGGCATATCTGGCACTGGGGGGACATGTGTATCTGGCACTGTTGGCATTTCTGTATCTGGCACTGGGGGCATATCTGGCACTGGGGCAACATGTGTATCTGGCACTGGGGGCATATCTGGCACTGGGGGCATATCTGGCACTGGGGGAGATGTGTACCTGGCACTGGAGGCATATCTGGCACTGGGGGGACTTGTGTATCTGGCACTGTGGGCATATCTGGCACTGTGGGAACATGTGTATCTGGCACTCGGTGCATATCTGACACTGGGGAGACATGTGTATATGGCACTGGGGGCATATCAGGCACTGCGGGGACATGTGTATCTGGCACTGGGGGCATATCTGGCACTGGGAGCATATCTGGCACTGTGGAGGCATTTCTGTATCTGGCACTAAGGGCATATCTGGCACTGGGGGGACGTGTATCTGGCACTGGGGGCATTTCTGTATCAGGCACTGGGGGAATATCTGGCACTCTGGGGGCATTTCTGTATCTGGCACTGGGGGGCAATGTATATCTGACACAGTGGGGGCATTTGTGTATATGGCACTGTGAGGCAATGTATATCTGGCACTCTGGGGGCATTTGTGTATCTGGCACTGTGAGGCAATGTATATATGGCACTCTGGGGGCATTTGTGTATCTGGCACAGTGAGGCAATGTGTATCTGGCACTGTGGCGCAATGTATACCTGGCACTGTGGGGCAATGTGTATCTGGCACTATTGGAGTCATATGTGTATCTGCCCTCCCCATATGTGTATCACGCCCCAATTTTCATTGGCCACGCCCCATGTGGCATTTGGCACCCATTTTTGGCGCGCGCACACAGTACCTAGAAGATATTTCTCTTACGTCCTAGAGGATGCTGGGGTCCACATTAGTACCATGGGGTAAAGACGGGTCCACCAGGAGCCATTGGCACTTTAAGAGTTTAAGAGTGTGGGCTGGCTCCTCCCTCTATGCCCCTCCTACCAGACTCAGTTTAGAAATTGTGCCTGGAGGAGCCGGTCACAGCTAGGGGAGCTCTCCTAAGCTTTCCTGGAAAAAGTTTAGTTAGAGTTTTTATTTTACAGGGAGGCTGCTGGCAACAGCTTCCCTGCAGCGTGGGACTAAGGGGGGGAGCAGTGTCCGCCCTGCAGGGTCTGAACCACTGACTCCGCTGACTGGACACTGAGCTCCAGAGGGGCTGATCTGTCTCCGCCGCAGGGGCACTGCTCACCCCAGCAGCATGCCGCCGACCCCTTACAAAGCTGAAGAAAGTGGTCAGTTAGTCACCGACCCCCCTAGCAAGCGGGGGGGCCGGTGTGAAGATGGCGGCAACAAGGGTGGGAGCGCGGTATTAACCATACTCCCGGATGGTACCAGTGGCACACTGTGCGATGCGGTGAGGGGCGCCCTGGGCCAGTGCTCACCCCTAAAACTTGGTCAGCAAGCCTGTCGTGCCCCTGGGTTCCAGCCGGCAAAACTCCTCAGACCAAAATTTTAACAAAGTTGTGATAATGCTGATTACCTTTACAGGAATGAAAGCTATACCTTAAACACACCTTAAATACACTTTAAACCTTTTGCCGCTGTGGCCGCTATACTTAATTCACACTACACACCTTTTACGCTACTAGCGTAAAAGGGTTCCGTACTGTGCGGACTTTGCGTACACATGCCGCGCTGACGGTACAAAGTACTCGCAGCGCATACACACCCAGAGATACACTTTAAACCTTCTACAGCAATGCTATGCAATAATAGTACACTTTAAACCTTAGCAAGGCAATGAGCACACGACACCAATTGTGAGTTTACCGCTGGGTTCCGACACCACAGTGGATTATTTCTAAAAGGGGGTTTACAATACAAATTATACGCTACAATACAAGACAATATATATAACAGAATAATGGCTACAGTCAATGTACATACGTGAGAATATTTGCGTGCGCTTCCTGGTCCAGTCCTCCGTAATCAAATAGATAACGTTGTGAGTCTTGTGTCTGGCCGGCCTGCAGCAGGCTTTGTTTATACAAGTCTTCCAAAAGCAATACAATAGATACTGTAATCCCTTTGTCCATTGGACACAGGGATGCACTTTTACAGTACAGGAGAGGTCATAGGTTGATTTGAAAAGGTAGGCGATGTCTTTCTCAACTGCTCTTGTGGGTGGTCTCCTCTGGATTCCCACCGCATACATAATATACAGTAAATACAATTTATATCTATATTCTGCTTCTGCACATAACTATCCGCAGGAACATGCAATCTTCCGCAGACCAGCATCGGAATGTTACCCTTAAAATACCCTACAGCTGGATACCAAATATCACCTTATAACCTTAGTCTGTCCCCTCTTATCCTGTAAAGGTGAATCCCTTTGTTCTACAACCATTTAAACAGCTATAACTTTCTGATGTGGTGCAAGGAGACTATGTGTACATTGTGCACTATTTGGATTAAATATGTAATGTGTTTTGATGGCTCTCCACGTGTACACAAACTCTGCCGTAAATACCCATACCACGTGCCGATGCGCAGGTCCGCGGGAGCGACCATACACAAATTGCGGATATGTGCACGCACGGCAGAACAAGTGCACGCGCAGTGGGCATGTGTGTGCAGTTTATACGTGCTGTGTGTTCTTCAATATTTTTCGACTTTGACAGTCCACCCTTTGGCAGTCACCAATAACTGCCACTATCTAATCACTAAACAGAAAAATATCAATGCAATATCTACAGACGATTGGATGGTCGGAGGAGAGTTCTAGGCGGGAAATGTATGACCTAGTGGGATAGTAAAAAGCATGTATGTATGAATCCATGTGTGAGGGGCATGTATCATCGTGCCGTATATGTTTTAGATAAGCTTCGAGGTATTGCAAAGTATACATTAAATCCTTCTTATCCCGTATTAAGGGTCTGTAAGTGGGCTCACAAACACTACCGAGCTCTTTTCGGCTTCTTGTTCCAACAAATGGGGTGCACATTTAGTTGAAGATACATGGAGGGGGAACGTATGTGAGTGCTAGTATATGTGGATATCACCTGTCGACTATGTGTTTCATTAACTGAAGGTTGTAGAGATGAAGATAAGACACATATCTAAAATTAATTCACATAACATTTACATAAACATTCTTGGGTAGGGCTGATGTCTTTTCCGGATGGGTGTATCTGGGCAGAGGGGGAGACAAAGGAAAAACGGGTGAAAGAAACAGGCCATGGAATTCATTTGCAATCCTTATCATAACACTGTCTCTATGGATGGGTCGTAAATTAAATCTGCTGCTATGACAATGCCCTCGCTTCTTAAACTCATCAAATTTGTGCCGTGCCTGCGCCGCATCAGAATTCGAACACACCTAAATATCAAGCCAATAATTATGACGACTCCCAGGATACAAAGGAGAAACTTCCCTACACTCATAATAACATTTTGAGCCCACTCTCCTAATCCTGAGAACCAATTTCGTGAGTTCAACCATGAGACCCAGCCGGTCAGCTCATTACCCACAACGGTCAGGGTAAGGTTGTGTTTCCTCCGGAACTCCCACTTCAACTGCAATATATCATTCATCTTTTGATCGATAATCTCTGTGGGGTCGTCAGTGCTGTTTGTAATATACGTACAGCACTTCACACCATACTGAGTTGCCAAAGTGACACAGTACCCACCCGTCACGGCTGTGATATAATTAAGGACCATCCTGTGCTGGATCAGTTCCGTCTTGTAAGCTTGTAACTCCCTTCCCGTATACCTGAAGGTGTCGTCATACATCTCAGTGATATTATCTATCAAGTTCGCTAGCGCATGGATATACCTATAATTTATAATTCCTCTGGCAGTATGGGTGATGTCTAATGCAAGAAGGAATTGAATCCCGGTGGATTCGTGGATCAAATCAGAGGCTACGTGCTCTGTCCTCTCTATGAGGTGTCTCTTGACGATGTGTTCATAGTGAGTATGAGTATAAGGAGCCTGAGCACTGCCGTGAACATCTTTCATCTTATCATGGGTTATGGTCATGACCTCTGGCAACACTCTTCCAACATAACACAATCCCTCTGAGTTCGGGGCAAGCCACTTATACGCCTTCCTCCCACATATGAAATAGGCATAATCGGGGAGAACATAGGGGACAGAATATGACATTACCATATTACAAACTTTCCAAGTGAAAAACCCCATCCCTAGTTCTCCCATCTGCTCAGTACAAGTATCAGGCTGGATGATATGAGCACAGTACCCTGATGATACTTCACCAACCCACATGGTCTTGCTTCCTCGAGTATACCTATACCGAAAATACCTTCCACTGTTGGCTATTTGGCGTACAAGTTCAGAGTCTATGGGTATCCTATCAGCTCTGTGCGAAAAGGCCGTTGTCTGGTTATTCCACGTCACTTCCCAATTTCCCGGTTTTTGGTAATTGGAAATATTGAAACATAATAAGGATCTATCTACATGATACTGGTGGAGCTTCAAACTAGGGGGCCTAGAAATATTGAATTTCTTGTCCACCGGTCTCCCACCCCGTAATTCGAGTACCTCATCTATTGCTAAAGGATTTGGTACTATTCCTGACTTGCTCTGACCTTGAGGCACTTGTGAGCACACCCAGCATTCTGTCTGGTTTAAGACCTTACCCACTAGTGAGTGGTAATCACTCAATGGATGACAGTCCATGTTGATATTAAGGCTGGACTGACATCTCTGGATGCACCCATCCTCGACTATGTTCTCACAATTCCTACAAATGCAATTTTCCTCAGCAAATAATCCTTCACAGTGCCTCTGAGCTACAGTACCTGACTACCAGATCGCTTTCTGATACTCGCCTTTGCTTGAGTGATGTGTTGCTCTTGAGATTCTACAAATCCATCCCCGCCATTAGAACCCATTCCAGATCCTTTCTCAACCTCTCTGGGACCCTCACCGAAACAGACTGTCCTGGTCAACATCAGGATTAACAGGAAAACCCGGAACGCAGTCTCTTGGGGTAAGTCCATCTTGTTAAGGGAAGAGAAGGGAAACAAGAAGGGGGAGAAAGAGAAGGAGAGAAGGAGGTTAGTGGGAGATGGAGAAAATAAAAAAATAAAAACTGGTGCGACAACCGCCTCTGGTCTTGTTGTTTTCTGCGCTCAGGTGCCGTTTCAACAGTCCTGCCTCTCAACCTTCCCGGAACAGACACTCCAGTGATACGATGTTCTCTACACTCTGCTCTTTGTCACGGGTTCTCTCTGGGTCAGCGAACCTTTCTGTAGGGAACATAAATCTTGCATTTCAATGTGTTTAACTGTTGTGTACTATCAGTTGTGTGAAGTAGACCATCTGTGGAAAGTGAAAAGAGAGGGGAAATAATAAAAGAAAATTTGTCAGATTTGCGTTCACAATCAGGCTGTCACACCATCATGTATATCGGTATCTATGCACAGTCTCCCTTCACCAGTATTCCCATTCTCCACCCTTTGTGCATGACCAGGCACACTGATACTGGTGTCCCTATGCTGGTGAGATACTGGATTTGGGCAGAGCTCTGAAAGACCGAGTAGGCATGTGACGTTTGAACTGTAATCCTGTCTGTGAACTTAAGAGATGGAGAGGAAACTTTGAAGACAAATCACAGAGTTTAGTAACAGATAAGTTTGTAGAGGCAAAGAAGATTTTACAAAGTTTGACATCTGGATTGGGCACTACGGGGAATGTTCCCCTAAAAAAAAATCTATGTGTGTTATATCTCTACTGGGACTATCCCAGCCATCAATCCAGTGTCTTGTCCATTCTAAGTTCATAGGGAACCCGGTATCTTTGAGATAATTTCCTCTACCTGTGATGGACATGCATCTAAAACAGTGAAATGCAACATTAGTCTTCGTGGGTATCTAACATATTTTGTGCTTCCTGGGTGGGAGCACTCTATATGTATACCATCTCTAACAAAACTCCTGTTAAGTTACTTAGAGGTCACTTCTGCTAGAGAGAGAAGAAGAAGTTTAGAGGCCTCCTCCTAACCCCAGTAAGTTCTGTCAAAAGGGTAAAGTTGCATTTATTCTGTTCTTCCCATCAATCGAATCTGTGTTTTTCTATACTGTATCATGATTCCTTACTATATGTCCCATGATCCCGTTTGTGTGTTTAATAACGTGGCTTGTTTTCTCTGTCTAGGGGTCTATATTGGCTATGTGTTCTACTATACCTACAATCTCTGGCAAAATGCCCTTCCTTCCTACAAATATAGCATGTTCTCGGTCTTTTCCAAACAGCAGGGGTCTGGGGTTTAGGCTGATGAGACTTTGGTGTCAGAGCCTGTATACTTTCAATCCTCAGCCTCTCCTCCTGTTGTTTTCTACGCCTAACAATATTCTTGTGGTGTACAATTGCGCACTATCTAAGGCAGGCTTTTTCAACCAGTGTGCCGTGGCACACTAGTGTGCCGCGAGCAGTTGCAAGGTGTGCCGCGGAGCCAGAGCAGCTTCCTGCACCTTCAGAGTGAACTGTTGGCCTGGGTTCTTCTTAGTGGATTAGTCGTGCTGATATCATAGGTCACGGCCGCCACGTCTCACCACCCAGTCAGCCCGCCCGCCTGCATACACATCTTCCAGTTCCTGCCTGCATACACAGCTTTCCTTGCCCACCCAGATCCACACCTGCCCGACTGCCCACTGCTCAGTATTCGCAGCACTCCACTATGAACAACCCCTGCCACTGAGGGACAGGAAGGAGGACAGCTGATCAGTAGAGGCTAATATTTGTTATTTTATTTCTCCTGTGTGGAACAATAGGATTTATGTGGGGAGAATAAGGATTTATGGGGGGAACAATGTGAATAATTCATGTGGGGAGCAATAGGATTTATGTGGGGAGAAATGTGATTGATTTATGTGTGAGCAACATGATTTATGTGGGGAGCAATGTAATTAATTTATGTGGGGAGCAATAGGATTTATGTGCGGAGCAATGCGATTGTTTTTTCTGTGTAGGCCAATGTATGTGTGGATCTTTTTTTACTGTGAGGGCCAATGTGTGTGGTTTTTTTTTTTCTGTGGGGAACTTATGGTGTGCCTTAGCAATTTTTAAATATTGTTCGGTGTGCCGCGAGAAATAAAAGGTTGAAAAGCACTGCTCTAAGGCAAGCTACTGTGACCCCTCTCCAATTAGGCAAAGATGTTTGTACTCTGTCCCTTACTATCTTATTGAGTCCATCCATTAGCACAGAGACAGCCACCTCCCTGTAATTCGTATCGTTCCCTGTATCCGAAACCCCCATGTATCTATCCATTATTTGCAGGGCCAGATGGAAATATTCAGATGTCATTTCATTTTCCTTCTGTTTTATGGAGAAAATTCTTCTCCACTTAACAGTTGTGGGGAAATACAACTCTAGTAGCCTGTTAATTTGCTCTAAGTTCTCCTGATTGTGTTTGTCAGTCATAAGAATATCCGACTCTAATCTACAATCAGTGATACATTTTTGGGTGTCAATATTAGTTGATAGGCACGCTTTCAAAAGTATCCGCCAGTGTTTGTTTGTCGGTTCATACGCATTACCCAGTTCTCTGATAAATTTCTGACATCTAGCTAAATCCTTCCGAGGGTCGGGGAATTCTGAAATGATTGATCGCAGCTCATCTCTGGGCCACGGGCAATACATTGCATTATTCCTGGTGAGGACTACTACCTGACTATCGGTTCCCCCATTGGGAGTTACTGTTCCCAAGACAGGGTGTAATTCTACCATTCTGTTCCTGATTTGTTTACTGTGAGGTGTTGTCTCTGTGCAATGAGCTGTCTCACACTTACCAGTAGCTGTGACCTCACCAGTTCTTTCATTGGGGAATATTGTTACTGCACTACCTGGTTGGACAGACCCCACCTGATTGTCCTGCAAAGTGACTGCTTCGAGGAGAGCTGCGATTTGGCTGGATCCTTCATCTTCCTGTGACCTATAACCTGGAAAAGACTTCAAAACAGGATACATCTTGCAAAAATTAGGGTTAATACATTGTTTTTGCATACTACTATCGTTTACGGATATATCATTGACTGTAGCCATCTCTTCCCCTTCGACCTGTGTCGACACTGGTGTGTTTGTGTTCTCATTCCCGCTAGGTTTTGAACCTGTTTTGCGAATTTGTTCTCTCTGCATATCCCCCTCCTGTTGCCATAATTTTAAACAATCATTATGTCTAATCCTTTGTTTTCTGGATTTTTGAAGACATATTTTACTGCTTACATTCTGCAGTACCTCTGGTTCAAAGCTGCCCACCTTAGGGAATGGTTACCTATCTTTGTCAGTCACACATTCCCATTCAGACAAAAAGTCTTCAATACTTTTTCCTTTAAACTCCGCTGACCCCATGGGCCACGGCTCTACAACCTGAACCCTGGTTAAACATCCCTTACTTGAGCAACTGGCTCCCATAATTGTGGGCCTTTTCCCACAAACACCAAAATACTCAATATAAGGTAACGGTGAAAGTTCTCTGAGCGCTCTTCACCCGCTTACCGCCCACATTGGCCAGTACTACCATACACTGTCGATAGCGAAGGCAATGTACCCAACTTAGGGCCCTATGTGACCTATATTTACTGGAAGTTTTTAGGAATAACTTACCCTTTCCAGTAAAGTATCGGCCGTTGGAGATTTTCCTGAGAGAGACCAGCGAAAACTCCCTATGCACTTTATTATACACAAATCACGCTTGCATATGTTCTATACAGCGCTGATGATACCGCGATTTTACGCAAAAGCTCGTAAAAAGGATATCACGTTGCGCTATATATCACACCCACAAACGCGCAGTCCAATCGCACAGCGTATAGGTACTTGTTACTTATCTGCCGTACGACCACTGGAATCGATTTTCAGGCTGCGGAGCGTATAAAAAAAAACTATATGGGTCACAACACTTCACAATTCCCTACCACGCTCCTGTGTAAGTCTCCTCACGACTTACGTATTATACCTTATATTAACGTGAGTCAGCCGCCTCACGCCACCAAGTCTCCACTCACTTGATGTACCACACACTGAGATTCCAAATTCCGTGGTTCAAATTTTCACTCGCTCCTGCTTTCGCTCACTCAATTACACTTTTGTTTTTCTGTACAGAAAATTATCTTTCATTCAGGCAAGCAGCTTTACTCCCAGAGGCAATACAGTAAATAAGGGTTTTATACTAAACTTTGGAAGCTGGGCAATCTTGTGTTATTGTAGCGTGGCTACTGTCTCACCTTTAAACTAAACGAACTATTGTGTAATTTGTACTTAGCGACCATATTCTTACGCAATTTGCGTAAACATGCGACTGTGCTTACGCCGCGTGTGCAGTTCCGTACCTTGTCAGAGACACGTGTACAAAACCGTACGTCCGCAATAGCACAAATCATACAATTTCTATAAATGTGAGCAATATTAACTATAATTGCTCACTTAACACGCCACACAGTTTATTTTCTGTATAAACCTTTATAACTAGGCCAGACTGCATTTGTGTTTTACACTTACTTCCTTAATATTTATATTATGAATCTAGTAATCTGAGTGTTATGGCAACAATGTGGGAGAGTATGCACAGGGTATGGGTGTATGCTTTTGTTGTGTACGCTTTTGGCGCCAAAAATAAATTCACAGATTTTAAATAGCTTTTTTCCTGTTTACCTTATGAGTTCTTACCAGCATCCCTACAAACCATACAGAGCAGACACCATCTAATCAGCAATTAAGTAGGGTTTTCAGTGTATCCACCGACCAAGAAAAGGATACGTAGGATCCCCGTCTACCCTTATGCTGATAGATTATGTCTGCTTGTGACCTGTTAAGCAGTAAAAATGTGGAAAATCGGACGATGCCCCCAAATGATAATGCTGATTATCTTTACAGGAATGAAAGCTATACCTTAAACACAGCTTAAATACACTTTAAACCTTTTGCCGCTGTGGCCGCTATACTTAATTCACACTACGCACCTTTTACGCTATTAGCGTAAAAGGGTTCCGTAGTGTACGGACTTTGCGTACACACGCCGCGCTGACGGTACAAAGTACTCGTAGCGCATACACACCCAGAGATCCACTTTAAACCTTCTACAGCAATGCTATGCAATAATAGTACACTTTAAACCTTAGCAGGGCAATGAGCACACAACACCAATTGTGAGTTTACCGCTGGGTTCGGACACCACAGTGGATTATTTCTGAAAGGGGGGTTTACAATACAAATTATACGCTACAATACAAGACAATATATATAACAGAATAATGGCTACAGTCAATGTACATACGTGAGAATATTCGCGTGCGCTTCCTGGTCCAGTCCTCCGTAATAAAATAGATAATGTTGTGAGTCTTGTGTCTGGCCGGCCTGCAGCAGGCTTTATTTATACAAGTCTTCCAAAAGCAATACAATGGATACTGTAATCCCTTTGTCCATTGGACACAGGGATGCACTTTTACAGTACAGGAGAGTGCATAGGTTGATTTGAAAAGGTAGGCGATGTCTTTCTCAACTGCTCTTGTGGGTGGTCTCCTCTGGATTCCTGCCGCATACATAATATACAGTAAATACAATTTACATCTATATTCTGCTTCTGCACATAACTATCCGCAGGAACATGCAATCTTCCGCAGACCAGCATCGGAATGTTACCCTTAAAATACCCTACAGCTGGATACCAAATATCACCTTATAACCTTAGTCTGTCCCCTCTTATCCTGTAAAGGTGAATCCCTTTGTTCTACAACCACTTAAACAGCTATAACTTTCTGATGTGGTGCAAGTAGACTATGTGTACATTGTGCACTATTTGGATTAAATATGTAATGTGTTTTGATGGCTCTCCACGCGTACACAAACTCTGCCTTAAATACCCATACCATGCGCTGATGCGCAGGTCCGCGGGAGCGACCATACGCAAATTGCGGATATGTGCACGCACGGCAGAACAAGTGCACGCGCAGTGGGCATGTGTGTGCAGTTTATACGTGCTGTGTGTTCTTCAATATATTTCGACTTTGACAGTTGAGTAGGAAGACAGCACCGGGAAGGGGGCGGAGCTTCTCCTCAGAGCGGACCTGCAGCATTCCAGAGCCATTTTCCTGCATACTACAAGCAGAAGGCAGATCCTGATACCTCCACAGCAGCTCCAGTTACTGTACTGGTACCGGGGGGTTGTAGAAGGCGGGGGAGGCTAAATACTTGACTGTGTCCTATTAAGGAGCACAAGTCAGCACTGGTAAGAGGTTTCTCTTTGTATAGAAAGCGCTGGTGTGGGTTGGCTCCAATCTCTCTCTCTCTCTCTTGCCATTCTTGGGGTGGGGGAAACTCTGTCTTACCCCATCCTGTGTGTGTGTGGTGTGTTTGTCCAGAGATACAGTGTCATATGCTGCTGAGGATTTATCCTCACAGGATGATCCCTTTCCATGCAATCAGGTTAGCACTGGTTTAGCACAGATTCCAGCAAGTGAACCAGAGTGGTTTTCCTCTATCAGGGCTTGGAATTCTCAGAATTCTGACAGGATTACCAGTACTGAGTCGGCAAACCAGGTCTTACAGTCCTCTATGGCTTTGTGGCCCTTGTCAGGTGCCTCAGGTCACCCCGCTATATACCCACACAAATGTGCGCTTGTGCAGGTAATACAAGATGACACAGATACCGATTCTGACACTACAGATGGTGACGGGGATGTGTTGCGGGGATCCGCATCTCTTGCACTGGGGGTTCAGTTGTTGATAGATGCTATCCGGGATGTGTTAAATGTTAATGATACCACACCGGAGCAGGTTGAGGAGGCTTTCTTCACTGAAAAACAAGAAAGCCTCGCTAACCTTCCCTGCGTCAAAAGAGCTGAATGCTATATTTGAAAAGGCCTGGCTGAATCCTGAAAAGAAGTTTCAGATTCCTAAGAGGATTCTGGTAGCTTTTCCTTTCCCTGAGGAGAATAGGAAAAAAATGGAAAAACCCGCCAATTGTTGACGCATCTCTATCTAGACTCTCAAAAAAGGTGGTTTTACTGGTATCCCTGGACATCAAGGATGCGTACCTTCACATTCCGATCTGGCTGCCGCATCAGGCTTATCTCCGATTCGATTGCTGGACTGTCATTTTCAGTTCCAGGCTCTGCTCTCCACGGCACCAAGGGTGTTTACCAAGGTGATGGCGGAGATGATGCTACTCCAAAAACAGGGTGTGAACATCATTCCTTATCTGGACGATCTCCTGATAAAGGCATCGTCCAGGGAAAGGTTGCGGAAATCCATTGTTCTCACAACGCAGCTGCTTCAGAGTCACGGCTGGATTCTGGATTTTCCAAAGTCACATTTGGAACCGACCTGGAAATTGTTGTTTCTGGGAAACATCCTGGTCATGGAAGTACAGCGGGTGTTCCTTCGGCGGGACAAGGTGTTGGTGATACAATCCATGGTCAGGGATGTCTTGAAGCCACCCCGGGTGTCTGTTCATCAATGCATTCGCCTATTGGGAAAGATGGTGGCCTCCTACGAGGCTCTCCAGTACGGGAGGTTTCATGCTTGGACCTTCCAACTGGACCTCCTGGACAAGTGGTCGCGATCTCACCTCCACAAGCATCAGAGAATTTGTCTGTCACCAATGGCGAGGATTTCACTCCTATGGTGGCTTCAATTGCCTCACCTGCTGGAGGGCCGCAGGTTCTGGATTCAGGACTGGGTCCTGCTAACGACGGATGCGAGCCTCCGGGGCTGGGGAGCAGTCACTCAAGTGGTGACCTTCCAGGGAAGGTGGTCAAGCCTAGAAGCCGGCCTGCCCATCAACATTCTGGAACTAAGAGCTGTCTACAACGGTCTCCTTCAGGCGGCCCCTCTTCTAAGAAACAGGGCCATTCAAATACAGTCGGACAACGTAACAACAGTGGCTTACATAAACCGACAGGGCAGAACGACGAGCAGGGCGGCGATGTCAGAGGTCACCAGAATACTCCTCTGGATGGAAAAGCACGCGTTGGCACTGTCAGCCATCTTCATTCTGGGAGTAGACTACTGGGAAGCAGACTGCCTCAGCAGACACGATTTCCATCCGGGAGAGTAGGGCCTCCATCCGGTGGTGTTCAAGGAGGTAATAGATCTTTGGGGTCTACCCCAAATAGACATGATGGCTTCTCGTCTCAACAAGAAGTTCAGCGTTATTGTTCCAGGTCGAGGGACCCTCAGGCAGTGGCGGTGGACGCCCTGGTGTCTCCGTGGGTGTTCCAGTCAGTGTACGTGTTTCCACCACTCCCACTCATGCCAAGAATCTTAAAGCTCATAAGGAGTACAAGAGTTCAAGCGATCCTCATTGCCCCAGACTGGCCAAGGCGAGCTTGGTACGTGGACATTCTGGATCTACTGCAAGAGCCGAAGCCTCTTCCTCTTCGGGAGGACCTGCTGCAACAGGGCCTGTTCACCTATCAAGACTTACTGCAGCTGCGTTTGACAGCATGGAAGTTGAGCGCCTGATTCTTGCTTGGAAGGGTATTCCGAAAGAAGTGATTCCTACCCTCATACAGGCTAGGAAAGGGGTAACATCTAAACATTACCATCGTATTTGGAAGACATATGACTGGTAGGAGGGGCATAGAGGGAGGAGCCAGCCCACACTTTTAAACTCTTAAAGTGCCATTGGCTCCTGGTGGACCCGTCTATACCCCATGGTACTAATGTGGACCCCAGCATCCTCTACAGCAGGCTTTTTCAACCAGTGTGCCGCGACCAGTTGCAAGGTGTGCCGCGGAGCCAGAGCAGTGTCCTGCACCTTCAGAGTGAACTGTTGGCCCGGGCTCTTTTTAGAGGATCAGTCATGCTCCGGCCGTGACCTATGACTTGAAGACGCGGCGGTGTGATATCATAGGTCACTGCTGCCGCGTCTACCACCCAGCCAGCCCACTTGCCTGCTTACACATCTTCCAGTTCCCGCCTGCATACACAGCTTTCCTTGCCAACCCACATCCACACCTGCCCAACCGCCCCCTGCTCAGTATTTGCAGCACTCCACTATGAACGCCCGCAACCGAGGGACAGGGAGGAGGACAGCTGACCGGTAGGGGCTAATATTTGTTATTTTATTTCTCCTGTGGGGAACAATAAGATTTATGTGGGGAGAATAAGGATTTATATGGATTTATGGGGGGAACAATGTGAATAATTAATGTGGGGAGCAATACGATTTATGTGGGGAGAAATGTGATTGATTTACAGGAAAAATTAATGTGGTGAGCAACATGATTTATGTGGGGAGCAACTGTGTAGGCCAATGTATGTGTGGATTTTTCTTTACTGTGAGGGCCAATGTGTGTTTTTTGTTTTTTTTCTGTGGGGAACTGATGGTGTGCCCTGGGAATTTTAAAATATTATTCGGTGTGCCGTGACTAAAAAAAGGTTGAAAATCACTGCTCTACAGACTACGAGAAAAGGATTTACCGGTAGGTACCAAAATCCTATTTTTTTCTACTTGCACCACTGACTGTAAAGGACTTTGTTGGCTGCTGCTAAATCAGTTTGTGGCTACATTACAGTTGTCATAGTGGAGCGCGTTGACCGCTGGGATCCCAACTGCTGGCAATGTAACCGTATCCCGGTGGAGCTGCCTCCTTCAGATGTCTGGTTAGCAGAAGGTTCTGTAGACGTTGCAAAAATGTCTCTGCTGCAAGTTGTACATGTAGAAGGCATGATTGTCAATGGGAGCAGAAGATATTTGAGGAGACCTAATAAAAAATGTTGGAGCTTGTTTTTGCTTTGCTATGTTCTGCATCTCTTTAAGAAGCGGCTTGTACCAAATAATAGGATTTTGGTACTTATCAGATAAATCCTTTTCTTTGAATACATAGGGGGCACTGGAGTACTCTTGGGATATGGACGGGGATGGCACATTTAAATATTTAAATTAGTAACTGGTCACCCCCTCCATACTCCCATAGAGAATTCAGTATTTTTACTGAGCCGAACAGGAGCGATAAAGAGGATGAACAATAGAGAATTACATATAACATTATAATATAACGGTCAACACTAAAGTTGATACATAACGTAACTGACAACTAAGCAGTTGACAGCATAATAGATATCACCGTAACATCGTATCCATCGGTGATAATGTGTTACCATAAGATCCACTGAACTTACCACAAGCCAGGTAAAACTGCTCTGGGCGGGCATCCAGTGCCCCCTATGGATTGAAAGAAAAGGATTTATCTGGTAAGTACCAAAATCCTATTTTCTCTTTCATCCACTAGGGGTCACTGGAGTACTCTTGGGACGTACCAAAGTTTCCCCCTTGGGCGGGAGAGCTGTTTGGCACCTGTAACACTAGACGGCCAAAGCTAGATGCTGATGCCGTAAACGTAGCAAACTTGTAAAAGCGCACCAACATGCGCACTGATGGTCATGCACCAATGACCACGTAGCAGCTCGTCTAAGTTGTTTCTTAGAAGGTCCCCGACCTGCTGCCCATGACATTCCCAAAGAACGTGTGGAATGGTCTGACACTGATGTAGGCGGTTGTAGCCTACCCATGACGTTCCCAAGAACATGTGGAATAGTCTGACACTGATGTAGGCGGTTGTAGCTTGCCCATGACGTTCCCAAGAACGCGTGGAATGGCCTGACACTGATGTCGGCGGTTGTAGCCTATGATGAAGCTAAGCATGACGTATGACATAAGGTCTGCTTGGAAGCTGGCCAAGCCATCTTAACTACATTATAGAGAACAAACAATGTGTCTGTTTTACTTACAATTGATGTTTGGGCTACATAAACGCGCAGAGCGCGTACCACATCTAAAGTAACTGATGTTCCTGAACCTACTGATAACACAGGAACTACGATTGATTAAGTGATGCGTAACATCTTTGGTAAGAAAAAGGAATTCATGCGAAATTCCGCTCTATGAGCATAAAACACCAGATACGGTGGCTTGCATGACAAGGCACCCAAGTCTGAAACATGTCTTGCTGAGGCTAAGGCTAAGAGAAACTGTTTTCCAAGTGAGAAACTTAAGATCCACTTGATGTAAGGGTTCAAAATATGAAGACTGTAAAAAAAATCTAAACCCAGATTCAAGTCCCATGGCGCTGTAGGTGGTATAAGTGGAGGTTGTACTCTGAGGACACCTTGCAGGAAGGTGTGTACAATCGGCAAAAGAGCCAAATGCCTTTGAAGGTAAATTGACAAGGCAAAAACCTGCACTTTGAGTGTAGAAACGTAGTCCTCCACCTAACCCAGTCTGTAGAAATATTAAAAGACGGGATAGATGATGTCGGAAACGTCCGAGCTTCCCACCAACCTATATAGGCACGCTAAACCCTGTGGTAAGGAGCTGCCGTAACTGGCTTCTTAGCACGTAACATGGTTGGTAGAACAGATTCTGGAACGCCCTCCCGTCTTAAGAGGGCGGTTTCAACAGCCACCCCGTCAAACGCAGCCGCGCTAAATCGGGGTAAAGGAACGGACCCTGTTGTAACAGGTCCGGACGTGGCGGAAGTGGTCAAGGATCAGCTGCGATTAGTTTGCGGAAATCCGAGAACCATGCTCTCCGAGGCCAATAAGGCACCACTAGTATGACCGTCGTGGACTCTCGTTTGGTCCGCTTTAGCAACCGAGGAAGCAGCAGAAACAGTGGAAACAGATGCACAAAGCTGTATGGCCACGCGATAGTGAGAGCATCCACTGCCACTGCCTTTGGAGCTCTTGCTCTGGACACACACTGGAATGTTTGATGATTTTTTTTGCGAGATGCCATTAGATCCCCCTGTGGGTAATTCCACTGCTGGACCAACATCTGGAAAGCTTCTGAATTCAATGCCCAGTTTCCTGGATGAAAATCCTGACAGCTGGGATAATCTGCCTTCCAGTTTTCCACTCAAGAACAAACACCGCCGACAATATCACCTGGTGACGCTCGGCCCAATTGAGGATTCGAGCAACTTCCCGCATGCCATGCGACCTCAAATTCCTCCTTGTTCTGTATGCGACCGCCGTGGCATTGTCTGACTGCACCTGGACAGTCTGAGACCGGAGCATGTGCACTGCTTGTTGCAGCGCATTGGAAATTGCCCTGAGTTCCAGGTCATTTAATTGACAGCAATCTTCCGTGATCTGACCAGAGACTCTGAAGTTGACAATTTTGGACCGCAGCTCCCCAACCTCTGAGACTCGCGTCCGTTGTAAGAATTATCCAATTCCAGACGCCGAACATTCTCCCTGCGGTGAGATTGTGTACTTGGAGCCACCAGAGTAGTGATACTCTGGCCCTTGGAGACAACCGCACTATCTGATGAATTTGTAGATGCGTGCAATAACATTCAGGTGAAAATGACCTGAGTGAACTCCTGCGAACTGGAGTGCGTCGAAAGACGCCACCCTCCTTCCTAGTAGTCGAATGCCCAAATGCACCGAGACAGTCCGTGGATTGCGCACTAACTGTACGCGATGACGAACACTTTGTATTGTGTTCAGGCAGGGAAATCCGTTTATCCACGGAATCATTCCTATGCATGAATCCTTTGTGACGGAATGAGGGATGATTTCTTGAGGTTGACAATCCAACTGTGCTGAATGACGCCATTGTACGTTAGTAATGCATGTTGCAGGAATAAGCGTTGAGACGGAGCGTTGATGAGCAGATCTCTAAAGTACGGAACTGTTATCCTTCTCAGGGATCTGAGATGAGCTATGATGCCAGCTTTTACTTGTGACTACCCGAGACGCTGATAAGAAGCCAAATGGTAGCGTTTGAAAGTAAGAATGGTTTTTGCAGCAAACCATAAGTAGGCCTGATTTGTCCAAATACGAGATCCATCGTAATCCAGCATTACTGCGGATGCCACCTGCAGTCACCGACTGCAATTATTCTACGTTGAATCTATAGCAAGCGGCGTACTGTCTGCAGGGTCAGTATCGGACTGACAGAGTCGTCCAGTTTTGGAACTATCCCAAACCAAAATATGACCGCGACTCTGGTGTTGCCTGCGGTATCAAACTACTGAGACTACTAGAGCCTGTCTGCAGAACCACCGTCTTGTCCTCTGACGCAGGCAGACCTGTCTTACAAATGGCAATGATGGGAAACCGTTGACTGTATTTTCATAATCTGTGAATTCAAATTTGCGGATCCACCCAACTGTGGATGTCCAAACTGACGATCGGAGATGCTGGAATCCCATTATGGCACTGGCTTGTCAGTGGCTTACTTGAAGTTTCTGTGGAACTCTCGTTCACTGTACCTTCCCGACTGGAGGCACAGAAAAATACTGAAGTCTCTATGGGAGTATGGAGGGGGTGACTAGTTACTAATTTAAATATTTAAATGTGCCATTCCCGGCTACGCCCCATCCATATCCCAAGAGTACTCCAGTGACCCATAGTGGATGAAAAAGAAAAGTTCTTGTTCTATGTTGCAAACTACCATAGAACAGCATTCCATTTTATGGCCCAGTATTATTATGCTAAACAATTAATGCTCCTGAAGATTAAAAATATCTTTAATGTTTGCATTTGTACATTCCTTTTTATGCACAAATGTATTTACTTCTTCTTCTTGATCCTCAAGTGCTCACTATTTTTTAAAGCCTACAAAATCTTCCTCAGACAGTGGTTCACAGATTATAGCAAATCTGTACTATCAAATGTCTCTAATTCATTAAAGCCCAGTTGCTTTCCAAGGTTAAATATTTATTTATGACATACTGAACAACATTGTCAGCTCTACTGGAGATCACTGTGACCTTACTGTGTGATCACTGTGTGACCAGTCAGGTCAAAACTTTCATCACCCTCCATTCATAGTCTAAGCCACAACTTCACCCCAGGACCAATGAATGTTTTAAAGGCATCCTTGTTGTTGTTGTAATATTTTCAAATCGAAGTAAGGGTTGGTGCTTTCGCACCATTGGTTATCTTGAGTGCCTGATAGATTGACGTGCGTCAGTGCGTGGTCGAAGTGGGCCAGTATGCGGCGGTATGGCATACTGGCACTTCTCCACTAACCCGGAAGCTGCTTTTAAAAAAAAATAAAAAATAGCAATCCGCCACACCACCGCTGCCAGATCCGGCGCCACTGCCTGCATGCTGTCGATGAAAAAATGCTTACTTTATTCCCTTAGCTCAGCTGAGCTTCACAGCTGAGCAGGGATGCTGCACCATCCAACTGTTACCATCCAGCACAGACAGTGTACCGCGTGTAAGAATAACCCATCAGGCGATAAGCATGGCGGCTCTTTTTATGTAAAATGTAATTGCCTGTGGCATGCTCCTCTTTCTGCAACCCCTACCCCCAGCGATAGAAACCTGCATAATCCGACCCAGCACCATAGCAGCACCCTCTTTAATTTAGACATGTGACACACACTCCAGTGATTGCCTTTCGAGTCCCGCTTGTTACCCAGTCACCCGCCTCCCGCATGTTACCCGTGACTGCCTCCCACCCTTGACTGCCTCCCGCATGTTACCCAGCCACCTCCCTTCCACATGTTACCTGACCGCCCCCCTCCCGCAATTGCATTCTGCATGTCACCCCCACCGAGATTGCCTCCCTCAAGTTACCCAGCAAACCCATCCCCACTCGCACTGCTGCGACTATCTCCCCCACCCCGCGATTGCATCCAATGACGCTCGTCTGCTGATGTATCGGACACCAGTGGGCGGGGACATAGAAAAAAGAGATACAGCGGCACTGCTCTGTTGCGTCAGCACTTTGGAGAAGGTGATCAGCCAGCACACGGAAGGGTATGACCAGCATAAGTTCTGTGGACCTGGGAGGGGATCAGGACAATGCCCTTCCAGAAAACATCACCCAAAACATCATTCACTATACAAATTACTGAGTTATACCCCTTTCACATTGCACAAATAACCCGGTATTGACCAGGTATATTGCCGGGTCGACGCGGGTCACTGTGCGTTGTGAAAGGGGCCATGGAGAATTTCCGGTTCACCTGACCAGGTCATTCAACCCGGGTTACAAGAAGGGTTATTCCCGGGTTGAATACCAGGTCAGTCGCAGTGGGAATGGGTTGCCGGGTTGATGCGACCTGGGACCTGTTCACTACATAGGGAGAGGTGGCACGGAGATTAGCTCAACTCCCAGCGCCGTCTCCACCCTCGCTGCCAGCTCGCCCCCCCACTGCTATTCTTCCAAAGCCTGCTGTTGGGGTCCAATGCCGGATCCTACCCGGGAAGGACCTGTTTCCAATTCCCCGGGTGGGAGTCGGCATTGGAGATGTGAAAGGGCTATTAGAATTTGGGATTAAGACTTAAATTAGAGATTTCTGGATTTATTAACCCTTGAATTAACGTTGATACTATCAATAACATTAATAATGAGTGCATGTGCAAAGTAAACATGTAAAAGTTTTTCAGTGGCTAAATTTGTTTTGTTTTCTATTGATAATTGATAGTATTGTAAACATCTTGGTAACATGTTGTGAGTAGAGATTGGACCGCTGTGACTCCATTTTGCCTAATTAAAATCTAATTTAAATTACGTGCTCATTAGCACATTGGTTTCTCATTTGGGTTTTCGTAAAAAAAATATATAGAACATTTGTGGCAGGTTGGGTATAATATGCCGGTGGTCCGAACACAGATCATGACATCCCGATGATTAGAATCCTGACAGGGGAAGGTAAGTATACTTACCTTCCCCCCCTGACCCCCTAATCCTTCCGCCCCGCTGCCTTAACCTTACCCTCCCCAGCGGTGCCTAAACCTAACCCCCCCTCACTGCAGTCTAACCCTACCTGGGGAATGCCTAAACCTAACCCCCCCTCCCTTGCAATCTAAACTGAACACCCCCCCACCCGGGGTGCAGACTGAATTTTTGCCTAGGGTGTCGAAAATCCTTGCACAGGCCATGACCGCTGGAGCCCACCGGAGGAGTGTGCCCACTTCCTGACCCCGTCACTTCTTACTTACCACCCGCCCCCCGGAAAATATTACAGGCAGCAGGCAGCCTCAACAAGTTTACGGCCACGCCACCGCCTGCCCATCTGTGGTGTACCCGCATCCTGACCCCACCATTTCTGGAGCACACTGGGCACCTATCTGTGCTGCATGCGTCCCGGCTTCATCGCCATCGTCGCCCAGTTCCCATATCTGCTGCAGCCTTGAACCCGGCGCCAAAGCATTTCTCCCTCACCGTGCCTGGCCGGCTGGACCATAGTACAGGACAGTACAGGTGTAGGCAGCTTCAACAAGTTCGCGGCCACGCCACCACCGTCCTGCTGTCACTCTCCCTGTCCCTGCTGTCACTCTACCAGTCATTATCCCTGCTGTCACTCTCTCTCTCACTGTCCTTGCTGTCACTCTCCCTGTCACTGTCCCTGCTGTCACTCTTCCTGCTGTCACTCTCCCTGTCTCTATGTCCCTGCTGTCACTATCCCTGTCCCTGAATTTTGGATCATACCGTGTTGCATAATGTGAATTGTGGATCATACCATGTTACATAATATGAATTGTGGATCATACCATGTTACATAATATGAATTGTGGATCATACCATGTTACATAATATGAATTGTGGATCATACCATGTTGTATAATGTGAATTTTGGATCATACCGTGTTGCATAATGGGAATTTTGGATCATATCATGTTGCATACTGCATGGGATATTGTGAATTTTGGCTCATTCTGTGTGGTATAATGTGAATTTTGGCTCATATAAGTGACACCAGTACTAGATAGTATAAGGGGTCCTACTATTGTGGTGCATAATGTGTATAAGGGGTATATGGTGTGGTACACTACACTTAAGGATACACACCCTTTTCAGTGGCCCTGCCCCTTTTCAATGGCCACGTCCTCTTCTCCGGAGTGCATGCGCCTTCGGCACGCGCATAATTACAACCTTCACCTTTCCATACCCCCACTTCAAAATTTCCACTTCAGCCACTGATGTGCGTAAATATTAAGCTTTGGTATTGGAAATAACACCTTGGTCCACTGGCTGCAGCACTGATGTGTTTTAGGAGGCAGGACTATCACTTTCACATGCTCACCAAGTTTATGCACTATGATGGAATGCCATGGAGAATTGTCAAGAAGCAACAGTGCCTTGTGTGCAAGGTTATTGTCTGCATTGTAATCCTTGAATGATAGACATAAGTACTGTAGTAGCTGACCCATTCTTCAAAGATGTCATAGGATAGCCAAGCCTTTCCATTGCTCCTCCAGATAACAGGAAGAAATGTAGTTTGTATAACCCTTGAAAGCATGCAGGTTTTCTGAGTGTTAAATAAACATTGGTTTTAGTTTACAATCGCCTGAAGCATTACCACTGACTAACAGTGTCAAATGGACTTTTGACATTTTAAATCTGGCAATGATTTTCATTAATGAAGATTTATATTATACCTGGCATCCTCTTCTGAAAGAGTCCAATCTTATCCACTTTAAACACCTGTTGAGATGTGTATCCACTGTTCTCATTAAGCTTGGTCCTTTTTCTTTGTACTCTCTTAATGTTGGCACTTGCTGCCTACCCACTAATGGCAACAATCTGCTTAGTCTGTCGCTTCAATCTTTCAAACCAGCCATGGCTTGCTACAGAAAGATCAAAGTTCTGACCTGCTGGCATGTCCTTCTATTATGGAAGCTCAATGTTTTAGATTTGATGGTTAACTAACTCAGCGGTACTGTATGTTGTGTTGAATTGGTTCTTTAATCCACATACCCAGTAATCTGTTAGGGGTGCCTACCATGATATTGAGCCTGCAAAACCAACTTACAGAGTGCTTTATCTATAACAACCCCTTTTAGTGGAACTATTAGCATTCACTAGTACTTGGCTGCCACAAGGTCTCCTATTCTAAGTAGTTCATGCTCAAGATAACAGGCACATATATTTAAAGGGAACATGACACTTCAAAAAGACTCACTGATACTAAAACTACTATATATATAGAATACAGCTAACCGGATCTTCAGAATAGCAATGGTAATATGTACTGAAGAGTATGCAAGCAGATTTTCCAAAAAGTCACAGATGATTGCACAGTAGAGAATACTATGCAGATTCTCCCAACAGCACAGGTAGCTTGCACAATAGGGACATGCCAACAGATCTCCTAAATGTAGCAAGTATTTGCAGAGTGGAGAAATGTTGGCAAGTAGCAGGATTTCTGAGTAGCACAGGTAGTTGCACAGTATAGAGAAATATTGGACAGATCTTACAAATAGCACAGGCCATTTCCACAGTGAAGACATGCTGACATGTAATGGGTTTTCTGAATAGCACAGGTAATTCACTGAAAAGAAATACAGAACAGTTCTTTCAAACATCACAAATAAATTGTACAGTAGCAAGATGGTGAGAAGCTCTTCAAAGGAATCCAGATTAGTTGCACTGTAGAGAAAAACTCAACAGTTCTTTCAAATAGCAGAAATGATTTGAACAGTAACAAGATAGTGAGCAGATTGTCAGAGAAATCCAGATTAGTTGCACTGTAGAAAATATTTGGCAGGTAACAACTTTTCCGGCACAGGTAAATGATATCAACTGTGCAGCTCAGAGCAAGAATCCAAGTATTCTCCAGGACGGACAGAATCAGACTGTTTACAACCCACAACAGAATGTTAAAGGAAACTCCCTATAAGGGCTGAACAGCCAATCACCACAAGTCCAGAAACCAAGCAAAGCTCTGATCCCAGCTATAGCAAACAAGTCAGGATGAAGCCCAGAATAATAAAACCAATACTCCTTTCACACTAAAATCCCAGGTCCGACCTTGCATTTGGAGCACGGTTCCAACCAAATCAGACCTGGGACAGGCCCTGTTCATACATTGGCCCACCAGGTTGGCACCATTAACACTGCACATGAGTGCAGTGTTCCTGGTTCTAACAGATCTTGGAGATGTCAATTCATAGGACGTTGTCATGAAGAAATTAATCAATTGAGTGCACACTTATTTTAGGAGTTCTAATATTTTCTAATTTAAAATTATGATTTTACAGATAAAGAGCACCAACATTCATAGAAATAAATGTTTACATTTGATGGGTAATATCTGTGATAATCACCAGTAAATACATTCTGAAGATTTCCAGAGTTCTCATGTTTTTGGTTCATGAATAAGACCAGATTCACAAATAATCCTGAATGATTGTACACTCCCAAATTCCATAGTAAAATGACCTTGTATAGCATCCTTTGCAAAGGTCTGTATGTAGAATCTTTACAAACTTGAGAGTAGTTGGCTTGTTGTGGATCCTTAGTACCAGTTTAGCCTGGATAAGTCAAGTGCTAATTACAGGCTAAATCAAATTAGAGGAAACCTCATCACTTATGTCATCATTTAATTCTAGTGTTTTACCATACCATTTAGTCAACACTTTGTCCAATGGATGGAAGTATATCCAGCAAAGAATAAAACGATTGAAGTAGAGTCCATGTTTTTAAATGGCATATGATGAAACATAGAATTTGAAGGCAGATAAGAACCACTTGGTCCATCTAGTCTGCCCATTTTTACCATATTTTTTACCTCAAACCTTATTTGAACCTTTTTTCTTTGTAAGGGTACCCTAATGTCTATCTCATGCATGTTTAAATTGTTCTACTGTCTTAACCTCTACCACCTCTGATGGGAGGCTATTTCACTTGTCCACTACCCTTTCTGTGAAGTACATTTTCCTCAAATTTCCCCTGAACTAATTCCCTCCAGTTTCAGTGCATGTCCTTGTGTTCTAAAACTTCTCTTTATTTGAATAATGTCTACCTCCTGGACTTTGTAAAAAACCCTTCATATATTTGAAAGTTTCTATAATGTCACCCCTTTCCTTTCTCTGCTCCAAACTATACATATTGAGATTTTTTAGTCTTTCTGGGTATGTTTTGTGATGTAGACCATGCACCATTTTAGTTGCCTTTCTTTGTACAGTTCCTAATGTATTAATATCCTTCTGAAGATATGGCCTCCAGAATTGAACATAGTTTTCTGGATTACCTATACAGTGGCATTATTACGTCTTTCTTTCTACTGCTGATTCCTCTCCCAATGCAACCAAGCATCTGACTAGCCTTCCTCATTGCTTATCTGCATTTAAGTCACCTAAAATAGTGACTCCTAGATTCCTTTCCTCCTCAGTAATTTCCAGTATAGTGCCATTAATACTATATTTAGCCTTTGGATTTTTGAGACCCAATGCATGATTTTGCATTTTTCAGCATTAAACTATAATTGCCATGCTCTTGACTATTCTTCTAGTCTACATAGATCCTCAATCATTTGTTTTACCCCTCCTGGTGTGTCTACCCTGTTGCATACCTTTGCACCATGTGCAAAAAGGCACACTTTCCTTTTAATGCCATTTGCAATGTCACAAAAAATATATATTAAAAAGCCACTGGTCCAAGTACCGATCCCTGTGGTACTCCACTGGCAACATTTCACTACTATAAATGCACTCCACTTACTACAACTCTCTGTTTTCAATCCTGTAACCAAGAGCTTATCCATTCAACCATTTTAGTATCCAATCCCAAACTTTTGAGTTTATTTAGTACACTGCAATGTGGGACAGTGTCAAAAGCCTTACTACAGTCTAGATAATTTATATCTATGGCACCACCTTTACCTATTACTTTAGTCACACAGTCAAAAAAGTCAATAAGGTTTGTTTGACACGATAACCCCCCCCCCCCCCGTCCCCCCCCCCCCCGTCCCCCCCCCCGTGAATGCATACTGTTTGGAATCCTGTAAATTGCTGGATTTGAGATAATCTCCAACTCTTTCTTTTAACCACTTAACTGATTATTTATTTAGCCAAAAACCACTCCAAAATTGTTGGGGTTTTTTTTATGAGTGAATTAGGTGAAGAACATGAATTTAACCCTATCAAAAATTAATTTAGTTAAAAGAAGAAAAAAATATATTTATTTTTTCTTTTTTTTTCTAATTTTTTCAAACATCAAAACATTGATCAGGAACATCGCGACCATCGGAACATCAGGAACATCGCGACCATCACGACTAAGGCTCACTGGTCAGTAGTTGCTTGCCTCTTCCTTGCTTCCTCTTTTGATCATTGTGAATATGTTCACTCTTTTCCATTCCTATGGAATTATTCCTGTAGTTAGTGAGAGGTTAAATAATTCTGTTAACCGTGCTACCAAGCTCATTTAGTATCCTTGGACCATGGATGTATCCCATCTCGCCCTATTGATTTGTCCACTTTCAGCTTTGAGAGGACCTTCTCCTCTGTAAATGTACTTGTTTCATTTTTCTGAATATCCCTGCAACTTAACTGTGGCCCCTTCCCCTCTCTTTCAGTAGTGAATACTGATCAAAAATAATTATTAAGATGATCTGCTATTACATTGTCTCCCTCAAAAAGGCTCCCAGTCTCTATCTTAGTCTTATTATACCACTTTTTGTTTTTTCCTTTTGCTTATATACCTAAAAAAAAAAAGTTTTTCCTCCTTTATTCACTGACTGGGCTATTTTCTCCTCAGCTTGTGCTTTTACACCTCTGATTACCTTCTTAGTCTCCTTCTGTCTAACAAGATATATCTCTTTGTCTTTATTATTTGAGATATGTCTTTACTTAGACTACATTCAAGAGCAGAGGTGTAACGAGAGCTGATGACCCCATAGCTACATTCTGCAGGGGCCCCTGTCCCAATGCTAATAGAGGCACCCCTCCACAGCAGTTGTTAATTTTATACCCCACAATAGTGCCCTAGTTCATTTTATGAGACATAGCAGTGCCCTAGTTAATGCTATTCCCCAAATTAGTGCCGTAGTTTATTTTATGAACCATTGCAGTGCCATAGTGCACATTAAGTAGTATTGTAGGGCTGCCAGTACACATTATGCCACACGGTACCCCCAATTCACATTATGACATACAGTGTTCCTAGTTCATATTATTCCACATTACAGTGTTGACCTCCGTTCATATTATGCCACACTATAGTGCCTCCAGTTCATATTGTACAACATTACAGTGCCCCAGTTATTATTATAATGCTATCCAGTTTATTTTATACCACAGTGAGCGGGTCCAGGGGCATAACTAGATATATTGTAGGCCCCAAGGAAAAAGTTTAGTAGGGCCCCTGTGTATCACCTAATGGTGAAAAATTTATGTAACACACGTAACTTTTACTGGAAAAGTGCCCCCCTGTCAACTCTGGGCACCAAAGCAGCTGCACTCCCTGCACCTATCGCAGCTAAGCCCTTGTTCAAGAGTAATTTCATATAATTTGTTTGGCAGTCACATGCCTTAATTGGAATGATGATTAAAACACTGCATCAAATACAGTATTTACAAAATGTCTGTCAATTTTTGAAATGAGAAACAGTTTGTCTATTGTCTGTAAATAGCTACACTACTACTGGAACCAATACCAGTCAGAGAAGCACATTGGTGAGGTCGGGGAGTGTCAGATGTATCTCTATAATGTAGTCTATGCTGTTAACCAGGATACCCTACTCCTAATGCCTGTGCGATGGGGGTTACTCAGAGATAGTCGCAGAGTTTGCTATCGGAGCACAATCTGCGACTATACTACTCACATGCTGGGGGCCATCCAGCATAGCGTAAGGCCACTTAGCATGTGTGGCTCTGCCCTGTGATGTGATCACAATTCAACTGCAATCGTGTCAAATAGAGGTTGACCCCTGTCTATGCAACCTGGCTGCACAAGCAGGGGCACCCCTGCCATGTCTCCACAAGACATGGCAGGGGTGCAGGGGACGTTATTGGCTGGCCCCGAAAATGGCCATGAAATGCCTGTGTCGGATGCAGTACATCTGTAGAAGTCAGGTGATTTACAGTCTGCAGCTGTTTGGGGGCGGGGAGCGGGTGGCGATGGTCTCCGTTTCACTAAACAGAGGTGTGTTGCCTCCATTTTGTGGAAGTTTCAAGGCCAGGGTCTCTATCTTCCTATAGAAATTTCCTGCCTCAGGGATTAAACTGCATTGGCCAGCATGACCTCAGAGTTCACTCAACTGGTCAATGGAGTCACAAGTGATCCAATGCTGTAGCCTCGGACACAGCACTGCATCACACATGTATACAGGAGGAACCTCCTGCTGCATTGCCATGTGAAAACATATCTGTTGCATCCAAGGAAGCAGCAGCTATGCTTACTCTGCCCACATCTGAATCAGGACTAGAGATGTGCGCTGTACCATTTTTGATGGATTTGGTTCTGCTTCGTTGTTCGGCTTGGATTCGGATTTGTTAAACTGCTGTGACTGGTTTTGGGTTTGGATTTTTTTTTAAATTGACAAAAAATGCTGAAATGACATAATTTTGGCCTGGACATCGGGTGGGCGGACCCACTAGCTGGCCGCATCTTAAGTGAGCTCTCCAATCCTGCTCCTAAACCATGCTAAATACAGCAATCAGCATCGAAATTTGTGCCCTTACCTCACATTGGCGGGCACCGGAGATACTGGTGGGCAAGAGGCAGTGTGTTCCCCGGCTCCTCACCACCCTGTGTACACCAGAACCAAGGTGTCTGGAGAGACACCATGATGCGGACGCCATTTTGCAGCACCTGGCTCCCTCCTCACTCTCCCTGCACAGCTGCAGCTGAGAGGACCGGGAGTTTGAATCACCGCATCTTGGACTCACTCTGTGCGGGTGAGGTAGGGATAATGATCTGGCGCTCTGATCCTGCTGCCCCGGGCCCCCACTCCTCCCCCTCCCTGCCGCTCACCCGGCTATGCTCCTGTGACAGAGGAGAGAAGACCACGCTGTGGGCATCACCCTGCAGTGTCCACCACCTCCACAGTAGCAACATCTCTGCTGCAACTTTAGGGAAAGGGATATAGTGCCCAACTCTCTCACACAATGGTGTGTGCAGTAGCCAAGGATACACAAAGAGTAGTTACAGCCCTGGGCTCCCATTTGTTTTCTGAGACCTGGCATGTGCTAACACTGACATATCTGCCCTCCTGTGCCAACAGTGACTGATACGTACTCTGCCATACCAGCACACTTTCCTGGCCTTTCAATATCATCCCTGCTGCACTGCATGACAGCCTACAGCTGCATCCTCTCATATCACACATTCACAGTTTAGTGTATTTCACTGCTAATTTCTTGCTGATGGTCGATGGCATATCTGGAACAGTGATATATTGGCTCTTTTCTACTTAATATTCATTGCCTTTTACGACACCTCCGATATCTTAAGCCGCTGCATCATTGTCACCATGGACAAATATGTGGCGAGACCACAACAGGATGGTAAAGGCTCTCAAGAAACTAAGGTAAAAGACAAACAACAACATGCTGGCCTTACTTCTTCTGCATGCTCACCTGGTTCAGATGATCCGTTAGACAATATCTTGGCCTCTAACTCATTTAGTGCTTCATCAGTACAGAAAGCAAAATAAATTTAGGAAATATTCTCCCCCTTACTCAATGCTAAATTGGCTCCTCTGACGGAGGCCATAGAGACTGCAATCACTCAGTTGAAACTGCACTTGACAAGGCTAGATGAGGCGGAGGAGAGAATTTCCTCCTTGGAGGATGAGCTTCATGAGTTAAAAACCCTTATACAGGGCCGGCGCTACCATTAGGCAGCTTTAGGCAGCTGCCTATGGGCGGGTGATCTGAGGGGGTGGTCCGCTGAGAATGCCCTGGGAAATTTATGCTGCAGAGTGAAGGCAGGGACGGTTTGATTGTTACGCCGGGTACGCGCTGAATACAGCGCTACAGTGAGGAGGGCGGAGCTGTAGTGGCGGGTCACGTCATTGCGCTGAGGAGCAACAGTGGCAGGGGTGAGAATTTGTCTTCGTATCAAGCTGTGCTGCCCGCTGACCTGCAATAGAGTGACAGAGGCGGCATTTTGAATGCAGCACCAGCTGTGAGCCAATCGCAGCTAGTGCTGTATTCAAAATGCTGCCTCTGTCACTCTATTGCAGGTCCGCGGACAGCACAGCTTGATAGTGCAGCAGCCAGCAGGTTACCTCAGCAGCCTTCATGTGTCCGGCGTAGACTCTGTTCCGGACGCTGAGGTATTCGAAACCCCTGAGTTGCCTCTAGGAGGGGACAGATCCTTTTCCACCTTCCAGAAAGAGAAGGTGCTGCAGGGGCAGGCTGGAGTGGGGAGCGGAGAAAGGAGCACACAAGAGAAGAAAGAGCAGGACAACCTGCTCCCTGCCACCAGAGCACCTCACAAGCCCCCTTTCTGAGTAAGTATGCTCATCCATAGGCAGAACTAATGTTTTTAGTGCAATCAGGCTGCTGCTGGCTCCCCCGCACTCTGTAAAGTAAGTGCTGCTCTTGGTTGTCCAGACACTGCCAGTGGCGCATGCAGGGGGGGTTCTGAATATCCAGAACCCCCCCTGATCAGCCAATTTTCTTTTTGCAGAGACAGAGACAGCTGTGTCTCTGTCTCAATACAAACCGCAACCGCGATCGCGACCGCGGTGCTGCAGGGACCTCTCATCGGCAGAGCTCGGTCTCACTCTCTGTACAGAGGAGCGTAAGAACTGCTGCTACCTCAAGGTGGGTACACACTGGCCGATATATCGGCCGTTCTCTTGAACGGCCGATATATCGCGGGTCCGTCGGCCAGTGTGTACGGCCGATACGTCTGTGAACTCTGTCGTTCACAGACGTATCGCATCGGCCCCGCAGCACAGCCGACGGCCAATATATCTACTGATATATTGGCACCTCGCTGTGTGTGTATGGGCGGTCGGCTGACCGCCCATACACATGCTGCAGCGGCTGGCGGTAATTGACAGCTGAACTGGGCGGGCGTGTGTACACACCCGCCCAGTCTATGACGTCAGTCCCCGATGGATCGGACAGTGTGTATGCACAGCACACTGCTCGATCCGTCCATAGATATATCTACCAGTGTGTACCCACCATCACCTACTCCTAAAATTCTGCAGGTGCCACACCACCAGCTCCTGTATCTTCACATATATATGCAGGCACACAGCATTACTATTAGGAGAGCCCAGCACTGGGTGCCAGGGTCATGAATACCAATGTAATTTATAAGGGTTCTCTACCACAGGTTGAGTTTAGGTGAGAGATGTGTGTGTGTCCCAAAGACTTAATCGGTTTATTTATTATTTTTAATGTGATAAGGTTTTGTTGTCCTGCATTGTCTATTCCTTCAGCTAAATTTGCCCAAAACGATATAATTACCATCACTCTTATGGGCCCTACACACATACCGATCCGCCGACGAGCTGCCCGACGGCGGATACGGGCAACCCGGCGGCGGCGGGGACGGGGCAGTGACGGGGGGAGTGAAGTTTCTTCATTCCCCCCGTCACCCGGCTCCATAGCAGTGCAGGTGAATATGGACGAGGTCGTCCATATTAGCCTGCATGCATAAGCGACGGGGCACCAACGATTAACGAGCGCGGGCCGTGCATCATTCATCGCTGGTGCCTACACACAGAACGATATGAATGAGTTCTCGTTCATTTATAAGGGCCAATTACTGTAACAGAACTTTATCAAATTAAAAATAATAAAGAAACAAATGAAGCTTCTGGGACACATACTGTACAATACATCTCTCTCCTAAAATTAACCTGCGATAGAGAACCCTTATGAATGGTATTAGAATATTTTTAATAATTTTCTTACCGTATAAAAAATACTTATGTACCTTTTAGACTGTGGTTACTGGTATTCATGACCACTAACTCTTATAACCACTCTCCTCATATTTTCACCCAGTTAGTATTGGAACCCCATGCCAACTATACCTCCACGAGTTATACATGAATTACCTGTTTGTTCCATGTAATGTTAGCACCTCTCACCATCATCCTGTGCTTCTCTCCATCCCCCACTGCCTCTTCCTATCACCTTCTCCCTGTCATCCAGTGCCTTTCCCCGTCACCCTTTCCTGTCACCCACGGCCACTCTCCCACTATCTCTCCACGTCACCTCTCTCTCGTGTCACCCATTCCCTGGCAGCAACCACTGCATCCCTCTGTTACCCATTCTCTGGCGTCATCTGCTGCCTCTCACTGTCACCCTCTTCTGTCACCCATTGCTCCTCAGTCTCCCACTATCTCCCCGCCACTAAATGTCTCATCATCTGCCTCATCACAAGCTTCCCATTGCCCTCTCTCCTGTCACTCTCTGCCTCTTCAAGGCATCACTCTTACCCAGTCATGTGGATATGACATTCCCTTTGAGGCCATTCACCTTGGAACGAGACCACACCCACTTTTCCAGGGGTGTGTACACCTTTGGCGCACGCAAATAGCACCCTTCCCCTATCATGGTGTCCCCCCAGTCATTTTTCTCTGGATCTGCCACTGTGTACTTCAGTGGCATTAGGAAGTGCCAGCTGCCACCCTATTGCATCCAGTTCAAAACTAATGGGAAATGCACTTATTTATATGCAAAATACTATGACCAGCTCCAAAATACCATCCTATAAATAAACAAAATTATTTGTCCCATGCAGACACACTTTATCAAATACTGTTTCAAAAAGTATCCAACAAAGACAAAGTTTATACAGTGTGTGTAATATTTGTTCTTTCTCCTCTTCAATAAAGTACCATCCCAAATGCAATAGTTAATGACACAAAAGTTTAAAGTTGCCAGTACTCTTAAAAACTTCCAATTTTATTCACGCGTAAAAGGTCAGAAGGAATGCATATTTTATACGGAACACCTCTGTTCCCTTTACAGGCAAGTGATTACAGGCCAGCAGTTTTTAAAGGGGAGCTCATCTGACCACTGGAAGCCAACCTAATGTGAGTATTCTTAGCTCTGCAGGAAGATGTTTTATTTATATGACCGTTTTGTGAGCTGGACATGGTTTTATTCCAATTTCTGAAAAAAAGAGTTATTACATCTATAATGTGGAGTTAAATGTGCTTTCACGCTTGACAGAAATTTCTTAACAATCAATTATTGCATTGGTGGCTATTGTGGAGTTAAAAGCTTGAAAGTGAATTTTGAACAAAAGGTGCAGCATTGCATCGCTCTCATTTTTCACATAACATACAACACTAAAGTGTTCTTTTGTCTATTTGTTGCTAATAGACAGGTTATAAAGTATGGGCAATATCCTCTGTCCCTTCTAAAAATTCTTCAGTAGCGCCAGAGTCAGCAGCAGCGCCCACTGGGGGTCATTCCGAGTTGATCACTCGCTAGCTACTTTTAGCAGCCGTGCAAACGCATAGTCGCCGCCCACGGGGGAGTGTATTTTCACTTTGCAAGTGTACGAATGCCTGTGCAGCCGAGCCCTACAAAAACATTTTGTGCAGTTTCTGAGTAGATCTGAACTTACTCAGCCGCTGCGATCACTTCAGTCTTTTTGGTGCCGGAATTGACGTCAGACACCCGCCCAGCAAATGCCCGGACACGCCTGCGTTTTTCCAAACACTCCCAGAAAACGGTCAGTTGCCACTCATAAATGCCTTCTTCCTATCAATCTCCTTGCGATCGGCTGTGCGAATGGATTCTTCGTTAAATCCATCACCCAGCAACAATCCGCTTTGTACCCGTATGACACGCGTGCGCATTGCAGTGCATACACATGCGCAGTAGATACCGGATCGCTGCACTGCGAAAATCGGCAGCGAGCAATCAACTCGGAATGATCCCCACTGTACACACTGTACCCTGCAGATACACTACTGCTCTCCCACACACCCCCATATTCACTGACCAATCACAGTGGCACCAGCTGCGAGAGGTCCACACTGTACACAGGAACAAGCCCACCAGAGGTCACCGCACAGTGCCAGCATGGTGAGAAGGAGTTGAACACTGACATAAATCTATCACCTCCACACTTTTTCATCTAAGAGGGTGTGTGTGTGTGTGTGTGTGTGTGTGTAGGGGTGGGGGCGGTGGGGGGGGGGTCAGGAGTTTTGCCTAGGGTGCCAAATGATCTTGCACCGGCCCTGCCCTTATAGCATCCCACGAGTCGACCATTACCGTAATGCATGATAAATTAGACGATGTCGAAAACAGAATAGACAGAACAATCTGCGCTTAATCGGAGTACTGGAATCTGTTAAAAACGTGGACCTACTTCATTTGGATACCACGTGGTTGCCTGAAGCCTTGCAAATTGACATGGACACTGCTCCTATTATTGTGGGAAGGGCTCATAGAATTGTTTCGAAATGTAACTCCTCGCAACAGTAGAAACCATGATCTATTATTTTCAAATTGTTGAATTACTAGGATAAGGTCAAGATTCTGGATGCCTGCCGCAAACTGAGAGATCTCTTTTATGAAGGTTCTAGGCTTCTCCTCTTCAAGGACATTTCCTACCAGTTCTCTGCCCGCAGAACAGAATTTTCATCAATTTGTAAAGATTTATTTGAGAAGAATATTCGTTTTGCTCTACTTTACCCAGCGAAACTTAGAGTTATACAAAATGACAAACCGATATACTTTGACAACATCAAACCTGCAAAGAACTTTGTTTGATCTCTCTCCTCGCCCTGCACACGCTCTGCATCTGTAGAAAATGACTGATACGTACTGAAGTCTTACGCTACGTCCGCAAAGATCGTAATTATGTTTCTAATTGTCAGTTTCGAAAATGCTGTTCTTGTTATGTTAGAGTTTATGTCGAGGGTAAGGTGGCTATGCTTACTGTTACTTGGCATTTACCGCTCTTCTTATCATAATGCTAGTTTCACTGCAACAGAGGGTGCTGGTGAACCATCTTACTGGGATCCTAAAATAAGGTAATACGATATAATGCATATCAGGTTGCTTATACTGCTCAGATGTATTCTGACAATTATTATTTTTCTCTTACGTCATAGAGGATGCTGGGGTCCACTTTAGTACCATGGGGTATAGACGGTTCCGCAGGAGCCCTGGGCACTTTAAGACTTTTTAGCTGTGTGAACTGGCTCTTCCCTCTATGCCCCCCCTCCAGACCTCAGTTTAGAAAATGTGCCTGGGAGACTGGATGCACACTAGTGGAGCTTTACTGAGTTCTGCTAGAAAATAGACTGTTAGGTTTTTTATTTTACAGGAAAGCTGCTGGCAACAGCTCCCCTGCTTCGTGGGACTTAGGGGGGGAAGTAGAACCAACTTTTCAGTTAGTTCAATGGTTCTGCTTCCGCTGACAGGACACCATTAGCTCCTGAAGGGTACTGAACACAGCTCCAGCCTAGCCAACGTTCACTCCCACAGCACTGCCGCCACCCCTTAACAGAGCCAGAAGTCAGAAGACAGGTGAGTCCTGCAGAGAGGGGTCCTCCGGTCATTGTGGCAGCATACAGGTACAGCGCAGCAGTGGCTACGCGCCATGTTCTCAAGCACAGGGTGCAGAGCGCGGGGTGGGGTGCGCTCTGAGGACATATATTAATCTTTACTCTCACTGGAAAAAAGGTATCTCCCTGAAAGCTGAGGAGATGCTAGCCCCATTGATAAAGGCAGGACTTCACCTCAGTACACTCACGGCGCCATTTTCTCTCCACAGAAGCGCCGGTGAACTGCTCCTCAACTCTGTCTCCTCAGAACCGCTGTCACAAGTACCAGGGTGTAATAGAGGGGACGGGGGGGACATTTTTATTATTCATTAGCGCTGCTTCTGTAATTTTTGTTATATAATTATATAAATTACGTACAGGGCGCTTTGTGTGGACTGGCAATTCCCTTTGTGTTTTTCTCTGACAGACATTAGGAAGGTCTGTCCCCAGTAGGCCCCCGTGTGCCTGTGGGTGTGTGTGTGTGAGTGTACAGTACACGTGTGTAACATGTCAGAACACAGGGAGGATTCTTCCCCGGAGGAACCCATATTTGAAGCACAAGAGGGTAATATGGAGGCCCTTCCCTCGCAGAAGGAGACGTTGTGGGTGAGACAATTGCAAACTAATATGTCACAACTTGCTAAAAAAATATCAGAGTCTGAACAACAGACAAAGTATTGGAGACAGTCTGTGGAAGACGCGTTATTAGCGATTCCCTCACTTTCCTCCACTCACAACCCTTCCAGTTCACATAAAAGGTCTCTGTCCCAAATTATGCAGGGGGACACAGACACAGATTCCGACACTGATGTAGACACTGGAGAGTTGAGAGGGGTTGATCCCAAATTGTCGAAAAGCATTCGATGTATGATAGTCGCTATAAAGAGGTGTTGGAATTTCCTGATGCAACACCACTACCTGAGGAAAAAGATTATTTTAAATTAAATAAAAAACAGGTGGTGACTTTCCCTCCTTCTAAGGATTTGAATGCATTTTTTGAAGAAGCTTGGTCTAACCCTGAAAATACATTTTCTATTCCCAAGAGGATACTTGTTGCATACCCGTTCCCTGAGGACGACAGACGTAAATGGGAATGTCCCCCGATGGTAGACACCTCAGTTTCCAGACTGTCTAAGAAAATCATTTTGCCGGCACCAGGGTCAGCTTCCTTAAAAGATCCTGCTGACCGCAAACTGGAATCTACATTAAAATCCATATATATAGCTAATGGAACGGCACTCAGACCCATCATTGCGTGTGCGTGGGAGGTAATGCTGTGGAAAAATGGTCAGACAACTTACTACTTAATATAGACATAGTTGATAAAGATGACCTGATCCTAACTCTCAGTCATATCAACGATGCTGCAGGTTATTTAGTAGAAGCTATGAAGGATGTTGGTTTATAAAATTCAAGATCCTCCGCTATGGCGATATCAGCTCGCAGGGCTCTATAGATTCGCCAATGGAACGCTGATGCAGAATCAAAGTGAAATATTGAGGCACTCCCTTACACTGGTGAGGCACTATTTGGTGACAAACTGGACGCCATGATTTCAACGACAACATCAGGCAAGTCCGCTTTTCTGCCTTCTGCAGCACCTCCTGCTAAGAAAGATTTTCATACTCATACGGTGCAATCCTTTCAGCCCAACAAATATAAAAAGGCAAAAGGTACCCCCTTCTTCGCTGGTCGATGGCAGGATAGAGGTTGAAAACATGCAACACAGGCAGGTTCCCAAGGGCAGAAGCCATCCGCTGCTCCTGCTACAACCACTGCATGACGCTGGGACTCCCCTTCAGGAGTCCAGTCGGTTGGGGGCCCATCTACTATTCTTCAGTCAGGTCTGGGTTCACTCAGGTCTAGATCCTTGGGTACTACAGATAGTATCTCAAGGGTACAAACTGGAATTTCAAGATCTTCTCCCATGCCGATTTTTCGAATCAGCCTTACCAGTTTCTGTTCAGGACAGCACAAAAGTGCTGGACGCAATACAGAAATTATGTCAAAACAATGTAATTTCCTTGGTTCCTGTAATGCAAAGAAAAACAGGGTTTTATTCAAGTCTGTTTGTGGTACCAAAGCCGGACAATTCGGTCAGACCGATTTTAAACTTAAAATCCCTGAATCTTCATCTGAAACGGTTCAAATTCAAACTGGAGTCACTGAGGGCAGTAATTTCCAATCTGGTTGAGGGGGAATTTATGGTGTCAGTGGACATCAAATATGCTTATTTGCATGTTCCCATATACCCTCCACATCAAGCATACCTGAGGTTTGCCATTCAAGACTGTCACTATCAGTTTCGGACGTTGCCTTTCAGCCTCTCCACAGCTCCGAGAATATTCACCAAAGTGATGGCGGAGATGATGGTTCTCCTTCGCAAGAAAGGAGTCAAGATAATTCCTTACCTGGACGATCTCCTCATAAAAGCGAGATCCAAGGAAACGTTAGTGCAGAACATCGCACTGTCCATGACGGTGCTTCAGCAGCATGGTTGGATTATCAACCTTCCAAAATCTCAGTTGGAACCAACAATGAGATTATCATTCCTGGGATTGATATTGGACACCAAGGTACAGAAGATATTCTTACCTCTGTAAAAGGCTCTGGAAATTCAGAAGCTGGTCAAACTACTTTTGAAACCAACACACATATCGATCCATCAGTGCATCCGCCTGATGGGCAAGATGGTAGCAGCTTACGAGGCATTACAATATGGCCAATTACATGTCAGGGTTTTCCAGTGGGACCTGCTGGACAAGTGGTCAGGATCGCATCTTCACATGCATCGAACAATAATCCTGTCAGCAAAGACAAGAGTTTCACTCCTGTGGTGGCTACAAACTTCTCACCTACTGCAGGGACGCAGGTTCGGGATTCATGCCTTGGTCCTGGTAAACACGGATGCAAGTCTCCGAGGTTGGGGAGCAGTCATGCAAGGGGAAAACTTCCAAGGAAGATGGTCAAGCCAAGAAATGCTTCTTTACATAAACATTCTGGAGTTGAGGGCAGTCTACTACTGCCTTCAGCAAGCGGTTCATCTTCTTCAAGATCATCCCATCCAGATCCAATCAGACAATGTAACAGCAGTGGCTTACATAAACCATCAAGGAGGAACGAAAAGCAGAGCGGCCATAGCGGAGGTGACCAAAATACACCTCTGGGCAGAAAAACATGCAACAGCTCTGTCAGCGGTCTTCATTCCGGGAGTGGACAACTGGGAAGCAGACTTCCTCAGCAGACACGATATCCATCCCGGGGAGTGGGGCCTCCACCCCGAAGTATTTGCGGAAATAACAAGTTATTGGGGCATTCCTAAAGTAGACATGATGGCGTCTCGTCTCAACAAGAAACTTCAGAAGTATTGTTCCAGGTCGAGAGACCCACAAGCAATAGCAGTGGATGCACTGGTGACCCAGTAGGTGTTCCAGTCAGTGTATGTCTTCCCTCCACTTCCACTAATACCCAAAACTCTCAAGATTATAAGAAGAACAAGGGTGCGGGCGATACTCATCGCCCCAGATTGGCCAAGAAGGGCTTGGTATCCAGATCTTCAGGAGTTACGGATAGAAGATCCTCGGTTTCTTCCTCTTCGAGAGTACCTTCTTCAGCAGGTTCCGCTGGTTTATCCAGACTTACCACGGCTGTGTTTGACGGCATGGCTGTTGAACACCAGATCCTAGCTCGTAAGGGTATTCCAAATAAAGTAATTCCCACACTTATTCAGGCCAGGAAAGGGGTAACGTCCAAGCATTACCATCGTATTTGGAGAAAATATGTTTCTTGGTGTGAATCCAAGAAGTCTCCTCCGGTGGAGTTTCAATTATTTCGTCTTCTCCTATTTCTACAAGCTGGTGTGGATGCAGGCTTAAGATTAGGATCTATCAAGGTCCAAATTTCAGCTTTGTCCATTGTCTTTCAGAAACAGTTGGCTTCCCTTCCTGAGGTTCAGATGTTTGTAAAAGGGGTTCTGCGCATCCAACCACCATTTGCGCCCCCCGCGGCTCCAAGTGACCTTAATGTGGTGTTGCAGTTCCTTAAGTCAGACTGGTTTGAGCCTCTGCAGGATGTGGAATTGAAAATTCTCACTTGGAAAGTGGTCATGCTACTGACCTTGGCATCAGGCAGACTAGTGTCTGAATTAGGGGCTTTGTCTCACAAGAGCCCTTACTTAATTTTTCATGAAGATAGAGCTGAACTAAGAACATGTCAGCAATTTTCCCCAAGGTTTTGTCTTCTTTCCATATTAACCAACCTATTATGGTGCCAGTGGCTTCTGACACCTCAGCCGTTTCCAAGTCCTTAGATGTCGTCAGGGCTTTGAGGACTTATGTTACTAAAACAGCTCAGATTAGGAAAACAGAGGCCCTGTTTATCCTTTATGACCCCCCACAAAATTGGGTGTCCTGCTTCTAAGTAGACTATTGTACGCATGCTCATTTCACGGCAGGATTGCCAATACCGACTTCGGTTAAGGACCACTCTACACGGAAAGTGGGTTCTTTCTGGGTGGCTGCCCGGGGTGTCTCGGCCTTGCAAATTTGCCGAGCAGCTACTTGGTCGGGTGAAAACACGTTTGCTAAGTTTTACAGGTTTGACACCTTGGCTGCTGACGACCTTCTCTTTGGTCAGTCAGTGCTGCATGAACATTAGCACTTCCCGCCCGTACTGGGAGCTTTGGTATATCCCCATGGTACTAAAGTGGACCCCAGCATCCTCTAGGACGTAAGAGAAAATAAGATTTTAATATACCTACCGGTAAATCCTTTTCTCTTAGTCCATAGAGGATGCTGGGCGCCCGCCCAGTGCTCTTTCTTCCTGCATTGTATATTTTCTTCTTACACAGGTTTGCGTGTGTTAAGTTATTTTACAGCAGTTGCTGTTGTGTTAATTACGCTTCGTAACATGTTGTCAGTTGTATGCCGTGTTCTGAGGCATGTTAGAGCGGTGTGAGCTGGTATGAATCTCACCAATAGTTTAATGTTAAATCTTATCTCGAAGTTGTCCGTCTCCTTGGGCACAGTTCCTATACTGAGGTCTGGAGGAGAGGCATAGAGGGAGGAGCCAGTTCACACAGCTAATAAAGTCTTAAAGAGCCCAGGACTCCTGCGGAACCATCTATACCCCATAGTACTAAAGTGGACCCCAGCATCCTCTACGGACTACGAGAAAAGGATTTACTGGTAGGTATATTAAAATCCTATTTTTGTTTACTTCACACAACGTCGAGTCCTTACTCAGACACTATGTTTATAGGGGATCCCGCTTGGTTTATTTACCTTATATTTGTGCATACAAGACAGGTATTGGTTAATGACGTACCCACAAACTCAATCGGCAGCGGTATGTAATGCTAAAACTTCCATTAAGATCTTGTTATGGAATGTGGAGGGCTTGAATACACTGGTAAAGAGGAAAAAGGTACTTAGACATCTCTGACGTTTTAAACCCGACCTAGCCTTCCTACAAGAATCACATTGGAGGGATGAAGATCCCAATATCCTTAGAGATAAGTGGTTGAAAGACTTTAAAAGCGCATCTTATAAGTTGAAATCTAGAGGGGAACTTATCTTATTTGGCAAAAATGTTTTCTATGACATAACTCAGGAGTGGGTTGACCCTGAGGGTAGATTTTTGTTTTTAAAAGTAGTTATGCAGGGGGAGAATTATACCCTTGCTTGTATATATGTCCCCCTGGTCCGAATGCCTAGTTTATACTGATAGTTTCGTGTTATTACAAGACTGGGCTGAAGGACAATTAATTGTAGGGGGTGACCTTAACCTAGTCATGGACCCGAAACTAGATGCCTCTGGGAATGGCCCGCATAAGATGACCAGATGTACCATGTAGCCTATCGTTAATTATGGACACTTCTCAATTAATTGATCCCTGGCGTCATCTGCATCCCATGTCCCGAGAATTCACTTTCTATTCCCACCCCCATAACACCTCATCCCGGTTAGATTACTGGTTGATTCCTAGATCATTACTATTCAGGGTCACGGCTGCCGAAGTGGAGGATATTTTAATTTCAGATTGCTAGGGAGGGGCCTTAGACTGCACACCTATAGCTGCCAGTAATGTGAGGTGCTACCTACTGAGACTTGTAGTTCTACAGAAGAAAAAAGGGGGGTGTTGTAGGTGCACTGTCTCTAGCATTACTGATATCATATAGCTTAGCATATAATAAATAGTGGAGTTTAGTTATGAATTGATCAATGCATGAAGCTGCAGCCCCACGGCAAGGGACTCCACTCTGCTGCAGTACCTAACACTATAGGGGTTCAAACCTAGGGCACGGGACCCCCAAAAAAACCACAGCCAAGCAACCCCAGGGCATCGCAGGGAATAATTATGTGTAGTGAGAAGGATTAAGGGATAGGTGAGAAAAAAAAGGGTGTTATGGGGTGAATTAATATAAGTGAAAAAAATGTGTAACATGTATAATAAACAAACGGTGAAAGTGCCAAATTAAATGTAATGCTGCGATGCCCTGTTGTCGCCCAGCCACGGCAGTCCAGGAGGCCCCGTACTCCAGGAGCCACCCCATTTCTGACCTATTGTTCTGAATAATTGGACTTACCTAGAATTGTGCCATATTCACAAGTGCAGTCATGCTAGGTACCCTAGTTAAAATAAATGAGGGTCAGGTGCGGGTGGGTGCAAGTCTAAGAATGAAGGTGTCTCACTCCTTCAGGTGTGTCTATACAAAACACTTTTAGTTTGCTAGGGAGGGGCCTTAGACTGCACACCTTTAGCTGCCAGTAATGTGAGGTGCTACCTACTGAGACTTGTAGTTCTTTTTTCTATTTTAATTTCAGACCATGCTGCGATGTGGTTGATTCTCAAACTAGGCACCCCAAAGTACACCTTATTTACCTGGAGGTTCTCTGACAACTTACTTCACTCAGACAACTTTAAGAAATATCTGACCCAGACTTTCCAGAACTATGGGGGTAATTCAGACTTGATCGCAGCAGCAAATTTGTTATCAGTTGGGCAAAACCATGTGTACTGCAAGGGGTGCAGATATAACATGTGCAGAGAGAGTTAGGTTTGGGTGGGGTGTGTTCAATCTGAAATCTAAATTGCAGTGTAAAAATAAAGCAGCCAGTATTTACCCTGCACAGAAACAATATAATCCACCCAAATCTAACTCTCTCTGCAAATGTTATATCTGCACCACCTGCAGTGCACATGGTTTTGCCCAACTGATAACAAATTTGCTGCTGCGATCAACTCTGAATTACCCCCTCTGTGACTGACAATTCGGAACACAGTCAAGATATAAATTTGTTTAGGGAAGCGTCAAAACCGGTCCTGTGTGGACATGTTATTTCGTATGTTAGCCACCAGTGGAAAAAGTTGCATTCTCAACTTTTACAAGTGAGTGATAAAGTTGCCATGACTTACTCTGCCTTACTAACTGACCCTTCAGAACAAAACAAAGTAGCCTATGAAGACGCTAAATCTTTACATGATATTTTATGCACGGAGCGAGACCAACTAGATGTGACTTTTCAGAACAAAAAGGTACTTTAGGTGGGGCAACAGGTCAGGAAAATTATTTGCAACTATGTCTTGGGCTGCTACAGACATATCACCTCAATTAAATTGCCTTCTGGTGAATACACCACATCCGCAGATAAAATTGAAACTGCCTTTCTACATTACTTTAAATCCATATACAGCCTCACCCGATGTGTCACAAGAGGGAGTTGACTTTTTACTTCAGTCCGACTCCCCTCAGTTGACACCTTCAGATAAAGAACTACTGTTAATGCCTATTACAGAATTAGAAATTTCAAATATAACTGCTACGCTTCCATCAGGGAAGATGCAGAACCGGATGGGTATTCGGTGACTTACTATAAACAATTGTCCCCCTATGTGGTCCCACACTTCCACACCCTCTATAATTCTATTATCAGCGGTGATACTGCTCCAGACTGTTTTAATGAGGCCCGCATAATTTTATTGCCGAAAACTGGCAAAGACCCTAGTCTGGTCTCCTCTTACAGGCCAATCTCCTTGCTAAATCAAGAATACATTTGTTTTTCAAAGATTATGGTTTTAAGATTACAATTATTGTTACCCACTCTGCTGCATCAAGCACAAACAGGCCGACATTCGGTGACTAATATAAGCTTTGTTGGTGGCCATCTTCCATACTCGGTCCATAAAGGACAAAAATAGTATTGTTATTAGTTGTGAGTGACGCCAACAAAGCCTTTGATAGAGTGTCTTGGGCCCACTTAACCTGAATCTTTGAATATCAAAGGTTTGGACCTGAATTTATTCATGTTTTCAATATGCTAAAGAGCCTAAAGCCTTTCTCACCATTAACTCTCTTAACTCCCCTGCATTTTCATTATATCGGGGAACTAGACAGGGGTGTCCGTTATCCCCGCTCTTGTTTAATTTAGCATTAGATCTGATTTTTAGATATTTCGATACGATTAAGGACTGGAGCAATATCACTGTAGGTATGGTAGAACTTAAAGTGTCTGCTTTTGCGGACGACTTGTTGCTCTATTTTTCAAACCCCAAACATGCTGTTCCCTTGCTACTATCTACACTGGACAGGATGGACCGTATCACCGGTTTTAAACTAAATTATGGGAACAGATGCTAGAACAGGTTGGGATGATGCTTTCCCCTTTTCATGGGCACAGTCCTCCATTACATACTTGGGAGTTAACATCTCCTCGAACCCCAAAACTTGGTATGGCATCAACTATACCCCATTGTTTAATAGAATGTACTCTGATTTTTGTAGATGGAAAAACATACCCTTATCACACATAGGGAGGTGTCACTTATATTAGAGGATCGCCTTTCCTAGGTTCTTGTACTTGGTGCAAATGTTGCCTTTGTTACCCACTAAACAGGATCTTAAACTGTCTCACATAATTTGGGCCTTTTTTGTCCCTATAGTATTATTAACCTCAGTAATAATTTCTAGTAATTTCCAGTCAATTTTGACTACCTCACAGCTCACAATATTGTTTTCACCAATATTGACCAAAGGTTGCAGTGAGCTCTCTGGTTATTAAGAGACATAGCAGAGGCACAAACACACAGCAGTTTATAGCACATCTAAGAAACATTGACATAGCGTACTGGGGTACAGTGCACAGAACAGGACAAGCAATATATATATATATATATATATATATAAAAACAAATCTAGAAAACCACAGCACTCGCCACTCCAGAAGCGGGGTGCAATATCTGCACTCACCACTCATATCTATATATAATTTATATTTTCTGTTATTTAACTTGCAGCTTGTTTCAAAATGAGTGGATCACAGAGGTTATAGAACAAAGTGCACTAAGGCAAAATGCACCAAACAGTACAATTTACAGTAGTGTACAGTGCAGCATACAGCAGTTGCTCCTATATACAGCCACTATTGAGTCTCTGGAGTTTTTGGACATGGCACAGCCAAACCAGCAGAGTATAGTGCAGCATGCAACATGCCTCTATATACACTGTTACTATACTGCAGCCACTTAGTGAAGTCTGGAGTCTCTGGAGTATGAACACAGCACAGCCTAAACAGCAGTGTATAGCGCAGCATTCAGTGTGCCCCTATATATACACTGTCACTATACTGCACAGCCACTTAGTGAAGTCTGGAGTATGGACACAGCACAGCCTAAACAGCAGTGTATAGTGCAGCATTCAGTGTGCCCCTATATATACACTGTCACTATACTGCACAGCCACTTAGTGAAGTCTGGAGTATGGACACAGCACAGCCTAAACAGCAGTGTATAGTACAGCATTCAGTGTGCCCCTATATATACACTGTCACTATACTGCAGCCACTTAGTGAAGTCTGGAGTCTCTGGAGTATGAACACAGCACAGCCTAAACAGCAGTGTATAGCGCAGCATTCAGTGTGCCCCTATATATACACTGTCACTATACTGCACAGCCACTTAGTGAAGTCTGGAGTCTCTGGAGTATGGACACAGCACAGCCTAAACAGCAGTGTATAGCGCAGCATTCAGTGTGCCCCTATATATACACTGTCACTATACTGCACAGCCACTTAGTGAAGTCTGGAGTCTCTGGAGTATGGACACAGCACAGCCTAAACAGCAGTGTATAGCGCAGCATTCAGTGTGCCCCTATATATACACTGTCACTATACTGCACAGCCACTTAGTGAAGTCTGGAGTCTCTGGAGTATGGACACAGCACAGCCTAAACAGCAGTGTATAGCGCAGCATTCAGTGTGCCCCTATATATACACTGTCACTATACTGCACAGCCACTTAGTGAAGTCTGGAGTCTCTGGAGTATGGACACAGCACAGCCTAAACAGCAGTGTATAGTGCAGCATTCAGTGTGCCCCTATATATACACTGTCACTATACTGCACAGCCACTTAGTGAAGTCTGGAGTGTCAAAGTCAGAAAAATACACGCTGCACGTTGCCATATTTGCACTTCATGCGTGTGCACGCTGCATATTTAATCAAAATAATGTATTTTATAAGTTAATATTCCCCTGAGTTCAACAGGTATCAGTGGGTCTCAAGATGGCTCTTTGACCTTAGAGATTCCCCAAACAATAGTTTGCATGTTGGGAGGGCTTCACATGTTCTTATGCATAGTTAAGCACAGGAATAGTAATTGAAGATTAATTGTATTCCGAATCAGTTTCTTTCCCGCAGACGGAGTACAATAGCCTTTAATTACACTGAGCTTTGAGACTCAATGAGGAGGGCCAACACCTGTGTTTACGAATGGGGCTGGTTTTGTCTCCAGAAGAATGATTGCTGAGATGTCATTGTCTCAACTGAAAGTGGACATTGAGAATACCGAACAAAACCCAGAGACAGGGTTTGTTTTGTATTCGCCAAACAATAGCTTTCCACAAGACAGGAATGTGTTAGTCATCACCCAACGTTTTGCATAACCAAGATGACATGCTCAGCTCACTGATACAGCTAGCCCACATGCTGTGAAAGACACACACTTCCTGTGGTTGACACACCCCCACAGCTGTATTGCAGGTATGATATACCCACTGGAAATCACAGGGCACACGCACTCACTCACACAGCTACCTTGCACCCAGAAGCATGGCTGGATCATCACCAGGACTGACCTCCTTACGAAGGCTAAGTATTGAATTCACATGGCTTAATGGCATAGAATAGTTTAAATATGTGTTTGTGGTAAAGTAGTTGTGAAATGATTGGCATAGAATAGTTAGTTTGGAGATACAAATGGCTTAAGGTTAATGATGCTTGTGCAGTTGTGTGATTGTTGGGTGTTTGGGATGATACTCTATGAAATCTGTAATGAATTGGAACAGTAGACAATCTGTAGCATAGCATCTCTGGTATACATTTATGGATGGTGATTTATAACAGATTATAGTAGTTTTACATGATACATCTTGCTGAAGGTTAAAAGTCAAAACATACTTCCTTTTGTTACTGTAGTCATGTGCTTGTAGCAATAGCAGGCCGATACTTGTGGGTACCTGGTTATTGAGATACTGTGTTGGCTTGAAATTGTGAAAGGTGATTTAGATGGTTTGGAATTGTAAAATCAGAACATATGCATTGTGTTGAGGCTTGGACATTTTGGAATATAGTGGAGTCTTGTGTCTTCTGCTATGTGATTGTGGTGTAGCAGAGAGTGCCATGTGTTTGGACTTGCAAATCTAAAATGGCTGCTAGCATTCCCTTTTAAATCATATGTTACAGACTTTGGAATCATGGGAGTTTTTCCCAATATGGAGTCTAGCTTCTGTCCCATGCGGTATTGTAGGGACCATTGTGTTGTTGCTGGGTGTTGTGTATATAGGGACAGCCAGCCTGGGTGAGCACAATTTTTCTCTCCACAAAGGGTCTCAGCATTGACTAACTGCGCAGCGATTGTTTCTCACATGTGTAAATTCTCTGCAGACATATTGTCTCTTATTTTATGTTATAAGCCATTCTCTCTCTCTCCTTCCCCCTTAAATGTAATTGTATCTGTATTGTATTTTATGTGTAGTTATCCGGTTAGGTATTTTATGTTATCTTGGTAGTGTATAACTTGTATTGTATTATTCTTTTGCAATTGAACGTTCATTCATTTCCTTAAAAGGCGTTAGACCCTTAGACCGGTATTTGAGTGTTTATTATATTGCTAAGAGGTTCTCTGAGCGTCACCTATGCTCATACAGCTTTTAGACTAACAAGGTTACAGTGTTGCATTTACACCTTATCACTGCACAAGGGTTTACAGTATAAGTACATTGTATAAGGTATAGTTATTAAAGTTTAATTCTGTAAGTGTCTGCGACGCCTGTGCTCACACCCTGTGCACAGCGTCTGCTACACTAAGGGCATACCCTTGTGATACCTTTTGCGCCAATTGCGTACTGTGTCTCTTAACCTTTTAAAGTGTTTTAAATAGGATAAACATATAGGCTTTGTCAGGAGTCTCTGGAGTATGGACACAGCACAGCCTAAACAGCAGTGTATAGTGCAGCATTCAGTGTGCCCCTATATATATACTGTTACTATACTGCACAGTCACTTAGTGAAGTCTGGAGTCTCTGGAGTATGGACACAGCACAGCCTAAACAGCAGTGTATAGCGCAGCATTCAGTGTGCCCCTATATATACACTGTCACTATACTGCACAGCCACTTAGTGAAGTCTGGAGTCTCTGGAGTATGGACACAGCACAGCCTAAACAGCAGTGTATAGCGCAGCTTTCAGTGTGCCCCTATATATACACTGTCACTATATTGCACATCCACTTAGTGAAGTCTGGAGTCTCTGGAGTATGGACACAGCACAGCCTAAACAGCAGTGTATAGTACAGCATTCAGTGTGCCCCTATATATACACTGTCACTATACTGCAGCCACTTAGTGAAGTCTGGAGTATGGACACAGCACAGCCTAAACAGCAGTGTATAGCGCAGCATTCAGTGTGCCCCTATATATACACTGTTACTATACTGCAGCCACTTAGTGAAGTCTGGAGTCTCTGGAGTATGAACACAGCACAGCCTAAACAGCAGTGTATAGCGCAGCATTCAGTGTGCCCCTATATATACACTGTCACTATACTGCTGTCAAAGTCAGAAAAATATCACGCTGCACGTTGCCATATATGCACCTCATGTGTGTGCACGCTACATATTTAACCATATAATGTATTTTATAAGTTAATATTCCCCTGAGTCCAGCAGGTATCAGTGGGTCTCAAATGGCTCTTTGACCTTAGAGATTCCCCAAACAATAGTTTGCATGTTGGGAGGGCTTCACATGGTGTTATGCATAGTTAAGCACAGGAATAGTAATTGAAGATTAATTGTATTCCAAATCAGTATCTTTCCCGCAGACGGAGTACAATAGCCTTTAATTACACTGAGCTTTGAGACTCAATGAGGAGGGCCAACACCTGTGTTTACGAATGGGTTAGGGTTTGTCTCCAGAAGAATGATTGCTGAGATGTCATTGTCTCAACTGAAAGTGGACATCATGAATATCGAACAAAACCCAGAGACAGGGTTTTGTTTTGTATTCGCCAAACAATAGCTCTCCAGAAGACAGGAATGTCTTAGTCATCACCCAACATTTTGCATAACCAAGCTCACATGCTCAGCTCCCTGATACAAGACAGCCCACATACTGTGAAAGACACACTTCCTGTGGTTGACACACCCCCACAGCTGGAATGCAGGTATGATATTATCCACTGGAAATCACAGGGCTCACTCACTCACACAGCTACCTGGCACCCAGCAGCATGGCTGCTTCATCCCTAGGACTGACCTCCAAGCGGAAGGCTAAGTATAGAATTCACATGGCTAGATAAGGAAATATAGACAGATTGCTTTAAGGTCAATGGTGCTGGTTTAAATAGGATATTGTAACTTGTTTGTGTGATAGATCTGTGAATCTGTGATGGTAGCTGGGACATTAGACAACCTGTAGCATAGCATTTGTGGTATTTGTTTGCCTATGGTGATTTAAAATAGATTGTGCTGGTTTGTTATAATATATCTTGTCAATCATGAATACCGCCATGCAGTTACTTGTGAATATGGGTTCTGTAGCAATGGCATGCTGGGATGTGTGGTTACATTGTGATCTGGTGATTCATATAACTTGGACTGTATGCAATAAGATGGTTCTAGGAAGTTGGATTGGAATGTGGAATAAGATTAGTTGGTTTGAGTAAAATGGCTGCTGCTGGGTGTTTTCCCCTCCCCCTTTCAGCCATGTGGTGCAGTCTTTGGAATCATGGGAGTTTTCCCAAAATGGAGTCTAGCTTCTGTCCCATGCGGTATTGTAGGGTTGTGTATATAGGGACAGCCAGTATGGGTAAGCTCAAGTATTTTCTCCACAAAGATTCTCAGCATTGACTAACTGCGCAGCGATTGTTCCTCACATGTGTAAGCTTCTCTGCAACCATATTGTCTCTTATTTAATGTTATAAGCCATTCTCTCTCTCCTTCCCCTTTTAAAAGTAATTGTGTCTTTATTGTATTTTATGTGTAGTAACTTGGTTAGATATTCTATGTTATTTTGGTAGTGTATAGCTTGTATTGTATTATTCTTTTTGAACGTTCATTCTCTCACTAAAGGCGTTAGAACCTTAGACCGGTATTTGATTGATTATTATAAATGCATAAAGGTTCTCAGAGCGTCATAGTCGCTCATACAGCTTTTAAGCTAACAAGGTTACACTGCATTACATCTACACATTGTCACTGCACAAATGTTTACAGTATAAGTACATTCCTTAAGGTATAGTTAGGGAGTACCCTTGCGGTACTTTTTGCGCCAATTGCGTACTGTGTTCTTTAACCTTTAATGTGTTTTTAATAGGACAAATATTATAGACATTGTCAATTGGGGACTCGTCCTCCGGTCTTCACATATCTGCACTAGGTAATTTTAGCAGACATTATCAGGTCAGCAAAGGGCGGAGAAGGTAGTATCCCTCGTTAAACCGTTTGGAGGTCGGGGATACTGCAGTGCTGACCAGTTAATTGTCTGCTTCACCTGGTAAGGAGTGCTGAGGGAATTCGGGAACTGGAAGGTAGGAACAGTACGTTATTGTCTTTGAAAATCTGTTTTTTTTTTAATTTCTATTTGGTGCCAACTACACACGCAGATTGGACGGTTTGTCTGTTTAAATAGGTTTAAAATTATTTTTAATCGCCCTGCATAGCATGATAACTTTAGGAGTTTGAATGATGACTTTCTTTGTGACAAGAAGCAGCATGGTCTGTCCACCATTTTGTGTGACCCTCATGGAGGTGAAAGGGGGAGGAGCAGCGGCCATTTTGGGAAGGTCACATTTTTTTATTTTTTTTCCTAAGCGGCTGATTTTCAGTTGACTCAGGAAATAATCAGCCATCCATTGTCAAAAAGAAATCATCATTTAATGAGGGTTTTTTAATGCATTTATTTAATCTATATCATAGTCAATCATAAGTAATAGTGATTGGTACTTATATGTAATATCTATATGCGTGTGCTTACATCAATATATGTTATTAGATTAATTTAGAATTGCATGTTCATTTGTGTAAGTTTCACATCTCACCTTCCTGTTTGCCATTTGCATTGATAAACGTGCTAAGAGAGATTTGTCGCTATTTAAATAGTTAAAGTGTAAAAGTAATACATTAAGGGGTAAATTGTAAAAAACAAACGTGCACAGCTTGGCCTGAGATATAAGGAGAGACCTGTGTGGTGCTTGGTAGATGATTACAGTTAAAAATCATCTACATTGATAAACGTGTAAATTGTGTTACGGTGGACATTTGCTTTGCGTCCACGTGTCTCTAACAAAGGACTGAGACTCGCGTACGCAAAGGCCGACGCACGCAGCGTAAATTACGCAACGGAGCGTCTGGGTACGCCCACGTAACTCAAATCACACGATAAGTGTTATTTTAGCAGGCGAAGAGGTGGCAACGCGATAAATAGCGCAAATCTATTTTTAGTGTCCGAAATTTAGACTAACAGATCCTTCTCCAAATTTACAACACATCTGGTCTAAAGAGAAATTTCTGCGCAGAAATAGAAATAGAAACAAAAGTGTACATGTGATGAGTGAGTGTTTTGTATATATAAGTTTATACAATTTTCAAGGTTGAACCACAAGAAGTCGAGTTCTCGCAGAGGTACATGCATGTAAGTGTCGTACATGGTGGCTAGGGAGGCATCCCTTGTTAAATATAAAATTTGAGCAGTCGAGTATAGCAGACCAGGAGGTCATACTGTAGCACAGACCAGGAGGTCCAGAACAGACCAGGAGGTCCAGGTACAGCAGACAAAGAAGTCCGCTATAGATAGAGATAAGTAGCACAACCCAGGGGGTTGGTGCAGAACCCATATAGGCCAATAAAGCTCTGGCTGAAGGAATTCGCAGCCGAAATTTTCGATTCCACTGGTCGCTCTGCACATAAGATTAGTTGCTTATGTGCTGAACGATTGTACCGCACGTAATTGTGTGCATTAGTTAGTCTGACCAGTACCATTTGTGTACGAAACCGGTCATAAACACTATTTGTACATTCTGACGTGATTTGTGTAATTTTTTATTTTCTGAAGGGAAGTTCGCTGGTCACTCAGGAATTATCCAACAACCAACAGTTACTGGAAAGGGTTAATGCTCTGCGGATCACACTCACATGTTCCAGTAAACGAAGGTTCATAGGGGCCCTGGGTCGAGTACGCCAGCGCTAAGGCAGTGTGTAGGTCGTATTGGTCGGCGTGGGCGAGTGAGTGGGGTACTCGGTAAACCGCCACCGTCAGCCTATCTTGAACATTTTGGTTTTGTAAGGGTTCGCTGAAGACCCTGATTGAAGGTCAGAGGTGGTGAAAGCAACGCCTACAGGTATGGGGGCCAATTGTTCAGGTAGGGGGCGATCAACGTCGGTTCGGGTTGATTCAGTGAACCGACCAGTCGGGTCGGCAAGGTACGTAATGTGTGAAAAATACGGTTCACACACAGAGGTTTTATGTGATGAATGGGAGAGAATGACTGTACATGACGGGGAGAGATTCCCAAGAGTAGGTAGCTTTAGCCCAGATGTGTTACTAAATCTAAGGAGAAGGATAGGTCTCATTAAATCAGTAAAGAGACGGATCAAACATTATGATTGTTTAAAATTATGGCAACAGGAAAGTGAAATGCAAAGAAATTTTAACTTACATATCTGACCCTCATCTTGGGAAGAGAGACATGGCAATGGAGAGGATTATGGTTGCAGAGAAATGGCACAATGTTGTACGATAAAAATGCACTTAGTAACTGTATTAAGAATGAAAGTAACAAATGTAATAATGTTTATAAAAATGAAAGTGTAAAAATCACAAATGTTAACCTGTGCAAGTCGCACCCCATGTCAAACTTCCCTCAGGAATACAAACAAGAAAGTGAGCCCAGAACGATGTCGGCATCTCTTCCAGAAGCCATCCTAGAAGACATCCAGGTGGACGCGACCAAATCGGTAAAGGCAATAATCAAACCCCCTAACGGAGGGTCAGGTGAGGTCGTGTCCACAGGTACGTACAATGTTTTATATCACGCACAAACAAATGTACCCCATATTGTAAGACCAACACAAGGTGATGTAATTGAATTTAGTCCTGTCAGGGTGATCACAGTCCCGAAATGGGAAGACTGACGATCAGGGAATCATTCCCGTCAAGGACAGTGCAATGCGCCATCCCTGGTCCCGGACAGAATTGAGATCAATCATGTCTGATTTCCCAGATCCTAGGAAAGATCTAAGTGTATGATCAAAGATTCACAGAAGGTATATCAACTCCCTAGACAACGACATAATCATGGTATCCAAGGAATCAGGGAGGTACAGGGAAAGCGGTTGATGGTGATGAGCATCCAAGCGTTTGAGGAGGCATCAAATCAACCAAGACCCCATTTCACTGACACTTGGAGGAAGCCCAGGGTTTGTGATCTTTGCAAAAGAGAAGGGCATTATGCCAGTAACTGCAACAGCCCACATAAAGTCAGACCCCCTAGACATGAATATGAGCATGAATATGACACACCAAATTATAATCAGGGATCATATAGGAAGAATTTTGGGCCACACCCATAATATATAGTCAGGAAAGGGGATCACTAGGACTGATAGTAAGCCTGAGGTTACAGTTAATGAAATGGGAGGTCATTCCCTGAAGACACAGGAATGACCGGGTGAAACGTTGTAAATGTATCTGTAAATGTTCTTTTCCCCATCTCTGACGTTCATCGGCAGGACCCAAATATCACATAGCTATTTGGTCCTTGCAGAAGTCTACCACACCCCAGTATGACCTGCCAGCATCGATGTATCCTGGCCAGATACAGTGTAACAGTGTAGGTATGGAAATGCTGGTGGGAGAGACTATGCAAGGATACCATTGGACATGTAGATGTGACAGCCTGATGGTGAACGGAAGATCTGACAATGTTTTTTTTTTTTTTTTTCCTGAAGAAAAAAAGAATGTTTGAAAAATGTTTTTTTCTGTTGTTGTTTATTGTTGATTTATGTGATGCATATATATATATATATATATATATATATATGAACGGTTCTCTCTCTCGTTGTTTTTTTCTCTCTCTTTCTTCTTTCTCATGTTCTCATAACATTACAGATGGTATGTCACACATCAGTTAGACAAATGGTAATGCAAGATTTTTGCTCCTTACAGAAAGTTCGCTGGTTTGGAAGGAATATTGCATCACCGGAATGTTAGGTTTGAAGACTGAGAGACAGCACCTTTGAGATGACAGCAGAACAAGAAGAACAACAAGACGAGAGAACTAATTATCGTAACAAGTTTCTCTCCCCCTCAAACTGTTTTTCTGTACCCCCATTACAAATTTCTCCTTTTCTCCTCCTGTAAGGTGGACTTGCCCCAAGAGACTGTGATCCGGATTTTCCTGTTGACCATGATGTTGACCAGAGCAGTCTGTTTCGGTGAGAGTACCAGTGAGGTCGAGAAAGGATCCAGAAAGGTTCCGATGACTGAGACGGAGGTGTAAATTTCCAATAGCAACACAATCACCAAGCAAAGGCGAGTACCGGAAACGATCTAGCAGCCATGTTATTTGTAAACATTATGAAGGATTGTTAGCTGAAGAAAACTGTATCTGTAGGCTCTGTGACAATGTAGTTGAGGATGGGTGCATTAAGAAATGCCAATCCAGTTTTAATATCCACATGGACCGGCATCCATTGAGTGACTATCACTCCTTAGTGGGTAGTGTGTTAAATAAGACAGATTGTTGGGTATGCTCTCAAGTACCTCAAGGTCATAGCAAATCAGGGCTAGTACCATTTCCTTTAACGGTAGGGGAGGTACTTGAGCTAAAGGGTGGGAGACCGGTGGACAGGAGGTTTAATATCTCCAGTCCTCCTAGCTTGAAGCTCCACCAATATCATGTGGATAGATCCCTAATATGTTTTAACATTTCCAATCCCCGAAAGCCGGGAAATTGGGAAGTGTCATGGAGTAACCAAACCATGACCTTTTCACATAGAGCCGATAGAATGCCAACAGATACAGAACTTATACGCCACATAGCCAGTAGAGGAAAATCTTTCCGGTATATGTATACCCTAGGAAGTAGGATTACGAGAGTTGGAGAGGTATCACCAGGATACTGTGCACATATCGTACAAACTGATACGTGTACTAAACAGATGGGAGAATTAGGGTTAGGAGATTTCACATGGAAGATGTGTAATATGGTAATGTCCTACTCCGTGCTATATGTTCTCCCCGATGATGCATATTTCATATGCGGGAGGAAGGCGTATAAAGTGGCTTGCCCCAAACTCTGAAGGATTGTGTTATATTGGAAAAGTACTACCTGAGGTAATGAGTCTAAGGAGTGAGGAAATTGTAATTCCAATAGATTTGATTTATGACCCAACGGTAGAAACAATGATGTGATGAAAATGCGATTATACGGTCAGTTTCTTTCACCTGTTTTTCCGTTTTCTCCAAAGTAAAAAGACCCACTTGGACGAGGAATTTGATGAGCCTGTATACAGACAACTGATGGATTAAAGAAGAAGTTTTGACAACCTTATACACAGATATTTGATGAACTATGCCATAGACCCCCAGTTTCCCTAGAAATTTTAAAATTACGCTAGCCCAACACTTTTGTAAGTCTATGGACATTGACAAAGCTTTTTGCTCGCACCTTATGAGCAAAAGCGCAAAGAAGACTGCATTCAACAGACACCGAACAAGACTTCAACCGACAAATGTTCATTAACCTGACATAGAATACCACTGCATTTACCATAATTGTTCTTTATCTTCATTTCTACAACCCTCAGGTAATAACACACATAGTCGATAGGGAATACAGGCACAGATATCAGCAATCACATATTCCCCCATTCATGCATCATCAACTAAAATGTGCGCCCCCATTTTGTTGCAACCAAAATCCGAAAAGAGCTCGGTAAAGTTTGACAGCCCATCCACAGACCCGTACCGCGGGATAAGAAGGAATTCAAATGTATACTTCGCAATACCTTGAAGCTTGATTTAAAACACGTACGGCACGATGATTCATGACCCCCCCAAACATGGATTCATACACGCATGCTTCTGCTATCTCACTAGGTCATACCCTTTTCCTACCTTCTTCTCTCCTCCCTTACCCAATCATAGAAATGTATTTACATATGACATATATTTTTCTCTTTTTGAACTGTTTTAGGAAGTGGCAGTTATTGGTGACTGCCAAAGGGTGGACTGTCAAAGTCAGAAAAATATCACGCTGCACGTTGCCATATATGCACCTCATGTGTGTGCACGCTACATATTTAACCATATAATGTATTTTATAAGTTAATATTCCCCTGAGTCCAGCAGGTATCAGTGGGTCTCAAATGGCTCTTTGACCTTAGAGATTCCCCAAACAATAGTTTGCATGTTGGGAGGGCTTCACATGGTGTTATGCATAGTTAAGCACAGGAATAGTAATTGAAGATTAATTGTATTCCAAATCAGTATCTTTCCCGCAGACGGAGTACAATAGCCTTTAATTACACTGAGCTTTGAGACTCAATGAGGAGGGCCAACACCTGTGTTTACGAATGGGTTAGGGTTTGTCTCCAGAAGAATGATTGCTGAGATGTCATTGTCTCAACTGAAAGTGGACATCATGAATATCGAACAAAACCCAGAGACAGGGTTTTGTTTTGTATTCGCCAAACAATAGCTCTCCAGAAGACAGGAATGTGTTAGTCATCACCCAACATTTTGCATAACCAAGCTCACATGCTCAGCTCCCTGATACAAGACAGCCCACATACTGTGAAAGACACACTTCCTGTGGTTGACACACCCCCACAGCTGGAATGCAGGTATGATATTATCCACTGGAAATCACAGGGCTCACTCACTCACACAGCTACCTGGCACCCAGCAGCATGGCTGCTTCATCCCTAGGACTGACCTCCAAGCGGAAGGCTAAGTATAGAATTCACATGGCTAGATAAGGAAATATAGACAGATTGCTTTAAGGTCAATGGTGCTGGTTTAAATAGGATATTGTAACTTGTTTGTGTGATAGATCTGTGAATCTGTGATGGTAGCTGGGACATTAGACAACCTGTAGCATAGCATTTGTGGTATTTGTTTGCCTATGGTGATTTAAAATAGATTGTGCTGGTTTGTTATAATATATCTTGACAATCATGAATACCGCCATGCAGTTACTTGTGAATATGGGTTCTGTAGCAATGGCATGCTGGGATGTGTGGTTACATTGTGATCTGGTGATTCATATAACTTGGACTGTATGCAATAAGATGGTTCTAGGAAGTTGGATTGGAATGTGGAATAAGATTAGTTGGTTTGAGTAAAATGGCTGCTGCTGGGTGTTTTCCCCTCCCCCTTTCAGCCATGTGGTGCAGTCTTTGGAATCATGGGAGTTTTCCCAAAATGGAATCTAGCTTCTGTCCCATGCGGTATTGTAGGGTTGTGTATATAGGGACAGCCAGTATGGGTAAGCTCAAGTATTTTCTCCACAAAGATTCTCAGCATTGACTAACTGTGCAGCGATTGTTCCTCACATGTGTAAGCTTCTCTGCAACCATATTGTCTCTTATTTAATGTTATAAGCCATTCTCTCTCTCCTTCCCCTTTTAAAAGTAATTGTGTCTTTATTGTATTTTATGTGTAGTAACTTGGTTAGATATTCTATGTTATTTTGGTAGTGTATAGCTTGTATTGTATTATTCTTTTTGAACGTTCATTCTCTCACTAAAGGCGTTAGAACCTTAGACCGGTATTTGATTGATTATTATAAATGCATAAAGGTTCTCAGAGCGTCATAGTCGCTCATACAGCTTTTAAGCTAACAAGGTTACACTGCATTACATCTACACATTGTCACTGCACAAATGTTTACAGTATAAGTACATTCCTTAAGGTATAGTTAAGGGAGTACCCTTGCGGTACTTTTTGCGCCAATTGCGTACTGTGTTCTTTAACCTTTAACGTGTTTTTAATAGGACAAATATATTCAGCTTTGTCACTGCACAGCCACTTAGTGAAGTCTGGAGTCTCTGAAGTATGGACACAGCACAGCCAAAACAGCAGAGTATAACGCAGCAAACAGCAGCATGTCTTGAGTGAAATGGCGCTAAGTCCCGGTCGCAGCACCTTATATGGAGTCCAAATCCTACAACACCAGGAGGATAACATTCGGCCTCAATGTGGAATCTGAGACTGGTGGGATTTGAATTCTCCTGCAGCTCGGGTGGACTCGGATCCCCAGTGTCCGGAGTGGCTCAGATACCTTGGAATCAAAACCGCTTATCTCTATTTAGGACCAATATAAGGTCTTGCATAACCTTACATATTGCAATTGTGCATGCAAAACCCAAAACAATTATTTTAATAATATATACAGGCCCGGCGCTAACCGCTCAGCAAAGGGATGCAAAGCAGGGAGGCGCCAGGAAGGAGAGGCGTTCTCCCTGCTCTGTATCCCTGTGCTGATGTCCCTGCTGCGCCACCCTGTCCTCCCTGCTGCTGCGCCTGTCACACTCCATGACATACAGCGGCGCTGGCAGCTGCAAGCCTCCTCTCCAATCCCCTCCCCTGTCACAGACTCGCAGTGCAGTGTGCGGACCTAAAAGGGTGTAGGGTTACACAGTAATAAGGGGCGGAGCTAAATGGCACCAGGCTGCAGACTGCAACACGGGATAAGTTGCCAGACTTCCTTATGTAAGAGGCTGGAAAACAAGTGAGTGAGTAAAAGTGTGTTTGTGTGTGTGTGGCTGTGCAGTATCTGTATGTATGTGTATGTATGTATGTATGTATGTATGTGTGTGTGTGTGTGTGTGTGTGTGTGTATACAGTATCTATATATGTATGTGTGACTGTGTATGTGTGTAATGTATGTACAGTATGTGTGTGTGTGTGCGTGTGTGTGTGACTGTGCAGCATAATGTGTATAAGCATCACTGGTACAGGCGGCGTTACGTGTGTAAGCGTCAGTGGTACAGGTGGCGTTAAGTGTGTTTGCATCACTAGTACAGGAGGTATTACGTGTGTAAGTGTCACTGGTACAGGAGGCGTCATGTGTGCAAGCATAACTGGTACAGGGTGCGTTACTTGTGCAAGTGTCACTACTACAGGGTGGGTTAATTGTGAAAGTGTCACTACTACAGGGGGTGTTATATGTGCAAGTGTCACTGCTACAGGGTGCCTTACTTGTGCAAGCACCACTGCTACAGGGTGTAGGCATAACTGCGTCATGTATAAGTATCACTGGTACAGGGGGTGTTACGTGTGTAAGCGCCACTACTACAGGGGGCGTTGTGTATAAGCAGCACTACCACAGGGGGCATTGTGTGTAAGAAGCACTACTACAGGGAGCATTATGTGTATAAACGTCACTGCTACATGGGGGCATTATGTGTGCTGTCCCTTTGTAAAGTATGGGAGGGCGCAAATTTATAGTTTGCAGGGGGGCGCCGATTACTCTAGCACCGGCCCTGAATATATATGAAGTATACCAGCATAATGGAAAAACTGGCCATGCACATGGCTTATACTTCACCATCTTGAATGGGAAATACTGGTCTGAAAACATTTCCTAGAAACCAGTGCAGTAACTAGGGCTTTGCAATAGGTGACTTCATCTAGGACTAAAGGCCGAAGGGATGGCACCATTTCTGCATTCATGGCACCTGTATATGGCTTGGAGGGTGGTTGGAAAGACAACCTGAGCCTGGAGAGCCACCTGGCATTAGCATATTTTTGCACATTAGCTGCATATAGGATTGTAGGATGCAAACACATTAGTGCACTGTTTGGAAGGCTACATAGAGGGTGAGTTAGACCTGATCGCTAGGCTGCTAAAATTGTTGTCCTGCGATCAGATAGTCGTCGGCCAAGGGGAAGTGTGCGATCGCATGTGTACGCCGTGCTGCTAAAAATCCCCTCAGTCAGCGGACAGCTGCAAATCCATTCTCACCTAACTCACCATTGAATGATTTGCCCTGTGTGTGCAGGACTTGCTCCTACAGTGCGATCAGAACGGGCTATCGGGACCGGAGCTGATGTCACACACCCTCCCTGAAAACTTGGGAACACCTCCGTTTTCCCTGACACTCCCAGAAAACAGTCAGTTACCACCCACAAATGGCTTCCTCCTGTCAATCAACATGCGTATGGCTGTGTGATTAGAATTTTCGCACCAGCATGTCACTGACTGGTGATACCTGTTGTTGTTTGCCAACGCACGTGCGCATTGTGGTGCGTACACATGCACAGTTAATAGCTGATCGCCTGCTGTGTGAAAACGTGCAGCAGCAATCAGGTCTGAATCTGGCCCATATACTATGCTACATGCAAAAGCAGACTGTATTTTATCTGCATGCAAAAACATAAATACATAAATAAATGCTTTTTTACCCCTCGTATTGTCCATGAGGAAATGTTTTCCCTTTATTTTGCTTTGCCCCTAGCTGTGCATAAGCCCTAAATCTGTTTTGTGAAAACATGAATTATGGTCCCTTTCAGAAAATACTTTCTAATCAGATTTAATGCTGCCTCCGTCCTGATCAGTTAAGAGCAAACCTGTGGTATATAGCACGGTTCCAGTCTGAGAATACACTACTTTCAATAACAAATCATAATCTGTCTGTCTTGTTATGGTTAGAGAAACCACGGCAGATTGGCATTTTCTACAAGGCTTTTCTATTAAATAATCCTGTTTTTTCTTAAAAAAATTCATTGGGATGTCGTGAAACCTACCACAGCTAATTATCAGAAATACTATTTCCAGTAGTTTTATCCCCTGCCAGTAATAAGATTGTAACAGATACTCTGCCTCATATTGAGGAAGAAAATAGAAGAAACCTGCTTGCACAGCAGAGACTATTTTCTTGTAGTACAGATACACACTGGGAGCAATTTCTATACTTCCTCATCTATACCTTTTTCTATCAAAGCCTGTACTATTTAACAATATTGATATTTCATTGAACCTTTACTTTATGCAATATGTATTCTGTACACAAATTTTCCGAGTGTCCCACAGTCCTGAGACTGTGCAAGGAATGTTTTATTGTTTTATTTATATAATAACACCAAGTTACTTAACGCTGTACAGAGAGTATTTGTCATTTGTATCAGTCCCTGCGCCAGAGGTTTTATAGTCTAATTTTATGTTGCCCATAGCAACTAATCAGATTCTACTTAACATTTATCTAGCTGCTTCTAGAAGATAATAGATATAATCTGATTAGTTGCTATGGGCAAAATCCCCAGTTCTAAAAAAACGCCCAGTAAAGTTACCCCATTGACTCTCACTAGGGTTCATTTTGGTCAGCGTGTGGGAGGAAACTGGAGCTTCCATAGGAAACACATGCAATCACAGAGAGAACATGCAAACTTAACAGAGGTAGGTCCATTGTGTATTCTTGACAACTTTTTTTAAAGCACTCTGGATAAGTCCCGGAGCGGGCAACCCTCTCCGATGCGGATGGGGACATGTGGTGCCACATTACTCATCACTGAAGCCCAGCTCCTCACTGTCCAAAACTGTGATTTGCTGTATTTTACAGCAGGGGGCTGGCCTACTGTAGGATAGTCATTTGATGAATAATTGTTGGCTACAGAAGTCTGAGTGATATGTGGGGGTACTCTCAGTCAGTGAGTACATGTCAACTCTGAGGTAATTTGTATTTTTAGAATTAGGGTGAGCAATCTTACTGCAAGTGTTGATCTATAGGAGCATATGTGGTATTAGTTCCATGTTGGGTCTTCCCCTAACTAGACTTTCACCGGGTGCAGTATGATATTCTGGCAGTCGGGATCCTGGCGGTCAGGAGACCAATGCCGGGATCCCGACTGCTGGGATACAGGCGGCAAGTGCAGTGTGTCCCCTCATGGGCTTGCTGCACTCGGCAAGCGTTGGGCCCGGTGGCGACCTTCGGTTGCCACAGGGTTACATTCCCCCATGGGTGGTGGCGTGGACCAGCACCCAAGTGGGGATTCCAGCCAGCAGCCGGTATTTCACCGGGTGTTGTGATTTCGGTGTCAGTATCCTGACAGCTGGGATCCCAACAGCCGGTAAATTGACTGTCTCCCCTTTCACCATTACAGCAGAAAGACTGTTTTCCTTTGCAAAACACTCTGGTTCTGCTGATATTCTTTGTCAGTTATTAACATTGCTTTTTTATATCTTACTGAAACCAATATACTTTTGTTAACATACAAGACTAGAAATAACACACCAACATACATCTCTTTGCTTATCTCAAAATATCTCCCTGCACCACCCAGTGGCGTAGTCAGTTACAGGAGGAGGAGTGAAGATGGAAAAATAGGTCACCCAACGCCAGGAGAGTTCTCTTTCTATACTCACACATCTTGCTTACTGGAGACCAACATTGCTGTGTGATTGGGAGGGGTGGAGATGATGTATCACACCCTGGAGAGAGATAAGGTACAAACCAATCAGTTTTTAAGTGCCATTTTACAGCCTGTGTTTGAAAAATGATAGGATCCGATTGGTTGCTACTTTATCTCTCTCCACTTTATCAGTCTCCAAGGTATGATATATCTGCAGTCACACAGTCTACCAATCTGAGCAACCTGACCATTTGTAATACTGTATGTAGACTTATCCTCATGTATCAAATTCCTATTTGCCTATAGAAACAGAATCAGCTTTATTGGCCAGGTGTACTCACGTACACTAGGAATTCTTTGTGGTACAATGCATCGCCAAGCAGCAACATGAAGGAGGAAAAACGTAGCATACATTACAAACATTACACATATGAGTTCATACTGCACATATGCAACTGTACAGTAGACATATTATACATTTAAGACTAAAAACTAAGGCTGCTTGGCAGAGCAGCACCGAGGCAGCCATCCGCGGCGCCAATTAGAACTCACACAATGCACATAATACAGAAGATTTAAGTATTACATTAAAAGATAAACCACACAGACAAAGACACAGAAAGAATAATGCATGATTGGTGTAGGCATTTTAGGTAATAACCTCCAGGGGTTGTGTATTCCACCCTCACAAGGCACCAGGTGCGGCAGCCATCTTAGGCGCACTGCGTAGGATTACCAGGGTGGAATAGTCCACCCCTAGAAGAGAACACAAAATGGGGAGATTGCAGAGTCCTTAAGTTCAGAGTAGGGTTCCAATAAAAACATCAGGTCCACGCATTTTTCATCCCATCCACAAGCGCACCAGATGAGGCAGCCATGTTGGGCGCACTACAAAGGTTACACAGGGGCCAAATGCATGTATGGGAGAACTGACACGTGTGTAGGAGTATGCTATACCCTGCATGGAAAGGTCCAAATGAAGCACACCCCGCCCACGGAGGAACCATCCGAGGCAGCCATGTGGGGCGCACTGCATAGGTTACTACTGGCAGGGTGTGCAACCAATGGAGGTACACATTACGGGAATAGCACACAGTGGGTTGGAAGTACCGTGTAAGAAGAAAGAGAAGAGAAAGACACATTTGCAGGAAAACTGTACTAACATTATTTTGTGAAAAAGATAAATGTCCTGGTCTCATGAGAGCAATGCGGGTGGGTGTGAGAATGTGGGGTGCACACTAGATTGGGTTCTATGGGAAAAAAAACACATGAAAAAAAATCCCACTGTCATAAATGTTATAAACAAAAGGTTCATCATATATCACACACGGTAACCAGAATAGAGTGCACATGAAAAGAGCCCACAGGAAAATTGCGCTTGGAAAAATCCCACTGTCATAATGCAATTTCCCTGTGGGGTTTTTTCCGTGTGGGGTTTTTTCTGGTTACCTATAGATTGTAAGCTTGAGAGTAAGATCCTCTTGCCTCTTTGTCTGTTATTGCCCAGTCATTTCTTCTTACTATTTTAATCTGAATTGTACAGAAAAACGAAATTTGCTGGTGCTCTTTAAATAACTATATAAATTATAATGTGGGGAACATGTTTAGGCCATTTGACTAGTGGTCTCATAAACTAGCAGCCAACTCTGCCATAGGACTCAATGTTATATCAGTGTACACTGTGTACAGGGTTGGACTCAGTGGCGTAACTAGAAATTTTTCTCCCCCAAGCCAAAAAATCCTTCGGCGCTGGCAAAAAGGGTGTGTGGCTTTGTCGAAATGGGCGTGGAGGGCGTGGCATTGCAGGAAAAGACTACCTTATACCCCAGTTTTGTAACCTGCACGCCCAGACGTTGGCCACCACAGGAAAGAAAAATAATCCTGATTCATGCCCCTTACATTATTCGTCATTTTTCCTCCTTATAGTAATGCCCAGTATACATTATGCCACATACTGCAATGGTCCTTAGACATTATTCCACACACAATCAGTGATCGCGCTGAGCCAAAAAAAAAGTGGGTCCCAGGGACCCTTCACTTTTAAAAATTGGGGTCCTACCGGTCGTTTTCTGGGTCCCATCGGAATGAAGGTTCTTATTCATTTTAATCTTGTTTGGACACTACAAAAGTGTTGCAAGATGGGGGGGATGGGGTGACAATGCTGCTGGGCTGTGTAGCATGCAGGACACCCTGCACCAGAGCTGTAACTAGACATTTTGGTGCCCTTAGGCAGAAAGTGAATTGGTGTTAGACCACTTAGACCATAAAGAACAGGTAGTGCGCGCCGTAGGCGCGCCGCAAAATTTCAGGGGCGTGGCTTCATAGGGAAGGGGCGTGACCACATAATAGTGTCAATTCACATTACACCACACAGTAGTGGCGCTTATACACATTGCACCAGGTAGAACCTCCTATGCACACTGATCCAGGTAGATCACGTCATACACTTTGCTCCAGGTACAGCACGTCATACACTTTGCACCAGGTACAGCACGTCATACACTTTGCACCAGGTACAGCATGTCATACACTTTGCACCAGGTAGAGCACGTTATCATACACATTGCCGCTAGATAGAGCACGTTATCATACACAGTGCGCCAGGTAGAACACGTTATACACACTGCGCCAGGTAGAGCACGTTATCATACACATTGCGCCAGGTAGAGCATGTTATCATACACATTGCCGCTAGGTAGAGCAAGTTATCATACACATTGCATCAGGTAGAGCATGTTATCATACACATTGCCGCTAGGTAGAGCAAGTTATCATACACATTGCCGCTAGGTAGAGCAAGTTATCATACACATTGCGTCAGGTAGAACACGTTATTATACACAATGCACCTGGTAGAGCACGTTATTATACACAATGCGCCTGGTAGAGCACGTTATCAGCCACATTGCGCCAGGTAGAACACGTTATTATACACAATGCGCCTGGTAGAGCACATTATCATACACATTGCGCCAGGTAGAACACGTTATTATACACAATGCGCCTGGTAGAGCACATTATCATACACATTGCGCCAGGTAGAACACGTTATCAGCCACATTGCGCCAGGTAGAACACGTTATTATACACATTGCACCAGGTAGAGCACGTTATCATACACATTGCGCCAGGTAGAACACGTTATCATACACATTGCGCCAGGTAGAACACGTTATCATACACATTGCGCCAGGTAGAACACGTTATCATACACATTGCGCCAGGTAGAACACGTTATTATACACAATGCGCCTGGTAGAGCACTGAGGCACATTGCAGTAACCACTCACTTATCACCTCCAGTTGCACGAAGGGGCCGTTTGACACAAGTGGTACCGCCCCCAGCAGCAACTCACTGACACTCACCATTTTTTCTGACAGCACAGTGCAGTGAGTGCACTGGCACAAGTAGCCAGCCTGCGCCTGTAGTAGCCGCAGCCTGGAGGAGCTCTATGTGAAATCGCAAGCAGAGGCTGTTCTCTGGCAAGAAGGAGCTCGTCCAATCGCTTCCCTGACGGGCTGGCCACTGCTAAATATACCGATAATCAGTTCCAACTGTGTCAAAGTAGTGGAGCCCCAGGTGCAATGGGAAAGTCAGTGTCACTGCACAGTTGTACTGATTACTGGTATATTTAGCAGTGGCCAGCCCGTCAGGGGAAGCGATCGGAGGAGCTCCTTCTTGCCAGCCTCTGCTTGCGATTTTACAGATAGCTCCTTCATGCTGCGGCGCCGGCTGGCTACTTGTGCCAGTGCACTCACTGCACTGTGCTGTCAGAAAAATGGTGTCAGTGAGGCCCTGACACTCTGAGCGGCCTCACATTGCACACACGGAGCTTGCAGCCCCCGGACATCCCGCATCTGCACCAGCTACTCCAGGTGAAGTGGGGCGATGCAGCACTGTCTACTGCTTACCAACAGCGGGAGCTGCGCAGCCCGGCCGGCTCCTGCTGGAAGGTAGTTGTCGGGTCTCGGTGGGGCGCTGAGCGGGTCCCGGGTAGGGGGGTGGCGGCGGGCAGATCCGGAGCTGTACTCCCAGTCGCAGAGGAGGGTGCTGGCGGCAGAGCGGCAGTGGAGCCGGATGAGCGGGGCCAGTCTGTCAGCCCTGCAGCACAGATTCATGTGCTGGCGGGGAGCAGGATTCAAAGCAGGAGATGCTGCAGGCTGTGATTGGATGGAGACTACAGGAGGTGATTGGCCGAGGAAACAGCCAGTCACCTCCTGCATTCCGCTGACAGGCTTAACACATGCAAACACATATTCAGATGAGCGCGTCCTGTGGGACCCGCTTATCTTCTAAATGTGAGTCCCGGGCGGCTGTTTCTGGGTAAAATACGCGCCATAGCGCGTTTTTGCGATCACTGACAATAATGCACATGACACAATATGCACACACCGTAATGCCCCCGACACATTATGCCACACACCGTAATGCCCCCGACACATTATGCCACACACCGTAATGCCCCCGACACATTATGCCACACACCGTAATGCCTGTGACACATTATGACAGGAATCGCAATGCCCGTTATACATTATGCTACACACTGCAATGCCCCTGATACATTATAGCACATACAATGTCTGTGACACAGTATGACACACACCACAATGATCCTGAGACATTATACCACATACCACAATGCCCGTGACATAGTCTACAACACACCGTAATGCCAGATACATTATGACACACACTGCAATGTCCGTGATACATTATGCCGCACACCGTAATGCCCATTACACATTAAGTTCTACAGTAAGGCTTCCAATTACTTTTAAATTACCTGCTCGTTGCCAGGGGTTTCATGCTCTTGGTTCCATGCACGGTGCCAGGATGTCATGCTCGTTGCCAGGGGTTTCATGCACTGGGTGTCATGCTCGTTGCTAGGGGGTAGTGCTTGTTGCTAGGGCCGTGCTCCCAGTGCCACATATGCTCCCAGTGCCAGATATTCCCCCACAGTGCCAGGTATATGCACCCAGTGCCAGATATTCCCCCACAGTGCCAGGTATATGCACCCAGTGCCAGATATTCCCCCACAGTGCCTGCTTCCCCCCCAGTGCCAGGTATATGCCCCCAGTGCCGGGTATATTCCCCCAGTGCCAGGTATATGCCCCCCCAGTGCCAGGTATATGCCCCCAGTGCCAGATATTCTCCCACTGTGCCAGATATTCCCCCCAAGTGCCAGGTATATGCCCCCAGTGCCAGGTACATGCCCCCCCAGTGCCAGTTATATGCCCCCAGTGCCAGGTATATGCCCCCAGTGCCAGATATTCCCCCCCAGTGCCTGCTTCCCCCCCAGTGCCAGGTATATGCCCCCAGTGCCGGGTATATGCCCCCCCAGTGCCAGGTATATGCCCCCAGTGCCGGGTATATGCCCCCCCAGTGCCGGGTATATGCCCCCAGTGCCAGGTACATGCCCCCAGTGCCAGATATTCCCCCCCAGTGCCTGCTTCCCCCCCAGTGCCAGGTATATGCCTCCAGTGCCGGGTATATGCCCCCCCCAGTGCCAGGTATATGCCCCCAGTGCCAGGTACATGCCCCCAGTGCCGGGTATATGCCCCCCCAGTGCCAGGTATATGCCCCCAGTGCCAGGTACATGCCCCCAGTGCCGGGTATATGCCCCCCCCAGTGCCAGGTATATGCCCCCAGTGCCAGGTACATGCCCTCAGTGCCGGGTATATGTCCCCAGTGCCAGATATGCCCCCCCCAGTGCCAGGTATATGTCCCCAGTGCCGGGTATATGCCCCAGTGCCTGCACCCCCGGCCCCCCCCTATGTGTTGGAGGGACACGAGCGCATCGCGCGTCTCTCCTGTGTCCCTCCTGGCTCTCCCCCGGCTGGTCTAATAACGGAAGTGCCGTTCGTGAGCCAATCAGAGCTCACGAACGGCACATGCTTCCTTAGACCGGCCGGGGGAGAGCCAGGAGGGACACAGGAGAGACGCGCGATGCGCTCGTGTCCCTCCAACACATAGGGGGGGGCCGGGGGAGCAGGCACCGCAGGGAGGGAGAGCCGGAGAGGAGATCGCAGATTGACATGCGGACGCTCGTCCGCATGTCAATCTGTTCTAAATCAGTGGCGCCCCCGCAGCCCCTCGCCCCCAAGCCACCGCGAGGACTGCGGGGGCAGTAGTTACGCCACTGGTTGGACTGGCCCACAGGAGTACAGGGGAAACCACTGGGGGGCCCAACTCCTCCTCTAGGGATCTGGTTCCAGACTGTGCTCTTGAATTATACATTATACATACGTTACCGTATACTGCACAGGACTATGGCGTGTTCTCTACAGTGCATTGTTGTTATTTATCATAGGGCCCAGACCATGCACCCTGTAATGGTTATCCAAACCTCTATGGCGTCTAGCCACACCCCCTCTAGAGACTGGCCACACCCCTAAGCATGGGCCCATACATCTGAATCCTCCCGGGGGGCCCTTCATGCCTCAGTCCGACACTGACTGTGTACATACACTGTGAATGTATTCATCCACTGTTTGTGCTGTCTGGGAAAACATGCTGCTCTTATTCTCATCTTTCATACTTACCAAAGGGTATTTGAATTTCCTGCAGTAGCCATGCAATGATTTTAAGATTTACTTCAAGCATTAAAACTACAGAACTTTTACAAAAGGAATGATCAAAACATATTATAGCAATTTCCTCTCTATTTTTAACTTACCCTGGAGGTATTAATATCTCAGTGCCTTGATCTGCAATATTGCTCTGAAATATTATGTTTAATCTACAAACGTTCTACTTACATGTCTGGTACGTGTGTCATTACACAGTCTACATTGTAAGCAGAAAGCTCTCCAAATTGTACATTAACACAGACACGTACTTAGAAGCTAGGTTCATTAGTCAGCAGTGCAGAGAAGTTCAACGTGGCAAACCCTGGCGACAAGAATCAACCTTTCTTGCTGACACTCCTTTCATCGGGATTAACACCAAATTGTGTCCCAGCAAAGCTTTTCAAAGCACAATAGCCGTTGGCATTTCACAGTACAGGTGTCCTCACAGCGAACAAACTTAGCTAAATGCTACATTTACCTGTATCAGAATCCCAAACAAAACAGCAACCACAATTCCTCTGGAATATGAAGATCAAAGATCTGAAAAAGTGCATTTTCAAATGTTTCAATATCATTCCCTCTAGCACTCCTGTTAAAAGCCTTAATTATGGATGCAAATAAGATAAAAGCAAAGGAAGTAACATTGCAAAAGGCACAAGGATAAGATCCACAAACAACACCTAAGATTAGTAGGTTGGCAGGTTTTGTTTAAATAGAGAACATCGTTCTTTCCTAAAGCTAAAGCCAGCAGTGAATTGGGGCTTATTCCCATACACCTGGTCCATTGTTGTCAGACTAGAAGTGGCTGGAACATTAGAATGGCTTTAACTGCAGCACAAAAGTTTGAGAGGCACCAGCTACAAAATGCCATAGAACGGATGTGTAAACGTATACTTTTAAAAAGCGTGACCAACCCTTGAAAATGCCTTTTAATGGACAATAAAAAATAACTGACTTCTGTCATTTTTGTTTGCTGACATAGTAGGCTACTACTTAATAATTGGTTCAGTACTGAAAGCAATAACACACCTGTATAGGAAAGGAGGGCTCAGGTTTAAGACATTTAGGGGAGATGTACTAAGCAGCGAAAAGAGTAGAGAAGTGAACCAGTGGAGAAGTTGCCCATGGCAACCAATCAGCACTGAAATAAAATTTGGGGCAGTATTCAATTCTTTTCACCCCTTTCCAAACCCGTGTAAGCACATACATTTCCCACCATGACAAAACCTTTTTCTGCCCAGGTGCCTTCACAAAAAAATAATTACACATTCAGACCAGTACTGGGAGCACCCTTAGGAGCAGTGGTGCAAGTAGAAATATTTTCTTAGTGGTACTGAGTGCCGAAAAATGGGCGTGACCATGTGTTGTGAGGGGCATGGCCACATGCTGCTAGTGGGAGTGGATACATAACACAGCCCCCTTTTTTTTTGGGTGGGGTGAGGGGAATCTGGAGGCAAGGCTAAAAATATATAGTAATTTCTCCAGTATAATAGAAATATATAGTGATACCTCCAATATAATAGAAATATATCGTAATGCCTCCAATTTAATAACAATATATATAGTAATGCCTCCATTATAACAGGAAAATACAGCCACTGTTGCACTCCCAGTAACCCTGACAAAGAGGGGCCATCATGCGGCCAAGCACCATGGTCTTGTTGCTTTGTGGTACATTATAATTGTGGTAATGGCAAAGTGTGTGGCAGGTGGTACTGCATACACGCTGACAAATTTTTAAGGGTACTCCGTACCCAAGCATACCCGCATACTTGCACCGCTGCTTAGGAGATCTGTATGTTATGCTAATAAGTAAACAGTGAGAGTAGTCTAGTGAAAACAATAAAACATACATTTTGTTTTAAAATACGTTATATGGTTGTTGTTTTTTATTCTTTGGGTTTTTTTTTCAAATTAGTTCTGACTAAATCAATTCATATTGGAATAGAAGTATTCAACTATACAGTAATATAAAAATACACAGAAAATAAATAATTTTTTAATGACTTAAATGGGGCAAGATAAAAACGAAACAACAACAATTCTAAATAGTAAAGACTTCAAAAGTCCTCAAGTTACAATAAGGCTGTGTACACATTGGGGGTAATTCTGAGTTGATCGCAGCAGGATTTTTGTTAGCAGTTGGGCAAAACCATGTGCACTGCAGGGGGGGGCGGCAGATATAACACTTGCAGAGAGAGTTAGATTTGGGTGGGTTATTTTGTTTCTGTGCAGGGTAAATACTGGCTGCTTTATTTGTACACTGCAATTTAGATTGCAGATTGAACACACCACACCCAAATCTAACTCTCTCTGCACATGTTATATCTGCCTCCCCTGCAATGCACATGGTTTTGCCCAACTGCCAGTGCCATAACTAGACATTTTAGCGCTGTGTGCAAGAAACAGCATCAGCGCCCCCCCCCCCTGCTTATATAAAAAAAAAGGGCCAGTGCAAGCTGTAAAAAATATAGGGGTGTGGCTTTATGGGGAAGGGACCTGGTCACACAATAATACCAATTCATATTATGCTGCACAGTAGTATCCATTATTCAAATTACACCACACATTAGCGCCACTTATACACATTACACCAGGTAGAGTCCCCTTTTACAACAATACATCAGGTAGAGTCCCATTTTACACAGTACGACAGGTACAGTCCCCTTTTACATAGTACGACAGGTACAGTCCCCTTTTACACAGTACGGCAGGTAGAGTCCCCTTTTACACAGTACGGCAGGTAGAGTCCCCTTTTACACAGTACGGCAGGTAGAGTCCCCTTTTACACAGTACGGCAGGTACAGTTCCCTTTTACACAGTACGGCAGGCATAGTCCCCTTTTACACAGTACGGCAGGTAGAGTCCCCTTTTACACAGTACGGCAGGCAGAGTCCCCTTTTACACAGTACGGCAGGTAGAGTCCCCTTTTACACAGTACGGCAGGTAGAGCTCCCTTTTACTCATTATGGAAGGTAGAGTCATGAGAGAGGGAGGGAGAGAGAAAGGTGGCAGGTAGAGAGGTAGAGAGAGAGAGGGGTGGGAGGGGAGGGGGCTGAGGATAGAGAGAGATGGGGTAAGACAAACACAAACACAGCGGTACCTCTTGCTCTGTGTGTCCAGTCCCTTCCCGCAGGCAAATGACTGAACGTGGGGGAGGAAGCAGCAGGAGCTGAAGTGTGAACATTAATGACAGCAGCAGCTGCTCACCAGGGCTGCAGTTTCTGGGAACCGTGTCTCAGAGTCGTCCCTTCCTGCATACTGGACAGACACATGGAGGTACCCGTGGAGTGCCGTATGTCCTGGGCTGTAGACGGAAGAGGAAGGTGGCCAGGACTCCTCCCTGATCCATCGCTGGAAGGCGGCGTCAATTCAGGCTGTACCTCTTCCGTCATGACAGCAGCTGAGCCTGAGGCCATACACCAGTGATTTTCAAGCTTTTTAAACTCGTGGCACACTAAAGATTTAAAAATTGCCAAGGCACACCATCAGTTGTTTATATCAAATATATATATAATAACAAATATCGAAAACACATTGGCCCCCACTGTAATAAAGCACATTGGCCCCCACTGTAATAAAACACATTTATAATGATGCCACACACCTGCCCCCATAGTAATTCCACTCATTACTCCCCCAAGTAATGCCACACACCTGCCCTCCATAGTAATAATACACACATGCCCCCACTGTAATTCCACACACCAGCCCTCCCCCCAGAGTAATGCCACACAGATGTCCTCATTGTAATTCCACACAACTAGTCCCCTAATTTTAATTATACACATGTGCCCCATAGTAATTCCACACACCAGACCCCCCATTGTTATTCCCCACAGCAGACCCCCCCCATAGTAATCCAACACAGCAGACCCCCCCATAGTAATCCCACACACCAGACCCCCATAGTAATTACCCACAGCAGACCCCCATAGTAATCCCACACACCAGACCCCCCCATAGTAATTCCACACACCAGACCCCCCCTCATAGTAATTCCACACACCAGACCTCCCATAGTAATTCCACACACCAGACTCCCACAGTAATTTCACACACCAGACCCCCCCCCATAGTAATCCCACAAACCAGACCCCCCATTGTAATTCCACACACCAGACCCCCATAGTAATTTCCCACAGCATACCACCATATAGTAGTAATTCCACACACCAGACCCCCCATAGTAATTCCCCACAGAGGCCCCCCATAGTAATTCCATACCCCAGACTCCCATAGTAATTTCACACACCAGACCCCCCACCCATAGTAATCCCACACACCAGATCCCTCCATAGGAATTCCACACACCAGACCCCCCATAGTAATTCCACACAGCAGACCCCCCATAGTAATTCCACATACCAGACTCCCATAGTAATTTCACACACCAGAACCCTCCATAGTAATCCCACAAACCAGACCCCCCCATAGTAATTCCACACACCCGACCCCCATAGTAATTCCCCACAGCAGACCCCCCCATAGTAATCCCACACACCATACCCCCATAGTAATCCCACACACCAGACCCCCATAGTAATTCCACACACCAGACCCCCCTCATAGTAATTCCACGCACCAGACAACCATAGTAATTTCACACACCAGACCCCCCCATAGTAATCCCACAAACCAGACCCCCCATAGTTTTTACACACACCAGACCCCCCATAGTAATTCCCCACAGCAGACCACCCCATAGTAATCCCACACACGAGACCCCCCCCATAGTAATTCCACACACCAGACCCACCCCCATTAAAAAAAATTCCACACACCAGACCCCCATAGTAATTCCACACACCAGACTCCCATAGTAATTTCACACACCAGACCCCCCATAGTAATTCCACACACCAGACCCCCCCAATAGTAATTCCACGCACCGAACCCCCCATAGTAATTCCACACACCAGACCTCCCCCTCCCCATAGTAATTCCACACACCTGGAATCGTTCGCTCTCAGTGGGGACTGGGGAGAAGTGAGGACTGAGGTGCACTGGAACCACGCAACATGGAGCAGCAGCAGCAACGGGAAGTGAGGAAGGCGACGAGCGGTATGTGACCTATGAGTCACCATAGGTCACGGCCCGGCTGTCGCGGCAGTGCATCGCTGGCCGAGCTGGCAGCTGGGCACGCATATGTGGTGGTGGGTGTCTCTGGCGGCAAGGCGGTGGGTCTCCCTGACGGGCATCTCTGGCAGGCAGCGGCATCATACCTGAAAAAGGCTGCTATACAGAGTGTCATGTCTCCCCTCTATACCACGCTGATCTCACTGACGGGGCATCGCACCGCAGCGGGGAAGTACAAGGGGGCAGAGACTGCTCAGCACTGCCACAGTGGTGCATCCGGCAATGAAGGATCCGGGCGCACCACTATTATTACACATTACAGCAGGTAGTGGAGCATACATACAGGCAGGTGGATGTGGATGGTGCACCCACAGGGCAATTGCGCTGTGTGCTAAGCACGATCCGCCCACACCTAGTTACTGCCCTGCCAACTGCTAACAAAAATCCTGCTGCGATCAACTCAGAATTACCCCCATTATGCGATATCGCATGCGATACAGCTGATATTGTATGATCGCATATGATATCATGTAATGTGTACACACAATATTGCATATGATGTGACATCCTCCGTCAGACCTGCACGCAAGCAGGTCCGATGTGCAATGTTGCTTATGAGGACCATGCTGCCGAATGCTCCGCCCCCTGCTGTCGCTTGTCACAGCCGTCATGTGTGTATGCACTTGCTAATGTCAGAGTCCCGTCGCAGACGATGTTGCATCGTGGTCACATCGGTCTGATGTGTACACAGCCTAACAGTACAGGTTTTAAGGATAACCATACTTCTGCTTGCTTATGTGTCATTAGCATTTTGTGCACAAACTTTCAAAGAAAACTCTTTCAAACATATTACATGGAAAACTCCCTTTCCGCAAAACTCTTTACAATTTCATGGCTCCAGGGCAACACAGTAAGGAGAGGGTGTTTCTAGACAGCAAAATCATAGGTGAATTTGCAAATATAAAAGGGCAAAGTGATGTTCTGATGTATGTACCTGCCTGGCATGAAATAAGTGCTGAGTTGTCATTTTGAAATGTTGTTAAATTAAGGATAAATAACATTGTCAACTGACAATAGGGTCATAGTCGCCTACCCTCCCTCATTCTGCAGGAGACTCCCTGAAATAGCAACAATCTCCCTGACTCCCTGAATAGTCCAGCAATCTCCCTGATTGCAATTTACCCCATCTTATAGCTGTTACTTTCTTTTTCTTTTTTTTTTTTTGGGGGGGGGAGGGGCGGAGGGTTGACAGAACGAGATATATACATTCAAATGGGATCATCAGTGCCATTTCCCTGTATTGGTTCTAAGGCACAATAATGATCCTTATGGCTGCATGCATTTTAAATAAGGTTTCCGAAGGTTACTTACAGTACGTGGAAGCTCTTGTAAAACACAATACACAAACATATCCTGCAAAATATCAGTGTCTTTTCTTCAACAGGTAGATCTTACTAACTTTGGGGATCATTTACATTTGGATGTAAGTCATTTTCATGACACGTCTCTCAGATGTAGCAGTACAGGTCCACACTGATAAGTGTTGCTTTCACAATCTCCCTGAAATCTTTTTTTAAAAGTAGACAAGTATGCAATAGGGTACAGCATAGATTGTAATTCCCTTCACTTAGCTACAAGCACAGTCACAATGAAGTAGCTGTCATTACACACGTCATCTACGGTATTTTCCCTACATTTTACAAAATATTGGTTTGATTTAATATTTGTGAATTAAGTATAATATGTTACATTTCCTACTATCTAACAAAAGTATATGTTTCTGTCTATGGCTGCACAAATATTAACATAAATTATAATTTGAAAGCTCCCGGTTTTAGGTATGATAAAAACTCTTGGACACAAAGGGGTAAATGTAATAGGTGATGCCGGAGGTGCGGGACTTCGAGCGAGAATGCCCATATTTTTAAAGCAGCAATCATTTACAAGGAAAATCTAACCATTTATACCAAAGAGTGTAGAGCAGTCATATTTGAACTTGCTTTAATACAGATTATCATACAGTGTATGTTAATTATGTTTTTTGTGTGTGTATATATATCTATTTTAGAGATGAGCGGGTTCGGTTCCCTGAGAACCGAACCACCCCGAACATCTCGTCCCGAGCCCAGATCAGAGCCTGGCTTGGGACTTCCGCCCGCCTCGGAAACCAGAATGAGGCAAAACGTCATCATCCCGCTGTCGCATTCTCGCAAGTTTTGGATTCCGTATAAGGAGCCGCGCTTCACTGCCATTTTCACTCCAGTCCTGGAGAGTGTAGCGAGAGGACATTCTCTCTCCTCAGTGTCTGTCTGTGTGGGAAAGTGGTGTGGCGACCTGCTCTGCCTTATGTGTCATTCCAGTGCTGTCTTGTGCTGCATCAGTCCAGTGGTAGCAGGGCCGGTTCTTGCCCTTGTGGCGCCCCGGGCAAAAGTTAGGGGTGTGGCTTAATATGGGGGCGTATTCAGTCACGCCCCCATTTGTAGCGCCGCTGAAAGGGGGAAAAAAAAAAGTATACTCACTATACCCCGCTCCTGATTCCAGACCCTGCAGACCGGCGCCGCTCTTCTCCTCGGATCTATGGGAGAGACGTCAGTCATGACGTCTCTCCCATATCACAGCATAGGCACTAGAGGTCAATTATGACCCCTAGCATTTGTGCCACAATGCTGTGCGGTGTGCGATGACGTCATCGCGCACCGCACACCAAAGGTCTTCTCCATGAAGGGAAACTAGACGCTTAGCGTCTGATTTCCTTCATAGCGGGGGAGGACCAGCGCCACAAAGGGAAACCAGACGCGTAGCGTCTGGTTCCCTTCTCACAGCGGGAGGGGAGCACAGCGGGGGGACACTGCTGGGGCGCACACTGCACAGTGGCGGATCTTGCCATGGTGCGGCGCCCTCCGGATGGCGCCGGCGCCCTCCGGAAGGCGGCGCCCCGGGCAAAAGTCATACTTGCCCGTGGCAAGATCCGCCACTGAGTGGTAGTGTCCTGTGCTGCATCAGTCCAGTCACAGTGGTGGTGTCCTCTGCTGCCATATGTCCAGTGCTGCTGTATAAGTTCAGTCCAGTGCAGTGGTGCTGTGTTGTGCAGCATCAGTCCAGTGGTGGTGTCTTGAGCTGCATCAGTCCAGTCACAGTGGTGGTGTCCTCTGCTGCCATATGTCCAGTGCTGCTGTATAAGTCCAGTTCAGTGCAGTGGTGCTGTGTTGTCCTGCATCAGTCCAGTCGTGGTGTCCCTGTGCTGCCATAAGTCCAGTGATACTGCCGTATAAGTCCAGTAATAAAGCCGTATAAGTCCAGTGGTACTGCCGTATAAGTCCAGTGGTACTGCCGTATATGTCCAGTGATACTGCCGTATATGTCCAGTGGTACTGCCGTATATGTCCTGTGGTACTGCTGTATAAATCCAGTGAAACTTGCGTATAAGTCCAGTGGTACTGCCGTATAAGTCCAGTGGTACTGCCGTATAAGTCCAGTGGTACTGTCTTCTAAGTCCAGTGGTATTACTGCCGTTTAAGTCCAGTGATACTGCCGTATAAGTCCAGTGGTGCTGCCGTATAAGTCCAGTGCAGTGGTGCAGCCATATAAGTTCAGGGGTACTGCCATATAAGTCCAGTGGTGCTGTCCTGTGCTATATATTATTTACTCCAAATAAAGGGGTTATTAATATTTAATCCAAATAATTTTTGCCCTGTGTGGTTTAGGGGTATGCTCTTCTGTGACTCATATTGTTAACTAACTACATCCAAATAAAAGAGTTATTATTATCCAAATTATTTTTACAGACTGTTCCGTGTGTGTGTGTGGTTTAGGGGTACACTTTCCTGTGCCACCAATATTGTGCGTGTATCACATCTGGGCAAATTCCAGCACGTCCCATGTTTTGCACATACAATTAATTTGGTGGTGCAGAATTTTATGAGAAATGACAGGGGCGTGCAGAAGATGATGTCGGTGGCCCGAAAAATTGTGGGCCACTTTAGACATTCAGCCACTGCGTGCCACTCCTAGATGGGCCAGGTGTTTGTGCTGCACAATTGTGTCGCTTAGCTTAGCCATCCAGCTGCCTAATTGCACCTCTTATTCTTATTTGCACGATGTGCTGTTTGGGCCTATTTTTTAAATCTGCCATCCTGTCTGCCACTGCAGTGCCACTACTAGATGGGCCAGGTGTTTGTGCTGCACACTTGTGTCGCTTAGCTTAGTCATACAGCCACCTTGGTGCAACCTTTTGGCCTAAAAACAATATTGTGAGGTGTGAAGTGTTCAGAATAGATTGAAAATTAGTGGAAATGAATGTTATTGAGGTTAATGATACCGTAGGATCAAAATTACCCCCAAATTCTGTGATTTTAGCTGTTTTTGTGGTTTTTTCAAAAATCATCCAGATCCAACACCAAAACCCGAAAAGTGCCCGCCGCACATCTCTAATATATATGGATTATATGGATCCAGTATTGGATACCAACGACTGGGATCCCGGTGATCATAGGACCGACACCAGAATCCCGACAGGCGGGATCCCGATGGCGAGCGCAGTGCGTCCCCTTGTGCTCACCGCGCATGGGGTCCAGTGGTGAGCTTAACTGGGGCCATGTTCCCAGTAGACACATGTGCGACAAAATGCTTTGGGCCTCCCACACTCCACGTAAAACAGGGGCGATGCGCGCTGTAGGCGTGCACAAAAAAATAGGGGTGTGGCTTCGTGGGGAAGGGGTGTGGCCACAAAATAATACCAATTCATATAACGGTGCACAGTAGTCTACATAATTCAAATTACGCCGCACGGTAGCACCACTACACCAGGTAGAGCCCCTTTTTACACATTACAGCAGACAGCATCCCATTTTACACATTACGGCAGACAGCATGCCCTTTTTTATACATTACAGCAGACAGCGGCCCCCTTTTTACACATTACGACAGACAGCGTCCCCCTTTTAACACATTACGGCAGACAGCGTCTCCCTTTTTACACATTACGTCAGACGGCGTTTCCCTTTTTACACATTACGGCAGACAGCGTCCCCTTTTTTATACATTACGGCAGACAACGTCCCCCTTTTTTACACATTACGGCAGACAGCATCCTCTTTTTTACACATTATGGCAGACAGCATCCCTTTTTTACACATTATGGCAAACAGCGTCCCCTTTTTTACACATTATGGCAGACAGTGTCCCCCTTTTTTACACCTTACGGCAGACAACGTCCCCTTATTACACGTTACGGCAGACAGAGTCCCCTTATTTTACACATTATGGCAGACAGCATCCCGTTTTTTACACATTACGGCAGACAGTGTCCCCCTTTTTACACATTACGGCATACAGCGTCCCTTTTTTATACATTACAGCAGACAGTGTCCCCCTTTTTTACACATTACAGCAGACAGCGTCCCCCTTTTTTTACACATTACGGCAGACAGCGTCCCGTTTTTTACACATTATGGCAGACAGCATCCCCATTTTTACACATTAAGGCAGACAGGATAGATAGATAGATAGATAGATAGATAGATAGATAGATAGATAGATAGATAGATAGATAGGATAGACTTACTGCTTCTGCTGGCTCAGGCTCCTCGTGCACCTTCTGGCAGATCCCAAGCAGCCAGGGAGAAGGAGGAGGAGAAGGAGGGATGGGGACTCGGGAGCCGCAGCAGCGCAGTGTAATTGGTGGAGGTGCAGCTGCCGCTGGCCCTCTCCTTCACCCTAGGCTGCCCTCCGCTGCTGTGAATGCTGGGAAGCGCATCCCAGCACTCACAGCGGCGGAGGGCAGCCTATGGTGAAGGAGAGGGCCAGCAGCAGCAGCGCCTCCACCAATTACACAGCGTTGCTGCGGCTCCCTCCTCCACCTCCCTCCTCCTCCTTCACCCCCCCCCCTCAAAATTGGTGCGCTCCTCTGCGGCGGCGGTGGCGGCGGCACACAGCGTCAGCCAGACGGCATGTAATGAGTCAGTTTGACTCATTACATGCCGCTATGGCTTTGGGCCCCTGGACAGTGGCGGGCCACAGTGCAAAGCACTGCCTGCACTGGCGGTAGTTCCGCCACTGCCCACAACAGAAGCTGCACGCAGGTCCCCTCCTCTCTTGAAATGCCCCTGATTCCATCGGTTTACTAAATGCTGCCGCTTCCTAGTGGTTCATCACTCACCTGCATCAAATTACAGTCTGTTCCTGATATTGGGCCTAATTTAGACCTGATCACAAAAGCAAATCTTTCTCTAATGTGCAAAACTATGTGCACTGTGGGGCAGATATAACATGTACAGAGAGAGTTAGATTTAAGTGGGCTATTTTTTTTCTGTGCAGGGTAAATACTGGCTGCTTTATTTTTACACTGCAATTTAACACACCCAACCCTACAAGTCTGTTCCTGATATAGGGCCTCGTTTTTACCCTGTCGTAAGTGTGCAAAACTCGTTATGAAGCGAATTTTTGCACATGTTCACATGCGTGTACACAGGTACGTGCAAGTGTAAGGTCCTAAACTGCGTTCTCTTCAGAACACAATTTAAGACCTGGAGGGGGTGGGAACGGGGCGTCCACTGGTGTGTCCGGACTGTTGCTGGGGTGGGTAACGGCGGCTGCATGACGTCACACGCAACCAAAACATGGTGAGCAGCTGTCTGCCTTCGCAGCTAGGCTGCATATGGAGAGGGATACTCGCACTAACTGAGCAGCCTAGCTGTGCTAGCAGGCAGCTACCCACCATGTTCTAGGTCGCAGCAGCTGCGTGTGACGTCACGCAGCCAACATGGCCCACCCAAGCAACGGTACGGACACGCCACCCCAACAGCATTCTAACACCATTGGCACGTCCCCTCCTGCCCTGCGACTGCCTCTGCCTGTCAATCAGGCAGAGGAGCTCACTGGGTGCGCGAGTGCACTACAGAAAGGGCATCAGACTGCGATCAGCTGTTGTAGCAGCGATCGGGTCTGAATTAGGCCCATAGTGCATTGCAAGTCCAATTACATTGTGCACAACAAATCTTAAGGTCACCATACTGTACTGTGACTTCTCCGAGGTGAGAAGACACATATGATCTCCCTTGAACTGGCTGGCAGCTTTCCAGGCTGCAGGATCGCATATGGTACATTGTATGCAGTCTTTTTGCATACGATGTATTGTGTGCAATCCCAGCTAGGTCTGTCGGATCAGATAAATCTATAGTGCAGCCCTTGTGATCTCCGGCTCTGTACCAATGCGCACAGGACTGCGCATCACATTGGAATCGGAGGTAAAACACATGCAACGTGACACTTTTCATCCAGTCTCTCAGCCTGCTACATCGGAATCGAATGAAAAGGGCCCAAATTGCACTAGTGTATGAGCACCTTATGGGCCTAATTCAGACCTGATCGCTGCTGTGGGCGATCAGGTCTGAACTGCGCATGCGGGCCGATGGCATTTGACCGTCGTTTTGGGGGCGCGGTCCGGGCAATGCAGGCATGCCCGGACTGGGCGGGGGGCGGGGGGCGGGCCACGGTGGCTCAGTGACGTCACACGCAACCACTGCGACCCAGGAAGAGACGAGTAGCTCCCTGCCAACGCGCAGGAGCTGCGCTGGTAGGGAGCTACTCAGGTACAAAAGCATCGCCGCTGTGTGATGCTTTTGTACCTGTGACATGCGGGGCAGACTAGCTTTGTGCTGGGCGTCGCCCCGCATGTCTGTGAAACTGATCGTAGATGTGCTAAATTTAGCACATCTCCGCTCAGGTCTGAATTAAGCCCTAAATTTCAAAATGTCCCTGCTACGGTGAACTTTAAGTTTCAGTTAGTCCCTATTGTAACGAATCACTACATTCCATCCTGCTCTTGTTTGGTGCACTGCAGATCCCAGCTTGTTTCCTGCTGCCGACCTCTATCAGTGAAGTCTTCATATTATTACTGCGTTCCAGTGGCAGGTTATTCATCATCCTTCTGAGCTTAAAGATTGTTTCCAGATTCACCCCTTCTCTAAGTGTTGGTAATTGGGGTGCAGTTAATTTCCCGAATGCTGGGATCCCAGCTGTTGAAATACTGACGCCAGAATTCTGACATCAGGTAAAATGCTGGCGGTCAAAATCCCAAATGCTACCAGTATTCCCGCTCGGGTGGTGGTCCATGCCACCACCTGAGGAGGAATATAATAGTGTGGTGAGCAAAGCTTGCCACTGTGTCTGAAACGTGGTGAGCGTAGCGAGCACGCGAGGGGACATGCTGCGCTCGAGGTTGGGATTCCGGCGTCAGTATTTCGAAAGTCAGGATTTCATACTGAATCCGGGTAATCACTTTCTACCTTAGCTCACCTGTGCTTGCAGTATTTAGTGACATCATTCAAAAGGACTTCTTCTGCTGAGCGGTCCTCTCCAGATTTACACAGTACTCTTATTTATCTGCCTATTGTATCATTCATCCTTTTGTGTATCTACTATCTGCAGGATTACTCCTGTAATTTTACTGGACACTCTGACACCTCTATTTGGTCATATCCATCAGCCCTGCTGGTAACAGAGAGCTGTGTCTATAAGGGGTCTATGTACTAACCCCTGGAGAGAGATAAAGTATCAGCCAATCAGCTCCTAACTGCCATGTTACAGGCTGTGTTTGAAGAATGACAGTTAGGAGCTGTTTGGATGGTACTTTATCACTTTACCCTTATATCTTGTATCCTGTATTTAATACAAATTTGTTCATATGAAGAGGAACTTTCTTTGACTCCTAGGGCAATATTTACTAATATTCGTGTTTGAGTCGGTTTGTGTAGTGTTTAAACTCGTTTTGTATCGGGTGCATTTTCATGCAACTTTTTGAATCCATATACGCAAAGTTACGAAGCAGTCGACTTTATGGTTTTCGTGTTTTCCGATGTCGATGCCAGTCGGGTTTTTTTGGCACATTTACGGCCGTCATTGTCATTTGCGTTCGTGATTTTGTTTTTTTTCCTGTTTTTTTCTTCCAAGTTAAACGCGGCAGGGTTTTTTTTTTCCCGCTGCCGCATTTTCACTTTCAGTTTCGTTTTTCATCCCCGTTCGTGATTGGTTGTGTTTGAGTGTCTGTGCGCAACCATATTAATACGCCCCAAACCGTCCGCACCTCGTGGGTTTAGTTAGTGGTGAGGAGGAGGGAGGTTGTGCTGTGGAGGTAGGCGAATTTGTGGTTTGGTGAGGAGTGTTGGTAGCGATTTCTGAGTGTGGTATTGTGTTTGAAAGTCGTCTTGTCATTCTGGTAGTCTTGTATTTTGTGGTTTTGTCTCATTTTTAGTCCAAGTTATTTTTCTTTATAGTCCCTTGTCAGTGTGTGTGTGTGTGTGTGTGTGTGTGTGTGTGTGTGTGTGTGTGTGTGTGTGTGAGTTGTGTAGTGGTAGTGGAGGAGTGTGTTGTTTGTTTTCTTTTTTTTCTGTGTTAACTGTTTAGACACACAATTATGTGTGACTTAGAGGTGGGTGAGGTGGAGGGTGTGAGTGAGGGGGAGGAGGTCGGTCAGGTGGAGGAGGTGAGTGTTAGTGAGGATAGTGAGGTGGAGGAGGTGGGTGAGGTTGCTGCAGCAGCCTCAAGTGATAGTGACAGTCAGAGTGCCCTGCAGCCACGCACCACTACTAAGACTGGGCGGAATGTAAAGTTTAGTTTTGCTGAAAATGTGGCATTGGTTCGTGAGCTGATGAAGTATCAGAGGCAGCTATTTGTCCCTGAGTCTACCAAGGTGCCAACACGGAGGAAGACGGTGTTGTGGGCGAAAGTTGTTGCTGCTGTCAATAGTGAGGGGGTGGTCAAGCGGACGGAGGACACGTGCCGCAAACGGTACTATGACATAAAGCGACGTGTCAAGTCCAAAATGGCCAAGGAGGCGAAGTCGGCTCGAAAAACCGGTGGTGGGCTGCCCTATATTGCAAGATATCTGGAGTATGAGGAGCCCATGCGGAGTATAATTCCTCCTGAAGTAGTCTCTGCAACCCATGTCCGGGATTCCGATAGGCCCAGGAAGAATGGTGAGCATGTGTATTTGCATTTACATTCTATGACCTTATTTTTATTTTATTTTTTTAAATGTGTGTCATGTGACGTTGCATATTACTCCCATCTTCAAGTGTGTGTCAGCAAATACATTGTTTTGGTTAATGTTTTATGCAAAAGCCAATGTAACATCTTACTTTATTGTATGTCATGTGTTTTTATGAAAGATATTTTGTATGTGTAGTTTGGACTTGGTGTGTCTCTGAATTGTCCTGCAATAATGTTTTCCTTTTGGGCCTTTTTTTTTTAATAATTGTGACTATGTTTTATATTTATGTGATCCATGTGCAATGTTTCAAAAACAGTGGTTGTCATGTTAGAGGCTGGAGTAGTGGAAAGTGGTTTGGAAACCACTTACATGTGTAATGTCATTATTAGATAATGTATTATTTTTTAACAAAATACCACTATTTCTGTGATAATTTTTAGTTTGTATTTGTACCGTGACACCACACTGCAGTGTAATTTTTAAAATATTTATACATTTTGGTTTGGCTCATATAGTGGTAATGTGTGTTTGGAGTGCCACATCACAGAGCAATTTATATATTGCATCTGTAATATTTTTCCTGTCAATACAAAATGAAGATGTGTGTGTTTTTGGTTGGTAATGTTTTTTTTTTTTACTTGTGGCCTATGTCAGTGTCCTGTACATGTTTTCCTGTGTTGATTTTTCCATAGTGCATATGTCTATTGGACAAAGTTTATTGTTTTATGTATTGTATTTTTTGTTTCCGGTCCTTATGTTTTTATTAAAAATAAATCAAGCATTTCTTAAAGAATAAATGTTTATAAGCATAATGGGTGGATGTATCAACAATAGCATGAATATTTTTTTTTTTTATACAGTGTTTGAAAAAAGCAGTACTACTCGTCGTCCAGTAACTCCTATCACATCTGATGATGATGATGATGCTGCGGAAGCAGGTAAAGTGTCTATTGTAGTATAGGGTATGTTTGTAAAGGAATGGCCATAACAAAATTGCACTTTCATTAATAGGTCCATCCAAAGAAGTATGGAGCAGCAGAAGTGGGACTTCTGTAAGACATCACCACAAAAAACCTGTGGCCAACCACAGCAGGCTACCCCGCCACGAAGATTATCGTCCGTATGTTCTGTCCCCCCACTCCAAATTTTGGACACACCTCCAAGACGTCATCCACACTCCCCTCATCTTGATTGTGAGTATCAAACTGAAATAAATGTAAACAATTTCAGAATGTAATCCAACTTTTTCTTAACCTCATTAAGTCAAAACACATCAAAAACTTAGATACTTACCGCAGTAAGTAAAACCTGAAATGGAATCCAAGCTAAATGGCCTTGTCCACATCCAGTAAAGATATGTATGTCCACTTGAGCCATACAGTATCACATTGTGTGTAAGGGTGTGTACACACAGTGAGATTCGGACTTATCCGATTCTCACTGTGCGACGGGGCGCCGGGTCGGCACTTAGCCAGTATCGCAAGCACATAATGAGTGTGCTTGCGATCCTGGTTCTGTGCAATTTTGGCTAAGTGTCAATCCTGACTATCTCTTCTATAGAGATAGTCAGAATTGACTTGCCTGCACAGCCTATTTTTTCGGCCGATGCCGACCGCGCGGGGCCGCGCATCGACATCGGATCGGGATCGCAAGGTGACTGTCACCTTGCGATCTGCACTATATTTTCTTCCGATTCTGACTATATAGTCAGAATCGGTTGAAAAAATCTTACCGTGTGTACACACCCTAAGATGCTGCAACAAAAAATCATGTTTTTTTTTTAGAAAAAAGTAAGGTTGTTTTTCCTAATTTCACATGTGTGTTTGAGGTAACATTGCAAAATACATATAAAAACATAACTATGTTTGTTTGATCAAAGCTATAAGGTAACACATTATGGATTCCAATGTGTTTTTATGGTGGAGTATGTGTGAGCTACAATAAAACTAAAGTGTTTGCTTTCACAATTAAGTAACCAGACACATTTGCCACAAACAGGCATATGTATGTATTTAAGTTATGAGTGATGATGTTGCTAGGCAGAATATTTGAAAGCAACAGTGAATGACATGTGTTCCATGTGTAGTGATTTGTTTACATTTCTCAAACATATGGAGAGCTAACGGAGATTTGTTTAACATTTCAGCTTCTAGTCATGGGAACAGCATCCCTCTGCAACAACAGCAACACAGTGACATGGAGGAGACAAACATCTTAGAAATGCAGCCATTAAGCCAAAGAATGACTCCCCCAGCACCTGTGAGTACACCACCACACCCAAGCACACCACCACCACCACAACACAGCCCAACAACACCAGTAACACAAGGGCCTGATCAGGTGTTTTGGACCATTTGGGCTAGACAGCAGGCCACTAATGAAGATTGCCTGCGTAGGCAGACACAAATGTTTGCAAGCCTACCATGTCACCTTAGAAGAATATCAAGAAATCTGAGTAGACAAAATGAACAAACAACCAGAATTGGCAATACCATGGAACTCATGCGTACAGACATTACACAGGTCATGGGCAACTTACAGCGCATAATGGAAGAACAGCACAGACTATTGGAAGAACAGCACAGACAACAGCAAAGTTATATGAACATTTTTCAAAACAATCAAAAGATTAATGAAAGTTTATTCCGAATTGTAGACAATCAAAATGCTGCTACACGTGAACTCAATGCCACCCTCACTAACCTGAATGAAACACTCAGATCCATGCACCAACAGCAAACAAGCAGCAGTTCTGGTACGACTACTCCAAATATCACGCCAGTCTCATCACCACCAAGACGCTCCACCAGAGCACGACAACATGACAGTGCTAAAGGCAAAGGGCAGGACAAGCAGCCACCCAAAAAAAACGTTAAAAAAAAATTAGACATTTCTGATAAGTAACTCTAAATAGTTAGTAAGTGTATGTTTGGGAAAATATATATAACACTTAGCTCCTTGACAATTTATACAACATCATTAATTATAAGTGGTACAAACAACAACATAAAATTTGTACGCACATTTATTCTTTACCATTTTTTTTGTATTGGAGGAGGGAAATGTTGATGGAGCCGCACATACATGTTAGCAGGAAGTAACCAGACCACTTGATTTTTTTCTAATCAGTACTCTTTCTAGATTCCAATCATTCTCCTCTCCTGCACACAATCATTGCCAGGCAGCCACAAACATGTTAGCAGGAAGTAACCAGACCACTTGATTTTTTTCTAATCATTACTCTTTCTAGATTCCAATCATTCTCCTCTCCTGCACACACAATCATTGCCAGGCAGCCACATACATGTTAGCAGGAAGTAACCAGACCACTTGATTTTTTTCTAATCATTACTCTTTCTAGATTCCAATCATTCTCATATCCTGCAGACAATCCAAATTACAATGTTATTGATAACTATTTTACCTTTCTTCTCTATACAACATTACAAGAAGAACACAATTGAGTTGCGTAAAAAGCTTTTAATATGTTGGCATTGAATTTTTTTAAAAACATTGACAAAATGAATGTCATTATTGTTGGGACATGTTTGTGTGTGTTAAAAATTAGTAAGAATGTTATTACACATGATGCAGAAACCAACAAATAAGAACTTTTTTTACCAAAAAACAAAGAATGTGTATAATAATGTATATATGTGGCAAACTGTGTATTTACTTAAACATCAGCAAGTTTACTGCAGCCCCCCATCCACAGCCCTTGGATGGGGGGACAGCCTCGGGCTTCACCCCTGACCCGTGGGTGGCAGGAGGGGGGGACCCCTTGATTTAAGGGCTCCCCACTCCTCCAGGGTACCCAGGCCAGGGGTGACGAGTTAGTGATTTAATGCCAGGGCCGCAGGGACCGATATTATTATTATTATTATCCTTTATTTATATGGCGCCACAAGGGTTCCGCAGCGCCCGATTACAGAGTACAAATGCACATAAAAAATAGGAAAACAGTGACTTACAGTTGAATACAATATAGGACAAGTACAGGGCAACTAAGCATAACTACACCAGTAAACATAGAGATAAGTTCCAGGTGGTCAATGCCATGATATAAAAGTGTCCCCCGGCTGTGGCATTATCTCTCTGACTAGTGGAGCCCGGTGCTGGTGTTAAAAATACGGGGGACCCCTACGCTTTTTGTCCCCCGTATTTTTTGCACCAGGACCGGACGCAGAGACCGGTGCTGGTTGTAAAAATATGGGGGCTCCCCTGTCAAATTTTCCCCCGTATTTTTACAACCTGGACCGGCTCAAAGAGCCCAAAGCTGGTTATGCTTAGGAGGGGGGACCCCACGCATTTTTTTCCTGGGCTTTTTAAACACTTTTGTGCCATCCAAAAAGTCGAATCCAGGACGCACACTATCCGTCAATTGGTCCGTTTTTCGACAGCGGGACTGTCGAATCCGTTTTTAATTGAATATGTCTAATTTGGGTCCCGGCGGCAGGGTGTCTGACTGTCGAATTGTGTCGAATTAAAAAACGTTCGAATTCCAGCCGGAATTCGACCGCAATTGCATATACCCCATAATCTTTAGCTTTTTTCCTCCCGTTCTTCAACCAGACCACTCGACCTTAGCCCTTACAAATCAGTTGATTGCAGTCTCCTGTGCCCCTCCTAATATTAAATAAAATCTATTATCTCTCCACAGCTATTACTCTATCATTATTCAAGCATACAGTATGGTTATTACTTATATCCCTAACAAAATAATAATTCTGTACCAATTGTTCTCTCTTTCTTGAGAGCCATGTTTATAATTGTTGACAGTCTTCTCTTCATACAATCTGTTGGACTCCTTTCAGTCAATCTTCTGCTCCAAGGTCTACACAAATACTGTACTGACTAAGATGGTCAATGATGTGATCACTGCTAAATCTAAAGAGCACTACTCACTTCTAATTCTCCTGGAACTTTCTGCTGTATTTGACACCGTAGACCATTCAACTGTACATTCCCTGTGACTGTGTTATATCCTGATTCCCAGCCAATTTATAAAACCGGTTATCTGCTTCCTCTATCAGTTGGAGACTCAGTTCCAGGATTTCTCTTCTTGACACCACATGTATTTGTTTCCCCTGTACAGTCTGGGGGCGGAATGTATGTACATACATTGCCGCCAATCGCAGTGATGTTGCTCGCATATGTACCAACATATGCGATTAACATCGCAATGCGGTGACGGAGGCTCCCCGCAATACCTGTGAGGTGGTGTGCGGGTGGTCTCCGTCACATCCCTGGGGTCTCTACCTGCTCACCTGCCGGGAAGCAGGCAGCAGGCAGGCCCCTGGTGCCTCCTCCGCCTCCTCCCTGCAGCTGGAAGGAACTCTGGCTGCGTTGCTAGGGGGAGAAGGTGTTTAGCTCCCGGGACCAGGGCTGCCCGGAAGAAGGTATGCTGGGGGGAGGGGGGTCGGCGTCTGCAGCAGGGGTCGGAGGAGACGGCGGGTTACAGTGGCTGGCGTTAAGAAGCCCATAGGCTTCCATAGGGTATCGCCATCCAAAGGTGGCGATACTCTCAGGGGCGAAAACGTGGTGGACAGGGGTTAGTACATATGAAAATGCAATAAAACCCCCGAAAAGTGGGTTTTATCGCATTTTCCCTTTAGTACATCCCGCCCTGGATCTGTCTCCATTTCATATCAAAATCTTCTCACCACTTCAAATTGAATCTCACAAAAACTAAGCTGTTAATCTTTTAAATATCAAGAGAATCTACTTATTCAACATCTCTATTTGTGTTGTCAAATGCACCGTAAAATCTACCCTTCAGTCTCGCTGCTTAGGTCTCATCCTTGATTTTCAACTGTAATTTTTCCCCCCAATTATCTGATGTCTTCAAATGGGCTGTAGTCAGCATGCTGGCGTTCACAATCCCGGTGGTCATCCGTTTGAATGCCGGCACTGGAATCACAACCGGGATCCCAAACATAAGTATGCCATGTAGGGTTAGGGTTAGGCTGCGGGGGTAGGTTTGGGTTAGGCTGCTGGGGAAGGGTTAGGTTTATGCTGTAGGGAGGGATGGTTAGGTTTAGGCAGCGGGGAGGGTGGGTTAGGGTTTGGCTATGGGAAGGGAGGATTAAGGTTAGGCTGTGGGGAGGGAGGGTAAGGGATAGGGGCAGGATTAGGATGAGGGTTCCTTTACTACAGAGTCTCTATCAGCATTGAGAACAGTCTTGATGCCAGGGTCGGTATTTAGACTGCCGGCAACTTATCTGCTGGTCTCCCAATACCAACCCTTCAAATAATGTTAAATGCATCTAAGAAAAATCTCCAGAATGCTCATTTACCCCCCACAAGAGACTTTGCCAAATCTAATCAAAAATATAAAATCTAATCAAAAATATACATATCAGGCCACTAACAAAACTGCATCAACAACATACTGTAGATCTCTTCACTTCTATAAATACATCTCCCAACTTGATCATGTACAATCTTTATGAGGCGTGTTAATTAAAATTAGCATGTTATGAGTTGCTGCCACAGTGAAATGCAAAGAATATTCAGTGGCTAGACAGTGGTTGATATTCAGTAAGTATTATTCCTGGTAGATTTATTAAAGCTTGGAGAGAAAGTGGAGAGAGACAAAGTACCAACCAATCAGCTTTTAACTGTCATTTTACAGGCTGTGTTGGCTGATTGGTTGTTGCTTTATCTTTCTCCACTGTATCTCTCTCATTGGAATTCCAATGAGAAAACGGGTGGCACTGTAACCAATCTATACTCTTCTTTTTTTACTTTCTTAGTAAGTAGCAAATGGTAACCATAAATGTAATTGTGCCTGTAGAGGGTATAATTTGGAGGATATATACTGAAGTAAGAGAGCTATAATCTCAATGGAGGGAAATAATACATTTTCTACACAAAATGCATGTTGTCTATGAAAGGTTGAGTTTAAAGCCTTGAAAAAATGAAAGGTGTATTTATGCGTAAGCTGATTTAATATATAGACTGAGTTCCAACCCAGATTTGAAAAAACTACTGTAGGTATTATCCACATTCTACTATATTACATAACATATTTATTTTAAAATCTTTTCTTATGGTTGGAGCAATTCTCTAAATTAAAATATATAATATTATACTTTTACAGTTCTCGGTTACTGTAGCAGATCTGCCAACCCAAACATTTCTTAAGGGCCCTACACACCGGTAGATAACACTGCACGATATAAACGTTCTCATTCATTAATGAATGAGAACTCGTTCATATTGTGAAGTGTGTAGGCACCAACGATGAACGATGTGTGGCCCCACGCTCATTCATCGTTGGTGCCCCGTCGCTTATGCATGCAGGCCAATATGGACAATCTCGTCCATATTACCATGCAGTGCTATGGAGCCGGGTGACGGGGGGAGTGAAGAAACTTCACTCTCCCCTACACCTCCCCCCCCCCCACTGCCGGGTCGCCCGTCGGCCATATCCGTCGTCGGGCAGCTCGGCGGCGGATCGCTGAGTCTGTAGGGGGCATTTACATTGTACTTCCAGATAATTACATGTCTTAATTAACATATTATATCAAATTTTAAAATAGCTTGATGTTACAGCTGACTGCAGGGCCAGACTGCCCATCTGGTACTCCTGGCATATGCCAGAAGGACCGATGGTCTTATGGGATAGTCCAGCCCCGCAGAGAGCTGGGAAGGCCGTGCGCAGCCCCCTGACTTACGTCACGCCCCTGTGCACTACGCCAGTGCACAGGGCCAGCTCCAGGCACGGTGCATAGTGGCCACGCTGGGCGCCGACTCCTAAGGGTGGCTAGCAGCCATCCGTAATTGCTCCTCCTCCTTGCCACCTGCCGTTTCCTTGTACCTGCCACTCACCGCTCCTCTGCACTGCTGGACGTGGGTGGATCGGAGAAGCTGTTCCACACTGTGGTCTGCAGTGGGTGCCCTTCTTCCCTGCTCACAAAGTGATTGCTCACCTGACTAGCTGGCCCCATCACGACAAATGGCAGAGATGCTGTACCACCGCCGCCGGAGACTGGACCGAGGGGAAGGAGAGGTGCGCGGTGTGATCTCCTCCCTTCCGACACAAACAGCCGTAGTGGATCTCTGGCAGCAGGAGAACGGAGCAGCAGCAGAGGCCATTGGCAGCTGTAAGCAGCACTACTGGAGGCATCTGTGTGTCTGGCACTACTGGGGGCATATTATGTGTATATGAACTGTGGGGGCATCTGTGTATCTGGCACTACTGGGGGCATGTTATGTGTGTCTTGCACTACTGGGGAGCATATTATGTGTATCTGGCACTTCTGGTGGCATATTATGTGTATCTGGAACTACTAGGGGCATATTATGTGTATCTGGCACTTTGGGGGCATCTTTGTATTGGGCACTACTGGGGACATATTATATGTACCTGGCAATATGGGAGCATCTGTGTATCTAGCACTACTGAGAGCATATTATGAGTATCTGGTGCTGTGGGGGCATCTGTGTATCTGGCACTACTGGGGGCATATTATGTGTATCTGGCACTACTGGGGGCATATTATGTGTATCTGGCACTACTGGGGGCATATTAAGTTTATGGGGCACTTCTGGGGGGCATATTATGTGTATCTGGCACTACTGGGGGCATGTTATTTGTAACTGGTACTATGGGGGCATCTGTGTATCTGGCACTACTTGGGGCATATTATGTGTATCTGGCACTACTGGGGGCATATTATGTGTATCTGGCACTTCTGGGGCATATACTGTGTATCTGGCACTGTGGGAGCATATAATGTGTATTTGGCACTGCACTACTGGGGGCATATGTGTATCTGCCACTGCACTACTGGGGTTATTATGTGTATCTGGCACTGTGGGTCATATTATGTGTATCTGGCATTGCACTACTGGGGACATATGTGTATCTGGCACTAATGGGGGCACATGTGTATCTTGCACTGCACTAGTGCGGTTATTATGTGTATCTGGCACTGTCCGTACCTACAGAAATGCAGTGAGTATTTCTTCATTGTCCTTAACCATTATCCCTAACCCTCCCCTTAATGCCTAAACTCCCTCCCCACAGCCAAACTTAATGTTGACGTTCCGCCAATGTAGATATTTCACTGTCAACACATTGACTATCCACATTTTAAAATGTTAACATCATAGCTATCAACATTGTGGTGTTAACATAATGAATATTGACATTGTTATTGTCGACCTTTTGGCATACATCTCTAAATGAAACTAGCACAACATTATAGAATGATGTCAGGCCCAGCGGTGCAAGTGTGCGGGTATGGGTGGGTAAGGCGTACCCTTAAGAATTTAGCCATGGGTATGCCGTACCCACACCGACGGGACGCCGCTCCTCGCCGCTTCCTGTCCCTCCCTCCCTCTGCTGCTCACTGCCGCTCCCCGCCGCTCACCACCGCCCCACCGCTCACCGCCTCACCGCCGCTGACGGGAGGGGAGAAGAGCGCAGTCTGCACCTCTCCTGCCCCTCAGTGTCTTCATTTAATTCAGTGCCGCCCGTGAGCCAATCAGAGCTCGCGGACGCGAGCTTTGATTGGCTCACGGATTGGCGCTGAATTGAACTGAGCCACCCGCACCCACCGGACACTTAGGGGAAGGAGAGGCGCAGGCTGCGCTCTCCTCCCCTCTCACACACAGGACAGCACAACAGCAGCAGCAGCGGTGAGCAGCAGGGGGGGCTTCATATATACCTGGCACTGGCGGCATGTATACCTGGCACTGGGGCCATATCTGGCACTGGGGGCATATCTGGCAATGGGGGGACATGTGTATCTGGCACTGGGGGCATATCTGGCACTGGGGGCATATCTGGCAATGGGGGGACATGTGTATCTGGCACTGGGCTATATCTGGCACTGGGTGCATATCTGGCAATGGGGGGACATGTGTATCTGGCACTGGGGGCATATCTGGCAATGGGGGAACATGTGTATCTGGCACTAGGGGCATATCTGGCACTGTGGGGACATGTGTATCTGGCACTGGGGGCATATCTGGCACTGTGGGTGCATTTCTGTATCTGGCACTGGGGGGCAATGTATATCTGACACAGTGGGGCATTTGTGTATCTGGCACTGTGGGGCAATGTGTATCTGGCACTGTGGGGCAATGTATATCTGGCACTGTGAGGCAATGTATATCTGGCACTCTGGGGGCATTTGTATATCTGGCACAGTGAGGCAATGTGTATCTGGCACTGTGGGGCAATGTATATCTGGCACTGTGGGGCAATGTATATCTGGCACTGTGGGGCAATATATATCTGGCACTATTGGGGTCATATGTGTATCTGCCCCTCCCCCTATATGTGTATCACGCCCCCATTTTCATTGGCCACGCCCCATGTGTCATTTGGCCACACCTATTTTTTGCGCGCATGCCTACGGCGCGCACACACAGTACCTGTAAGACATTTTTTTTTGTATAATCTGTTTTTATTGAAAAGAATACAGACTTGTACCAGCATGTAAACACGTATGAACAACGTCATCAGTCAACGGCATAATAAAGTGTCGTACATAAACATAAACAGAGTAGTAGCCGTGTGTTCAATATATCCAAAGTCTGCACTAACATTTTTGAGATAAGAAACATTAAAGAACACAAATATAGAACGAGAAAAAAAAAATAACAGAGAAGGAAGGTGACCGAGCCGAGAATGCAGAGAAGAGGAGGGAAGAATATGTGAAATAAACCGATAGATGCAAACATGTTAGCCTGGGACAGATGCCAAAGAACAAACAATAAATAGGCTCCCACCTCCCATCTCATTTCAAAGAAGAAATATAAGTCTTGTATGACTCAGAGGTCTTATATTCTATCCAAGGCAACCACGTAGCAATAAACTCAGACCGTCTATCCCCAGCAATCAGTATTATATCTTCCATATTCATGTAATAGTCTAGTCTGGCGAACCAGGTATACTGTGTGGGAGGACTAGAGGACCTCCACATAGTGGGAATTACTGCCCGTGCGGCATTGCCAAGGTGTCGTAGTAGAGATGACTTATAGGTAGAGAGTGGGGTAGTGGAATGGTTCAATAACCAAAAGGCCGGGTCAGATGGGACAGGAGCATGTAGGATATCACCGGAAATGGAAATTACATCACCCAAGAAAGTTTTAATAAGGGGACAGGTCCACCAGATGTGCAGCAAAGAGCCTAGGTCTTTATGGCATCTCCAGCAGGCAGGAGAGATAGATGGGGAAATGGCGTGGAGGAGGGTAAGGTACCTGTACCATCTCATCAGAATCTTATATTGTGTTTCTCTGACCTGTATGCATATGGAACTCTTATGGGCTTTAAGAAAAATAGAGTCCCAATCCCTGTCTGAGAGTGAGATGTTCAGATCTCTTTCCCATTTCTGGGTGAAAAGAGGAGGGGTCAAGGAGTCAGACGCACACAGAAGCTTATACAGGGTGGACACAGTATGTACGGGGATTAGGGGCGCAACACACATTTTTTCAAATGCGGTCAGCTCCCGGGATGCCCGACGGTACATATTATCCGTGTGTAAGAAGTGTCGAACCTGTAAGAACTTCCAGAAGTCTGCCTGCGGGATCTCCCATTTTGCTCGAATCTCCGAGAATTGCTTAATCCCGGACGGGTGAACTAGCTGACCTACCCTAAAAAGTCCCTCTAGCGCCCAGTTTTGGTAATACACCATAGAGAGGCCAGGTGTGAAAGTTGGGTTGCTCAAAAAGGAGGTAAGGGGGCCAAAGACAGAGGAGATGTACAATCGTCGTCTTATCCCTTTCCAAAAGGAGAGCGTAGGAGAAACAGTCGGGTGAGGGTGCAGGAGTTTGGGCAAGGTCGGGAGCCAAGGGAAAATTTTGGGGTACAGCTGAACAAATAGGCCCTCCAAGACCACCCATAGTTTGACCTCCCGACTTCTGGTCCAATCCAACACCCTGTTTAAGAGGATTGCATGGTAATAGGTTTTAATATCTGGGAGTTAAAACCCACCTTTTTTAGGCGGGCGACTCAGAACGGATTTACCAATTCTGGGCCTCTTACGGCGCCAAATAAATTGTTGGATCAAGGATCTTACAGTCTGGAACCAGGAGTCCGGGATTCGAATTGGTAAGGTCTGGAGGAGATAGAGCAATTTGGGTAATGTGTTCATCTTTACAACATTGATTCTGCCTAGCCACGAAAGATTATGGTGTTGCCATCTGCAATAATCATTTCTAATGGCCTGGAGAATAGGGTGGAAGTTCAGGGACAACAGACGTGATGAGTCGTTGGAGAGCTGGACTCCCAGGTATGTAATGTGGGAGTCTCTCCATATAAATGGGAAAGTGGATTTCAAGGCAGTTAAGGTCGTTTGAGGGGTTGAGATATGAAGGGCATAGGATTTAGATGTGTTGACTTTAAAACCTGAAAGTGAACTGAAAGTGTCCAATTCACACATTAGGTGAGGAAGTGAGTGGGTAGGGTGTGTGACAGCCGTCAGCAGGTCATCTGCAAATAGAGCAAGTTTATATTCTATGTTACCTACTTGAAGCCCCTTAATACCGTCATTCGCTCTAATAGCCCTGGCCAAGGCTTCAATACATAGAACGAAAATCAGGGGGGACAAGGGGCAGCCCTGTCTCGTTCCATTACTTATAATGAAGTTGTCAGAAAGGATCCCATTAACCCGCACTCTAGCCGATGGCTGTGTATAGAGTGATAATATTCTATGGAGGGCCCGTGGGCCCAACCCAATGTGCTCCAGCACCGCCCTCATGAAGTCACAATTTACTCTGTCGAAGGCCTTTTCGGCGTCTGTAGACAGCAACACAGTAGATGTCCTGCTGCTAGAGGCCAGATGTATAAGGTTGAGGATTTTTGTCGTATTATCTTTTGCTTCACGGCCAGGGACAAAGCCCACTTGGTCACTGTGAATGAGTGATGGGAGAAACTCGTTCAATCTAAGAGCCATCAATTTTGCAAAAAGTTTGAGGTCCAAATTGAGCAAAGAAATGGGCCTGTAACTGGAGCACACTGAGGGGTCCTTCCCCTGTTTAGGGATCACAGTAATGTGGGCCTCCAGGGACTGACGTGAGAAGTGGGCTTCAGCGGAGATGGAGTTAAAGGCCTGTAATAATCTGGGGGCGAGAGTCTCCTTAAATGTCTTATAATAGGTGGCGGTAAAACCGTCCGGGCCCGGGCTTTTACGTAGGGGTGTGGTGGAAATAACGTGTTCCACCTAAGTTAAGATGAAAGGTGCTTCCAGGGAATCACGATCGGAGATTGACAACTGAGGGAGCGCCACTTTAGCTAAGTATTTCCTCGGTCTCAACATATTAGAAAGGGGATCATGGGCCGGAGAAGGGTCACCTAGGTTGTATAAAGTATTATAATAATTTTTAAAGCACGCTGCTATCTCCGGTGTCTTAAAGCATATGGAGCCCGCGCTATTTTTCATTGAGGGAATAAAAGAGGCCATTCTCTGGGATCTAAGTGCCTGTGCCAGCAGGCGTCCCGGCTTATTTCCCCACTTATAGTATTTGCTGTTACATTTACGCAAAGAGGCTTGGGTTTTATTATTGAGGGTTGTCCGGAGGTGCATCCGGGCTTCGGACAGCTCCACCAAATCGGAAGGAGACAGGGAGGATTTGTGGCGGGCCTCTAAGGAATGAATTTTATGCAGTAGTGCGGTGATTAAGGCCAGTCTATTTTTCTTCCCAAAGGAGCCTAATTGAATCAATTTACCCCGTATAACACATTTGTGGGCCTCCCAGATCGTGATTTTGGATAAATCCCCTGTATCGTTAATGGCAAAATAATCAGATAGCGCCTTATCTAGTTCTGATTTGCAGTACTCATCATATAGGAGTGATTCATTAAGGCGCCAGGTCCAAGGACCAGTGGTTCGGGAGGAGGCTGAGAGAGACAAGAATACTGGGGCATGGTCTGACCAAGTAATGGAACCAATAGAGGCGTCCATTATTAAGGGGAGGTGTTTATGGCTCAGAAACAAATAGTCTAGGCGTGAGTAAACCTGATGTGGGTGTGAGAAGAATGAAAAATCTCTGTCAGCGGGATGTGTGATCCGCCAAGAGTCAGCTAGTTGAAATTCGTGGAAAACCTTCCTAACTTGTTTATGTTTTTGTTCAGAGAATTTAGGGGCTGGCGGGGAGGTATCAATGGAGGGGTCCATGGACCAGTTTAAGTCGCCTCCTAAAACTACAATATCCGTCATGAGGGCTTCAAGTCGGGGAAGTTGGGACCGAAAGAAGGACAGTTGGCCCTGGTTTGGAGCATAGAGGGCTATGAGAGTGTACGCCTGAGAAATATATTGCATTGGACCACCAGCAATCTCCCTGGAACTAATTTATGGACAGAAACATCGGTTACTTGGAGGGCTTTAGAGAAAAGTATAGCGACCCCTTTAGATTTTTACTTTCAGGATTGTTGGAGTAGAAAGCAAGGGGGAATCTATGATTTACTAAAGAGGGCCTGCGAGCAGAGATCTTAAAGTGTGTCTCCTGAATCAGAGCCACATCTACTCCGTCTGATCGCAGCGTCCGAAATAATTGGGACCGTTTCTCGGGGATGTTAAGACCTTTGGCGTTAATTGAGGTGAATTTAAATATACCCGGGGCAGACATCAAATCGTATCACAACACAGGATAGCAGAATCCTCGGACAGAGAGAGAGAGAGAATGGTGCTAAGCAGTGTGCTGGCTGACTGAGGAGGAAGCTCCTCTTCAATGGCGTGTTTCTCCTCAGCTTTTATGAGGTAATTTTTTTTTGTGAATAGATTTTATTGGTTTTCCAATATAAATGAGGATGTTCAATTACAGTACCAAACAAAATAGAATAAGTACAATTATGCTAGAAGATTGCATAGAGAATGGAGATATAGATACAAATTGTAGTACAATAGCTTTGAAGCTAGGGGGATAATTAATGATATATCCCGCAAACCCATTAGAAAACGAACCTTAGAATAAAACAAGAGCATAATAACAATCAGAGTGGTACAGTATAGCAATAATTGGATACAAATAAGTGGGGGGGGGAAGACAAACAAGAAAAAACACAACATATAACATTTAAGGGAAGAGGGGTAGGGAACGGAGGGGGGAAGGGGACAAGAAGACGTCATCAGAAATCAGGGGTTCGTTACCGTGTTAGATAGAACATAAATAGTAATTATACAGGAGAAACATAGTCAAGTATCAGCAGAAAGTCTCCTAAGCAAATTCCAGGAAGTATTTTCAAATAAAGTGAGAAAATTATTTTGCGACTGTATTTCTGAAGTGTTAATAAAAAAATTCCCATTTATGGTAAAATTTCTCAACACCATCATTAATGTCAGGAATAGTAGCCCTTCTCTCATAATACAGTATTTGCAACACTTTTTGTTTGACTTCCGATAGTGAGGGAGTAGAAGGACGAATCCAATGAATGAGAATAATTTTTGTGGCAGTTGTAATAATTAAAGTTAGTAATTGGAGTTTAAATTTCTTATTGGGTCCTCAGTCCCAGGCCTTGAAATTCCCACAAAGACATGCCAAAGGGTCAGGGCTTACATGAGAAGAAAACATGAAATTGATGAACTGAATTAATTTATTCCAAAACTTCTTAATTTTGCCACATTCCCAAACACAATGAATAAATGTTGCATGAGACATTTTGCATTTAACGCATGCACCAGATTCAAGGGGTGTCATATATTTCCGCTGTGCCGGTGCTATATATGCTCTGTTTAACATCCTGATGTGAACTTCCTGTAAGTATGAAGATTGTAGAAATTTAAGCGTGTTATCATATGGAGATATTAGGTCCGGCAATAGTTTGATACTAGGGACGTCTAAAGACCATTTCCTCAAAGTGGGTTTCCAATGAGCCGAGGCTGACAAGGAAGCCAATGGGATATATAGTAAACTGATTTTATAAGGTACAGAAGAAATGAGTGTAAGCAAAGAAAGAAACGTTTTCATTCTATTATCTGTAGATGATGGAATGCCTAGGGATTGAATATAGTGACGTGTTTGAAGGAACATGTAGAAATGATGAGCTGGAATAGAATATTGGGATCGAAGATCAGCAAATGAATATAAACGGCCACCAGGGTCGAAGACTTTTGCTATCGAGGCTAAACCCTTTTCCTTCCACTGAAGAAAACTCACATTAGATAGCGAAGGGGGAAAAGCCGGATTACCCCATAATGAAACATACGGAGAATAGCTAGAGTTACCCTGACATTTTTTATTTATATTAACCCAAGACCGATAAGTATCCATGAATAAAGGATTTTCTTTAATAAACGGTGGAATATCTGACAATTTGGAGTGTAACAGTGCATTGGGGGAATAAGGGGCAAATGGAGCAGAGTCCAACTGATTATCTGTGTAAGAGCTAGTCTCGAGCAACCAATCACTAACATACCGAAAAAATATTGCATCCGAATATAAGGCTAGATCAGGGAAACCCAGACCTCCTTCCTTACGGGGTAATCTTAGTTTGGCATATGCAATTTGTGGACGTTTCCCTAACAATAGAAACCGGGAAAAGAGAGTGTTTAGATGTTTGATATCTTTAGAGAGAAGCCGAATCGGGAGCATTTGCATAACGTAAAAATTTTTGGGAAACAGTACACTTTTTATAGCTGCTATTCTGCCTAAGAGGGATATAGGTAGGGATTGCCAATTGTCTAGGTACGATTTCAGCTAGGCAATAATAGGGATAAAGTTAAGAGCATAAAGGTCCAATAGTTTAGTCGATATATGAATACCTAAGTATTTAATGGAAGAATGGGAAATGTGGAAAGCACGGAGAATAGGCAGTGATTGAAAATAAGAGGTGAGCCACTAATGGGGAGAATCGCTGATTTGTCTAAGTTAACTTTGTAGCCTGAATTGGAGCCAAAAGAGGAGATAAGTTTCAGGACAGCTGGAAGAGAGGATGCCGGGTTGGAGAGAAAAAGTACCATATCATCTGCATATAGGGAAATTTTGAGTAATTTGGAACGAATATCAATACCTTCAATCAAAGCCGAAAGCCGTATAGCAATCGCCAATGGCTCTATGGCAAATAGAAGGGGGAACAAGGGGCAACCATGGCGTGTCCCGCGTGAGATAGAAAAGGCAGACGATATGGAACCATTACAGGAAATTTGTGATAGGGGGGAGTGATACAGTGTTTGTAATATAGAAATAAAAGCGGGGGGGGGGGGGGAACCAAACCGGCATAAAGAAGTGAAGAGGTATTTCCAACTTATTAAATCAAAGCCTTTCGGCATCAAAAGAAACTATCAAACTAGGAGTAGTAGAATAGCTCGAGTGGTGAATTGCTGCCAAGATTTTCCGAACAGTAACGACTGAATGTCTACCTAAAATGAAACCGGTCTGATCCAGATGAATAATCTGGGGTAGATATACTTTTAGTCTGTCAGCAATAATTTTAGTAAACAATTTATAATCAAAGTTTAATAAAGAAATAGGTCTATAGGATCCAGGTAAAGATAAATCTTTGCCCGGCTTAGGGAGTAACTTAATAATCGCTGAATTAATATAAAGTGGAACAGAACTGGTAGATATAATACCATTATAAAGTGCAACCAAGTTCTCACCAAACCTAAGCAATAAAATCTTGTAAAATTCTGCCGACAGACCATCTGGACCTGGGGATTTCAATGGTTTTGATTGCTGGATAACCCTTGTGACTTCTTCGATGGAAACAGGGGCCTCCAGTAGTTGGGAGAATTCTTCTGGAAATTGGGGAAGGGGAGGAAACTAGAGATGAGCGCCGGAAATTTTTCGGGTTTTGTGTTTTGGTTTTGGGTTCGGTTCCGCGGCCGTGTTTTGGGTTCGACCGCGTTTTGGCAAAACCTCACCGAATTTTTTTTGTCGGATTCGGGTGTGTTTTGGATTCGGGTGTTTTTTTCCAAAAAACCTAAAAAACAGCTTAAATCATAGAATTTGGCGGTCATTTTGATCCCAAAGTATTATTAACCTCAAAAACCATAATTTCCACTCATTTTCAGTCTATTCTGAATACCTCACACCTCACAATATTATTTTTAGTCCTAAAATTTGCACCGAGGTCGCTGTGTGAGTAAGATAAGCGACCCTAGTGGCCGACACAAACACCGGGCCCATCTAGGAGTGGCACTGCAGTGTCACGCAGGATGGCCCTTCCAAAAAACCCTCCCCAAACAGCACATGACGCAAAGAAAAAAAGAGGCGCAATGAGGTAGCTGTGTGAGTAAGATAAGCGACCCTAGTGGCCGACACAAACACCGGGCCCATCTAGGAGTGGCACTGCAGTGTCACGCAGGATGTCCCTTCCAAAAAACCCTCCCCAAACAGCACATGATGCAAAGAAAAAGAAAATAAAAAAGAGGTGCAAGATGGAATTGTCCTTGGGCCCTCCCACCCACCCTTATGTTGTATAAACAAAACAGGACATGCACACTTTAACCAACCCATCATTTCAGTGACAGGGTCTGCCACACGACTGTGACTGATATGACGGGTTGGTTTGGACCCCCCCCAAAAAAGAAGCAATTAATCTCTCCTTGCACAAACTGGCTCTACAGAGGCAAGATGTCCACCTCATCATCACCCTCCGATATATCACCGTGTACATCCCCCTCCTCACAGATTATCAATTCGTCCCCACTGGAATCCACCATCTCAGCTCCCTGTGTACTTTGTGGAGGCAATTGCTGCTGGTCAATGTCTCCGCGGAGGAATTGATTATAATTCATTTTAATGAACATCATCTTCTCCACATTTTCTGGATGTAACCTCGTACGCCGATTGCTGACAAGGTGAGCGGCGGCACTAAACACTCTTTCGGAGTACACACTTGTGGGAGGGCAACTTAGGTAGAATAAAGCCAGTTTGTGCAAGGGCCTCCAAATTGCCTCTTTTTCCTGCCAGTATAAGTACGGACTGTGTGACGTGCCTACTTGGATGCGGTCACTCATATAATCCTCCACCATTCTATCAATGTTGAGAGAATCATATGCAGTGACAGTAGACGACATGTCCGTAATCGTTGTCAGGTCCTTCAGTCCGGACCAGATGTCAGCATCAGCAGTCGCTCCAGACTGCCCTGCATCACCGCCAGCGGGTGGGCTCAGAATTCTGAGCCTTTTCCTCGCACCCCCAGTTGCGGGAGAATGTGAAGGAGGAGATGTTGACAGGTCGCGTTCCGCTTGACTTGACAATTTTGTCACCAGCAGGTCTTTCAACCCCAGCAGACTTGTGTCTGCCGGAAAGAGAGATCCAAGGTAGGCTTTAAATCTAGGATCGAGCACGGTGGCCAAAATGTAGTGCTCTGATTTCAACAGATTGACCACCCGTGAATCCTTGTTAAGCGAATTAAGGGCTCCATCCACAAGTCCCACATGCCTAGCGGAATCGCTCCGTGTTAGCTCCTCCTTCAATGTCTCCAGCTTCTTCTGCAAAAGCCTGATGAGGGGAATGACCTGACTCAGGCTGGCAGTGTCTGAACTGACTTCACGTGTGGTAAGTTCAAAGGGCATCAGAACCTTGCACAACGTTGAAATCATTCTCCACTGCGCTTGAGACAGGTGCATTCCACCTACTATATCGTGCTCAATTGTATAGGCTTGAATGGCCTTTTGCTGCTCCTCCAACCTCTGAAGCATATAGAGGGTTGAATTCCACCTCGTTACCACTTCTTGCTTCAGATGATGGCAGGGCAGGTTCAGTAGTTTTTGGTGGTGCTCCAGTCTTCTGTACGTGGTGCCTGTACGCCGAAAGTGTCCCGCAATTCTTCTGGCCACCGACAGCATCTCTTGCACGCCCCTGTCGTTTTTTAAAAAATTCTGCACCACCAAATTCAAGGTATGTGCAAAACATGGGACGTGCTGGAATTTGCCCATATTTAATGCACACACAATATTGCTGGCGTTGTCCGATGCCACAAATCCACAGGAGAGTCCAATTGGGGTAAGCCATTCCGCGATGATCTTCCTCAGTTGCCGTAAGAGGTTTTCAGCTGTGTGCGTATTCTGGAAAGCGGTGATACAAAGCGTAGCCTGCTTAGGAAAGAGTTGGCGTTTGCGAGATGCTGCTACTGGTGCCGCCGCTGCTGTTCTTGCGGCGGGAGTCCATACATCTACCCAGTGGGCTGTCACAGTCATATAGTCCTGACCCTGCCCTGCTCCACTTGTCCACATGTCCGTGGTTAAGTTGACATTGGGTACAACTGCATTTTTTAGGACACTGGTGAGTCTTTTTCTGACGTCCGTGTACATTCTCGGTATCGCCTGCCTAGAGAAGTGGAACCTAGATGGTATTTGGTAACGGGGGCACACTGCCTCAATAAATTGTCTAGTTCCCTGTGAACTAACGGCGGATACCGGACGCACGTCTAACACCAACATAGTTGTCAAGGCCTCAGTTATCCGCTTTGCAGCAGGATGACTGCTGTGATATTTCATCTTCCTCGAAAAGGACTGTTGAACAGTCAATTGCTTACTGGAAGTAGTACAAGTGGGCTTACGACTTCCCCTCTGGGATGACCATCGACTCCCAGCAGCAACAACAGCAGCGCCAGCAGCAGTAGGCGTTACACGCAAGGATGCATCGGAGGAATCCCAGGCAGGAGAGGACTCGTCAGAATTGCCAGTGACATTGCCTGCAGGACTATTGGCATTCCTGGGGAAGGAGGAAATTGACACTGAGGGAGTTGGTGGGGTGGTTTGCGTGAGCTTGGTTACAAGAGGAAGGGATTTACTGGTCAGTGGACTGCTTCCGCTGTCACCCAAAGTTTTTGAACTTGTCACTGACTTATTATGAATGCGCTGCAGGTGACGTATAAGGGAGGATGTTCCGAGGTGGTTAACGTCCTTACCCCTACTTATTACAGCTTGACAAAGGGAACACACGGCTTGACACCTGTTGTCCGCATTTCTGGTGAAATACTTCCACACCGAAGAGCTGATTTTTTTGGTATTTTCACCAGGCATGTCAACGGCCATATTCCTACCACGGACAACAGGTGTCTCCCCGGGTGCCTGACTTAAACAAACCACCTCACCATCAGAATCCTCCTGGTCAATTTCCTCCCCAGCGCCAGCAACACCCATATCCTCCTCATCCTGGTGTACTTCAACACTGACATCTTCAATCTGACTATCAGGAACTGGACTGCGGGTGCTCCTTCCATCACTTGCAGGGGGCGTGCAAATGGTGGAAGGCGCATGCTCTTCACGTCCAGTGTTGGGAAGGTCAGGCATCGCAACCGACACAATTGGAGTCGGACTCTCCTTGTGGATTTGGGATTTCGAAGAACGCACAGTTCTTTGCGGTGCTACTGCTTTTGCCAGCTTTAGTCTTTTCATTTTTCTAGCGAGAGGCTGAGTGCTTCCATCCTCATGTGAAGCTGAACCACTAGCCATGAACATAGGCCAGGGCCTCAGCCGTTCCTTGCCACTCCGTGTGGTAAATGGCATATTGGCAATTTTACGCTTCTCCTCCGACAATTTTATTTTAGGTTTTGGAGTCCTTTTTTTACTGATATTTGGTGTTTTGGATTTGACATGCTCTGTACTATGACATTGGGCATCGGCCTTGGCAGACGACGTTGCTGGCATTTCATCGTCTCGGCCATGACTAGTGGCAGCAGCTTCAGCACGAGGTGGAAGTGGATCTTGATCTTTCCCTAATTTTGGAACCTCAACATTTTTGTTCTCCATATTTTAATAGGCACAACTAAAAGGCACCTCAGGTAAACAATGGAGATGGATGGATTGGATACTAGTATACAATTATGGACGGGCTGCCGAGTGCCGACACAGAGGTAGCCACAGCCGTGAACTACCGCACTGTACTGTGTCTGCTGCTAATATATAGACTGGTTGATAAAGAGATAGTATACTCGTAACTAGTATGTATGTATAAAGAAAGAAAAAAAAACCACGGTTAGGTGGTATATACAATTATGGACGGGCTGCCGAGTGCCGACACAGAGGTAGCCACAGCCGTGAACTACCGCACTGTACTGTGTCTGCTGCTAATATAGACTGGTTGATAAAGAGATAGTATACTCGTAACTAGTATGACTATAAAGAAAGAAAAAAAAAACACGGTTAGGTGGTATATACAATTATGGACGGGCTGCCGAGTGCCGACACAGAGGTAGCCACAGCCGTGAACTACCGCACTGTACTGGGTCTGCTGCTAATATATAGACTGGTTGATAAAGAGATAGTATACTCGTAACTAGTATGTATGTATAAAGAAAGAAAAAAAATCCACGGTTAGGTGGTATATACAATTATGGACGGGCTGCCGAGTGCCGACACAGAGGTAGCCACAGCCGTGAACTACCGCACTGTACTGTGTCTGCTGCTAATATAGACTGGTTGATAAAGAGATAGTATACTCGTAACTAGTATGACTATAAAGAAAGAAAAAAAAAACACGGTTAGGTGGTATATACAATTATGGACGGGCTGCCGAGTGCCGACACAGAGGTAGCCACAGCCGTGAACTACCGCACTGTACTGTGTCTGCTGCTAATATATAGACTGGTTGATAAAGAGATAGTATACTCGTAACTAGTATGTATGTATAAAGAAAGAAAAAAAAACCACGGTTAGGTGGTATATACAATTATGGACGGGCTGCCGAGTGCCGACACAGAGGTAGCCACAGCCGTGAACTACCGCACTGTACTGTGTCTGCTGCTAATATAGACTGGTTGATAAAGAGATAGTATACTCGTAACTAGTATGACTATAAAGAAAGAAAAAAAAACCACGGTTAGGTGGTATATACAATTATGGACGGGCTGCCGAGTGCCGACACAGAGGTAGCCACAGCCGTGAACTACCGCACTGTACTGTGTCTGCTGCTAATATATAGACTGGTTGATAAAGAGATAGTATACTCGTAACTAGTATGTATGTATAAAGAAAGAAAAAAAAACCACGGTTAGGTGGTATATACAATTATGGACGGGCTGCCGAGTGCCGACACAGAGGTAGCCACAGCCGTGAATACCGCACTGTACTGTGTCTGCTGCTAATATATAGACTGGTTGATAAAGAGATAGTATACTCGTAACTAGTATGTATGTATAAAGAAAGAAAAAAAAACCACGGTTAGGTGGTATATACAATTATGGACGGGCTGCCGAGTGCCGACACAGAGGTAGCCACAGCCATGAACTACCGCACTGTACTGTGTCTGCTGCTAATATAGACTGGTTGATAAAGAGATAGTATACTCGTAACTAGTATGTATGTATAAAGAAAGAAAAAAAAACCACAGTTAGGTGGTATATACAATTATGGACGGGCTGCCGAGTGCCGACACAGAGGTAGCCACAGCCGTGAACTACCGCACTGTACTGTGTCTGCTGCTAATATAGACTGGTTGATAAAGAGATAGTATACTACTAATATTATATATACTGGTGGTCAGGTCACTGGTCACTAGTCACACTGGCAGTGGCACTCCTGCAGCAAAAGTGTGCACTGTTTAATTTTAATATAATATTATGTACTCCTGGCTCCTGCTATAACCTATAACTGGCACTGCAGTAGTGCTCCCCAGTCTCCCCCACAATTATAAGCTGTGTGAGCTGAGCAGTCAGACAGATATATATATACATTGATGCAGCACACTGGGCTGAGCAGTGCACACAGATATGGTATGTGACTGAGTCACTGTGTGTATCGTTTTTTTCAGGCAGAGAACGGATATATTAAATAAAACAAACAACTGCACTGTCTGGTGGTCACTGTGGTCGTCAGTCACTAAACTCTGCACTCTCTTCTACAGTATCACAGCCTCAGGTCAATCTCTCTCTCTCTCTCTCTCTCTCAACCCTAATCTAAATGGAGAGGACGCCAGCCACGTCCTCTCCCTATCAATCTCAATGCACGTGTGAAAATGGCGGCGACGCGCGGCTCCTTATATAGAATCCGAGTCTCGCGATAGAATCCGAGCCTCGCGAGAATCCGACAGCGTCATGATGACGTTCGGGCGCGCTCGGGTTAACCGAGCAAGGCGGGAAGATCCGAGTCGCTCGGACCCGTGAAAAAAAACATGAAGTTCGGGCGGGTTCGGATTCAGAGAAACCGAACCCGCTCATCTCTAGAGGAAACGTCCATGAACTGGGGAGATCATCATCATTAAAAGGAGAATCAGTGCCCTGAGGGTCAGAATAGATGGACTCATACAAGTTTTTCATAACATCAGTGATCTGGTCGCTGGAGTCCGCCACAGAACCATCATCTCGGCGTAAAGGGTGAACTAACATAGGTGGTTGTGAACCTTTTACAATAGATTGGAAAGAAGACGTCCAGTCTTGTTTACGAATCTATGAAATTTATAATTAGTGGAGAAAAGGGAACGATCACTTTTAATTTTAAAATATTCATCAAAATTAATCTTTGCAGTGCAATAAGCCGACCTATTAGAAGGGGTAGGGGCAGATTTGAAAGATTGATAGGATTCAGTCAATTTAGACTGTAAATCAAGATTAATGGTAGCTAAGCGTTTATTCTCAACCGCTAGGTAGGAGATTATGACACCGCGGAGGACCGCCTTGCCTGTTTGCCAGAACAATAGCGGATCCGAAGTTTCACAATCTAAATTAGCATGTTTAAAGTCCATCCAGGCGGATTCGAGATTTTTGACGAAATGATATGGACTGGGACAAGTAATTAGGGAATTTCCATAATCTATAAAGGCCCTTGTCTACTGTAGTTTGAAGAGACAGGCATACTAACGCGTGGTCAGATAAACCTATGGCAAAGAGAGGTACTACTACCTAACCGCGCTGTACAACACTGACAAATTACGTGCAAGTGTGATAGAAATGTCCCAACAGTGGAGGTAAATCTTGAATGTCCCAAATTTTGGAAGAGTCTTTGATCTTGAAGGGATTTGGAATGCAGGCCATTAATTAATGTTTTTTAGGACCTTCTTTTCCATGTAGGGAATGTATAATAATGTGTCATGTGTAAGTTATTAAAAAGCACCATGTATTTTATTTTTATAGCCCAATAATTGAGATTGACTGTATGTTTTGGTATTAATTGCCTGTCCCCGCCCCCTAGGGGGAAAAACCAGGATTTCCTGGTTTATAAGGACAGTAATTACTCTGCACACTTACCTTGAGAAAGACTATGTCGAAACGCGTTGGTTGTAGCTGAAGGACACCTGTTTACTTGGGGGTAAAGTCCCTAGAAGTGTGACGGTCCGGGCATCACCACCTTCAAGGTTCTGTTTTTTCCATCTGTCCCCCCAAGTTACCTGTGTCTCCACATACATCACTGTGGATGTATCTTTTAAGGATTTATTATTAAACCTGTTTTTTTAATTTATAAAATGTGGGTAACCACTCTGTTATGAACATATGTGTAACATAGGAGGGACACCCCCCTTCACACACTCTGATATGTAAATTGACCAACAATCACCAACAATTGGTTCCCTGTTTCTGCTTGTTTCCTGTGGTATCACGAGAGAAAGCAGAAAGAAGGGGAAGGCTGGAATCACTTATCCTGCAGGAAAATTAGGGCTGATTCCGGGAGGAGAACTAGATGTGAAATCACCCAAAGATACCTTTACGAGCTTCGTTTCTCACCTTCCCCATGTGAGTTTGGTATGCATCATTTTAGATCCTGTCTCAATTCCCCTCTGTTAGAGATACCTTTATATGAGGACTTTTACTTAAGCCTATGTAAGTTCAGTACGTTTCCATTGTCGGCACTATTCCCCTTTCACCCTCACCATCCCTCATATGGGTGGAATTTACCATATCATTGGTTTCTTCGCTACTTCTGTTTCCGGTTCGCCTGGGAGATCGTCCATCGATATGAAAAAGTATCTATTAGAGGACTTCAACCAGATGAAATACTGAATGGAAAAAAGAAACCTTTATGAGCTTCCAGTACCCTTGATCAACGTGAGTACGGTGTGTACCTAGAACAAATCCTTCACTCTTTTAGGATATCCCTTCCCCTGAATTTTTTTTACCAAAGATACCTTTATATGAGGTTTCATACACGTACCAACGTAAGTTCGGTACGCCAAATCTCTTTCCACTGTTCAGAAAAAAATTCAGTTCCCCTTCATCATCGACTCCCTCATTGTTGAGATATACTACACTATCAGTTTCCTTATTTTTATTTCCGAGGAAATTACACATCAGCCCTCGAAGATCCCTCTCCCCATGGACATCGATTTAATGAATTTCTGATGGGAAAAGAAACCCTATGAACTTTGACCTTCCGTCGACTACGTGAGTACGGTGTGTACCCAATAAAAAACGCTCCTTTTTCAGGAACTTTGCCCTTCCGAATACTTCTATTCAAGATCAAAGACTCTTCCAAAATTTGGGACATTCAAGATTTTCCTCCACTGTTGGGACATTTCTATCACACTTGCACGTAATTTGTCATTGTGTTGTACAGCGCGGTTAGGTAGTAGTACCTCTCTTTGTCATATTGCCCCTTGGAGATTTTGTGACATCTCCTTCTACCTACCTTTCGCAGCAGTTTAGAGGGCGCGGCAGGTTTCTTCCTATCTTTGAACCCTAAGATAAACCTATGGGTTCAATGACAACATCTTGCACTCTGGGGAACAAGGTGGTAGATAGTAAAATAAAATCTATGCGGGAAAGGGTTTGGTGAGCTGCCGAGAGGCAAGTGAATTCTTTTTCAGTTGGATTCATAGCTCGCCAAACATCAATTAAGCTAAGTTGTTTAGAAAGCGCTGGTATATCCAATTTAGGGAGGGAAATGGGAGTCTTTGAGGTGGAGGACCTATCGGGGGAGGAAATAAGATTAAAATCTCCCAATAAAATCAGGGATTTTGAGCTATATTGTAATAATTTGGACAGTAAGGCTGTGAAGAAGGATCTTTTATAAACATTTGGAGCATAAATCGCGCATAGGATATAAGGGGAATTATTGATTAGAATATCAGTAATCAGATAACGCCCTTCCAGGTCAGCCACTGAATTAGAAATAGAAATGGATAGGCATTTTCTGGTTAAGATAACTATACCTCGGGATTTAGAGTTATAAGGTGCGGCAGCTAATAATTTCCAACCCAGTATTTGTAGTTTCAGATATTCGCTGTGAGTCAAATGAGTTTCTTGGAGACATATGATATCTAATTTTAGTTTCGAAATATAAGTAAGAATCTTACGTCTTTTGGCTGGGGAATTAATTCCTCCTACATTCCACGTGCCTATGTGAACGGACATTTAAGTGATAGGTGAGTAGTGTAGAAACCAGTTACGAACATCACAACTTGACCTGTCAAGTAAATAAAAAATGGGAGAAGGGAAGGGAGAGGAGACAAAAGGAGAGGGACAAACACATACATAGGACGACAATAAACGAAAACAAATACAGATTTGCAGAGTTAAATCCATTCCCATTGAAAGCATGGCAAACATTCAATGAATCTAACAGCGAAACACAATGAGCAAGATAAGCCTCTATAAACAGAACATTGAGAAAGAATAATAACTAGGCCTCGAACTCAGGCATTAAACATATTATCAGTAGTATATCAGTAATATCATGAAATATGACATAGTTGCATAACATTTAGTAATTAAATTTTGACGAAGAAGGGACTTCATCATTGGGAAAATACCTCAACAAATTAGAACAAATTAGTGTCCTCATGAATGTTGCGGAAGTTAGCGAGTAGATGGGGGAGGATCCGCAATATCTCCAAGGGGTGCAGAGCGTCTCTCTTCCGCTAAGAAAGCCTCTGCATCAGCAGGAGTGTTGAAATCTTTGTAAGATGAACCATCAAACAGCCTGAGCCTGGACGGGTAGATCAGGGCAAATTTACGCTGGTCCGCAACTAAGCGGGAGCACACTGGAGAAAAAGCCTTGCGGGCTCGAGACAACTCCACTGAGAAATCTTGAAAAAAATATAATATAAAAATATAATTTCGATGACTCCCACAGAATGAATTTCTTGTTGCGGGACGCTGACCAAAGTAACTGTTTATGCAAGTAATTAAGACATCGAAACAAAACAACTCGAGGGCGGGTAGAAGTAGTTGAGGAATGTTGACCCACTCTGTGAACTCTCTCAATGATGAGATCACGGCATTCAGATTCAATTCCTAAGAGAGTCGGGAGAGTGTTACGAACAAAGTGGGCCAGAGCTGGGCCCTTGACCGATTCCGGGAGCCCCATTAGGCGGATGTTATGTCTCCTGGACCGATTTTCGAGGTCGTCTGCTTTGTTCCAAAGATGGTAGTTGTCCTTTTCCAATTTGGGAACTACTTGCGTAAGATGCGAGACGTCTTGAAACAGGGTGCCGACCCTATGTTCAGTTTCAGCAACAGGGTGATTGAGGTGCTGTAATTGAGAAGTTATATCCGAAACTGCTTGTGAGAGTAGCGGACCCATGGTCGCCTTAATAGCATCCACCACATCGTTATAAGTAACATAAGAGTCCTGAGGAGCCACTGATTTTTTGGCAGCAGGAGATAGCGCCACGATAGCAGAATCAGAAGACATGTTAGGATCTGCCCGTCTCTTTTCCTGGCGTGGTTGAAGAGGTTGCGTGGATGCAGAAGGCGTAAGGTATTTTTCCTTATAAGCAGCAACAAGAGCAATAGAATAACGGGGGAAAAACACTATAGGTGATAACAGTGAAAAGTAAAAATGTCTCTACTGAGGTAATGAAGATGAGGCCGGTGAGTGAGATGAATTCACATTGCAGAGTGCATGAGTAGATATTCCTGTGAGAAAGCCTTCAGAAGCATATGTAAATACACGAACAATGCAGATGTATAAGGTAACAGCCTGACCGGCAGCGCTGCAGAGGTCCTTGTCAAATATAGAGAGCTTCTGGGGTAAATCGCAAGTAGCTCCAATATGTGGTAATGGAAATCACAGGAAACGGGGGGATAATGTGAAAGATGATAAACTTCACATGCAGCTACAGACCAGGAGCACAGGGGAATAGCAGAGGGTGTACCATTTGGTTGTACTGAGATGATTATTGTGACATCCAGCGATATGCATAGAAAAGCTCCAGCAATTTGAGTAACAAAATAAGAGGCTGGGGAGTTGAAACTGCAGTTGTGAATAAACTAAAATTAGCAGCTCACTCTTTTGCTCACAAGCTGGGAGGTAATGCAATGTGCTGGAAAGAAAATGGCCGCCGTAGTAATACACAGCCTGTGGGCAGATTCATAAGATGCACCTCTCACCTCTGTTGTAGTGTAGGAAAGGGGGTGTTTATGCCCCTGTCCTTGGAGGTCGTCAGGCCAGGCAGAGAGGGCAGGTATCGTGCAGTCGGTATCCCAATCCGGAACGGCGTCCGCGGCTCTGAGCACCCGCTAGCCCCGCCGTGGAGCTTAGCCGGCGGACCGGAGCGCAAACTCGAGTCCCCGGCTTCTCTGGCAGGAGAGGCCGCAACCCGGAGAGACTTGTAATAGCGTCTCCCGGCACCGCAGCTCACCTTTCGTTGAATCACTGGCGGCAGCAGTCAGCAGGGACGTGGGAAATAGGGTGATTGAGGTTGGTGGAGCAGGTAAATGGGGCTTTTAGAAGGTTGCTTAGTGGAGAGCTCACTGGAGGAACAGCTATTCCCTATCCAGGTCAGGCCATGCCCCTAGCTATACTCTTATGAGGTAATTTTTTATACTGGCGGGGGTAGGACAGTGCCTCAGCAACTTATGCCCCTTATTTATGCCAGTTTCCATAGGTTTCATGCTGCCCAGGGCGCCCCCCCCCCCCCCCTCCCGCGCCCTGCACCCTGCAGTGCCTGTGTATGTGTGGGCAACATGGCGCACTGCGCTCCTGCCAGCCGCACGGTACCTTTAGCCGTCACTTTCTTGATTGAAGATCTGTCTTCTAACACACCTGTCTTCTGGCTCTGTGAGGGGGGTGACGGCATGCTGTGGGAGTGAGCATCTAGGCACGGCTAGCATTCAGTTCCCTTCAGGAGCTAATGGTGTCCTGTCAGCCAGAAGCAGAGCCATGAAACTCTTTAGAAAGTTGGTTTCTACTTCTGCCCCCTCAGACCCACGAAGCAGGGAGACTGTTGCCAGCATTTCTCCCTGAAAATAAAAAACCTAACATAAGTCTTTTCAGAGAAACTCAGTAGAGCTCCTCTGGAGTGCATCCAGTCTGCCTGGGCACATTTCTAAAACTGAGGTCTGGAGGAGGGGCATAGAGGGAGGAGCCAGTTCACACCCTTGAAAAGTCTTAAAGTGCCCATGGCTCCTGCGGAACCGTCTATACCCCATGGTCATGAAATGGACCCCAGCATCCTCTAGGACGTATGAGAAATAACATTTGCAGTGAGAGTTAGATTTGGGTGGGTTATATTGTTTCTGTGCAGGGTAAATACTGGCTGCTTTATTTTTACACTACATTTTAGATTTCAGTTTGAACACACCCCACCCAAATCTAAACGCCTGGACACGCCTGCATTTTCCACAGCACTCCCAGAAAACGGTCATTTCCCACCCAGAAATGCCTTCTTGCTGCCAATCACCTTGCGATCGCTGCTGCGATCGCTTTCTTTGTAAGGTACCACGCTGCCCGGCGTTTCCCGTCACCGGGCAGCGACGCGCCTGTGCGTTGCGGTCACGGCGCATGCGCAGTTCAGACCCGATCGCACCGCTGCAAACAACTGCAGCGTGCGATCAGGTCAGAATGACCCCTTAAATCTTGAGCATACACAAAATACAATGATGTACGTACACATGTGCAGAATGGGTCCTGTCAGCCACAGCATTATTGACATGCCGTGGCATTTGTGGTGTGGAATTGGGCCAGTACCTGCACCAGTCTTCAAAATGGAGGGAGGGGTGTTCCTGCATCCCGGTGTCCAGATCCTATGGCAAGTCTGAGTAAACTTCAGCTTATGCAGGCTAGCCCTGCTGTAACAATCGGAAATTGTGACCAATGGTCACGATGGTGATCCGAGTCTGGGTTCTCAGACACAGCACTAGGATCCTCGCTAGCTCATATGGGGGGTAATTCTGAGTTGATTGCAGCAGGAACTTTTTTAGCAGTTGGGCAAAACCATGTGCACTGCAGGGGGGGGCAGATATAACATGTGCAGAGAGAGTTAGATTCGGGTCGGTTATTTTGTTTCTGTGCACGGTAAATACTGGCTGCTTTATTTTTACACTGCAATTTAGATTGCAGATTGAACTCACCACACCCAAATCTAACTCTCTCTGCACATGTTAAATCTGCAACCCCTGCAGTGCACATGGTTTTGCCCAACTGCTAACAGAAATCCTGCTGCGATCAACTCGGAATTACCCCCCATAGATGCCTCCTGCTGCATTAGAATTTTAATCAGACATAATTGCACAACCGTTTCCTTGCGGCCTTGCATCCAGCTCTGAATCAGGCCGATTGTGTATAAGCAGGAGACACACCGATGTGAAGTACTGGCCACTCAACAGAGCTCTGTTTCGCATCAGAAGAAATATTTATAGCCATTTAATATTTGCATAATACCAATTTGGTAGATGTCAGTGCGCTGTCACAGCTGCTGGTCCGGGTATCACTATTGAGGTCTCTCCACCCTCACAATACACAAACAATACAACATATAGGATACCACTGGGTAAGCGCTGTCAGGAGGTCAAGGCCAAACGTATTCTGAAAGTCTTTTTCTCTTAGTTCGTCGAACCGGAAAAAGAAACAGAATTGTGGACTATAGTGCAGTACCTTAGGTTAAGGATTTTAATACACATCACACATGATACAAAACAACATTAAGAACATCCAAGTTAAAATGACACTTTAAAAATGAACAGCATCTGCTGTTAGGCATTCTTGAGTGGACTTAATCCGACATAGATATGGCAGTGGGTAATTACCAGATGTAGGTGAATAACAGGCAAAAAGCCTCCCTCCTTCTCCCTTGAGGCGGAGATCTTCAGCATATCAAGGGAGAAGGAGGGAGGATCAGTAAAGACAACAACGCCCCCTCTATGGACCACGTGAACGGAATGACAGGACGTTATAGCGTCCTGATTGGATATGTTCAGAAAGGGGAGTATAGGGAGGTGGATCCCGGCGCACAAGCGTCAGAGACTGATAGATCAATCAATGTATAGAGACCAGCTGTGCCGGGACCAATCAGAAGGGAGAGAGGGACTTTTAAACCGGACGAAAAGGAGTATTTGGCATTCACAAAGGGAGCTGACCTTGAGAAAGACCCAGGCAGGGTCGGAACGCGTGGGTGCCCCAGTGGACTCATCTGACTGGAGAAGAACGTGGAATCATCTATGCCAGAGTAGAAAGGCCTATCCACATCAGAGAACTCTCCTGCTGCAGCCGGAAAAGTCTGGTGTTTTACGCCTGTGGAACTGCTTTTTGCCTGTTATTCACCTACATCTGGTAATTACCCACTGCCATATCTATGTCGGATTAAGTCCACTCAAGAATGCCTAACAGCAGATGCTGTTCATTTTTAAAGTGTCATTTTAACTTGGATGTTCTTAATGTTGTTTTGTATCATGTGTGATGTGTATTAAAATCCTTAACCTAAGGTACTGCACTATAGTCCACAATTCTGTTTCTTTTTCCGGTTCGACGAACTAAGAGAAAAAGACTTTCAGAATACGTTTGGCCTTGACCTCCTGACAGCGCTTACCCAGTGGTATCCTATATGTTGTATTATTTAATATTTGCATGCTCACCTATACTGCTGGTGATAACTATAGCCTGGTATTCACTTCAACTCAAATGCTAATTATCTTTGTATGCGCTCTGAGCAGAGGCCATAATTAATTATGATTTGCAAACCAGAACCGCTAACAACTAATGCAGAATTCTCCTGTGACCTGCTTTGTCAGCATTGTACACATCTGCCTCCACAAAATGAGCTTTCGTCAGGTGAGAAAGTCTTTTATTTATTTTTGTACCTCTACAGTAGGGGTGTTTTTAAATACCAGTCTCCTGAGAATAGAAACACAATAGTGCTATTAACAACACCTTAATGTTTTAATAAAGTATTGCAAAATATTATGTAGTTCAGATGTACATAAAGAGCCTGATATTGACTCGGAAATGACTGATCTCATGGGTATCTGCATACATGCACACACATGGACAGAAATCTTTCCATTTAAGTGACATCTTCTATGTGTAGAATTGGATCACCTCCTGTTCCAAACGCTACTCTCCTCGCCTCAGATCATTTCTGTTTCACCCACATTTTCACATCTGAAAATAACGTTTTTCACGTTCCTTTTTAAATTGCCCACACACCCCTTCCCACAGCTGGCATTTTCTTGCCATTGATATTTTATCAGCTACATATATGGCCCAAAATGTACTCATAGCATGGGATAATGCTTGAGACTGGAGCACAGTAATACTCATGAATAAATCTAAAATTTCTGTTATATTTTATTTCTTGCCAGATGGCTCCAGGGTTGGACTGTCCCACAGGGGTGCAGGGGAAATCTCCAGTAGGCCCCACTGCCTGAGGGCCCCATCCCTTCTTCTAAGGTCAGGTTCCAGGCAGTGCACTCACATTATACATTGTTATTCTCTTAGACTCGGGTCAGATACATGGCTCTCCAAGGCCTTGTATGGGTTGGTTTCACCCCGTGGTAACTGGCCACACCCCTTAAGCATGGGCCCCTACCACTGTATTCCCCCGGTGGGCCCTTCATAGCCCAGTTCGACACTTCCTGGCTCTCTGTCACATATTCCCCATCCCTTGCTACCTGATGTCATAATGGATGTCAACCTACTCTTCACTACTATACCTGGCCTCATCCTTTCTCCTCCAACTAGCCATCCTATCAATCACAAGTAAATAGGACCAGTGCTGGATTTTACCTATGTCACCCCAGTAAAAACAGCCACTTCAGAGAGCCCAGTTGAGCCAGTTGCAGTCTGTGTAACTGCACTTACTCAGTGACTTCACTGTGCCTGGCAGTGACATCCTATTGGAAGTCTTAACTGTCAGTCACCCGCAGAACAGGAAGTCCCATCGGGAGGTGTTTCCTCCTTCTGGACTGCCAGGCCAGGCTGTGATTAGCAGAGAGCTGGCTTCCTGTGGAAAGAAAGTCCCTGCCTGGTCATTAGCCCAATCCAGCATCTATGGGCTGCAGCCGATGCAGTCCATAGAAGCATGGGTTTTGCGCAGTAAATCTGTGGCTCGTGTGCTGGTCCCAGCACCTGTTAGCTAAATTGTGCTGGCACCTGGAACGGCTAGTCCAGACCGGCTCTCTCATCTCCGGCATGTGTAGAGGTAGCCCTCCTACCCAAAAAAGGTAGGAACCACCACTGAATAGGACACAAAAGACAGAAAATACAGGGGAATAAAACAATACCAACAGCACTCACACAGCAAATGGCACAGACACCAACGAAAGCTAAACAGACATCAGCCAATACATTATTATAGACAGTTCGAATTTACTAGTAAAGGGACCTGGCATATTTTGGGTCACATCATTGTCTGTCCCCTGCTCCACCCATCTATTGTGCATTCAGACACTCAGCTGTACAGAAGAGGATGGGCTTATATAAGCATTAGCATAAAGCTACATACGACTCAGCCCCGAATCCTTTAATGGATAGTGAGCAGAAATTCACCTAATGGTGCTGTTATACGTGACAAGGCAGATAAATCATTGCAATTTTTGTAACATTTCTTCAGCAGTTATACTTTGCACTATTGGTGATTTGTTATTTGTATGATATTCTGAGCTCTTACACATTATCACTGATGTTTGGCACAACAATTAAATAATTAAACATTGATTATTGTCTTCATAATTTGTTTTTTGGTCCCCTTATTGAGTTTGTATTGTAATTTACGATATCATTAAATCTATTATGTATCCATAGTCATATTCAGAGTATGCCTTGAGCCTGATTCTGATCTGAATGCTAGTTAGTGGAGCCATTTTTACTTATGACTGAAGAAATGTAACTGGGCCATGTCAGGGCAATCTCACATAAGCACTAAATTCAAAAGAGAATATCCGCACCAAGATCAATTTTAGTAAATATATATTGTCAAGTAAGGGGGTTCCATTACTGTATTACATATGTCAATATACTTATGTATAGTTGGACAAATATTAAAGGTGCCACCTACTTGTTTAAATAAACAGACAATACTCAATAAAAAAAAAAGACAGGAACCTACTTAAAAAAATGCACTCTCTGGTTTTCACACTAGTTCAATATTTACACAGATAATTATTAATTACTCTCTCTCTCTCTCTCTCTCTCTATATATATATATATATAGAGAGAGAGAGAGAGAGAGAGAGAGAGAGAATGTTCTATAATGTCTTGGTATAGCTGTGTTTCATATAATGTTCTTGAAACAAAGTATTAGAAACAAAAAGTATATTAAAAATTGAAATAACATCAATAAGTGAATAAAGATTTTTAAAATGAAGGCGGCGTGTTCCTTTTATTGATTCTTATAGTACTCAACTATTATATGTCACAAATTAGCTCCATAGAATATAAATATGTAGTATTTTCTGAATAAGATTATTTTATCCAGATTATATATCATGTTTCATGAACTGGTTCATACATATAGTGAAATCAGTGAATTAAAGTATTGTTCCCTATATGCTTTGTTTGTTATAAATCTAGTTATATTTTACCATACTCATTCTCAGTGGTGCAAGTAGAAAAAATGTCTTACTGCAAAAAAAATGGGTGTGGCCAAATGTCACATGGGGCGTGGCCAATGAAAATGGGGGCGTGATACACATATGGGGGGAGGGGCAGATACACGTATGACCCCAATAGTGCCAGATACACGTTGCCCCACAGTGCCAGATATACATTACCCCACAGTGCCAGATACACATTGCCCCACAGTGCCAGATACACATTGCCTCACTGTGCCAGATACACAAATGCCCCCAGAGTGCCAGATACACAAATGTCCCCAGAGTGCCAGATACACATTGCCTCACAGTGCTAGATACACATTGCCCCACAGTGCCAGATACAGAAATGCCCCCAGAGTGCCAGATATACATTGCCTCACAGTGTCAGATACACATTGCCCCACAGTGCCAAATACACAAATGCCCCCACTGTGTCAGATATACATAGCCTCCCAGTGCCAGATACAGAAATGCCCCTACAGTGCCAGATATGCCCCCAGTGCCAGATACAGAAATGCTCCCAGTGCCAGATACACAAGTATGCCCCCAGTGCCAGATATGCCCCCAGTGCCAGATATGCCCCCAGTGCCAGATATGCCCCAGTGCCAGATACACAAGTATGCCCCCATTGCCAGATATGCCCTCAGTGTCAGATATGCCCCAGTGCCAGATACACATGTCTCTGCAGTGCCAGATATGCCCCCAGTGCCAGATATGGCCAAAGTGTCAGATACACATGTCCTTCCTGTGCCAGATATGCCCCCAGTGCCAGATATGGCCACAGTGCCAGATACACATGTCCCCCTAGTGCCAGATATGCCCCCAGTGCCAGATATGCCCCCAGTGCCAGATACACATGTCCTTCCAGTGCCAGATATGCCCCCAGTGCCAGATATCCCCCAGTGCCAGGTACACAAGTCCCCCCCAGTGCCAGATATGCTCCCAGTGCCAGGTATGCATGCCCCCCCAGTGCCAGATATGCTCCCAGTGCCAGGTATACATGCTGCCCCAGTGCCAGATATCCCCCAGTGCCAGGTATACATGTTGCCCCAGTGCCAGATATCCCCCAGTGCCAGGTATAAATGCCCCCCCCCAGTGCCAGATATCCCCCAGTGCCAGGTATACATTCCCACCCAGTGCCAGATATCCCCCAGTGCCAGGTATATATGCCCCCCTGTGCAAGATATGCCCCCAGTGCCAGATATCCCCCAGTGCCAGGTATACATGCCCCCCAGTGCCAGATATCCCCCAGTGCCAGGTATACATGCCCCCCCAGTGCCAGATATCCCCCAGTGCCAGGTATACATGTGTCCCCCCCAGTGCCAGATATCCCCCAGTGCCAGGTATAACATGCCCCCCCAGTGCCAGATATCCCCCAGTGTCAGGTATACATGTGTCCTCCTTCCCTGCTCACCGCTGCCGCTGCCGTCTGTCTGTGTGAGGGGAGGAGAGCGCACCCTGCGCCTCTCCTTCCCCTCAGTCTCCGGCGGGTGTCTCAGTTTAATTCAGCGCCGATCCGTGAGCCAATCGGATCAGCGCTGAATTAAACTGAGACACCTGCCGGAAACTGAGGGGAAGGAGAGGTGCCGGGTGCGCTCTCCTCTCCTCACATCAGCGGCGGGTGCGGCGGGGACGGCGGGTGCTGCGGGGAGCAGCAGAGGGAGGGAAGAGGAGCGGCGGCCCGTCGGTGTGGGTACGGCGTACCCACGGCTAAATTCTAACGGGTACGCCGTACCCACCCGTACCCACACACTTGCACCACTACTCATTCTCCAATTAACTCATAGGACTTATGAATTTTATCACATATGATTCATCCACAATACATGTGTTTTACCTATATGTATCGTATAAGCAGATCCTTCATTTAACCTACTGCTGGACACAGCTTATGTTTTCAATGAGGCTCCTACCATTGAGTCTCTCTTCCATATAACTCATTGGTGTGACTCACTGTTTCTATTTTGTATCTGAATAAATTGATACTAAGTTTTTGTAACCATAAAGGGGCATACACATGGTGCAATTCTGGCTATGTGCGATTTCCCTTGAACTGGCAGGAGGCGATTTTGACTATGCTTGCAATTTTGACTATGTGTCCTTGCGATTTTGGGAATGGGCGATTTTGACTATCTCATTTAAATAGGGGGATGATATTACAGGGTGAGAGAGTATCTCTTTCTTGTACATAAATACTAGCATCCATTTTAAAACAGTGCATTTATGCTCTGTGGTTAGTTTTGTCAGGTATATCTACTGAACACTTCACATTGCTAGTGTGCATTTCTTTGTTATTTGGCTTGCCAGAACAAAGTGCTTTTTGTCATGGATCACTGGTGGTCATTCCGAGTTGTTCGCTCACTAGCTGCTTTTAGCAGCATTGCAAATGCTAGGCCGCCACCCTCTGGGAGTGTATCTTAGCTTAGCAGAATAGCGAACGAAAGAGTAGCAGAATTGCTACTAAATATTTTCTTGCAGTTTCTGAGTGGCACCAGACCTACTCCTAGATTGCGATCAGCTCGGTCCGTTTAGTTCCTGGTTTGACGTCACAAACACGCCCTGTGTTCGGCCAACCACTCCCCCGTTTCTCCAGCCACTCCTGCGTTTTTTCCCTGGCATGCCTGCGTTATTTAGCACACTCCTGGAAAACGCTCAGTTACCACCCAGAAACGCCCCTTTCCTGTCAATCACTCACCGATCAGCAGTGCGACTGAAAAGCGACGCACAAACAACAGCAAAACTGCAAAGTTTTTAGTTAAATAACTAAGCGCATGCACGCTGCGTACCATGCGCATTAAGCAACAAATCGCAGCATAGCGAAAATCGGCAACGAGCGAACAACTCGGAATGACCACCTCTACCAACAAGTCCGGGTATTATATGCTCTGGCTGTGGCAGTGTGGCATATGGAGAGAGCGGAGATTAGGGAGAGGAGACGTGCTCAATCCTGTTGGACCAAGCAGTGTCTGATGCAGAGGGAGTCATTCTCTCACATGTCATTGCTGATGGAGATTCAGGAGAATAATCCAGAGGATTACCGCAACTAGCTGCGGATCAATGAGGAGATGTTCCAGGAGCTGCTGTGACTGGTGACTCCCCTCATTAGGAAGCAGGATACCAACATGCACAAGGCTATGTCTGTGCAGGACCGGCTGGTGGCTACCCTGCGCTATGTGGCTATCGGTAAAATGCTGCAGGACCTGAAGTTCAGCATCCTCATCTTACCTCAGGCTTTGGGGCACATCATACCGGAGACTTGCAAGGCCTTGCACACCATCCTCAAACAGCAGTATTTCAAGGTAAGAACATGTGGGGTTTATTTTCTAGTCTATGATGGGGCTACTGCTTACCTGATAACCATGTCACCCAGCCCTAGTTTAATGATAACACGCTATTCTGGTGTGTTGCAGTGTATGATTTTTAATGTATAATGTTTGTGATGTGCGAGTAATGGAGGGAAGGGGGGGGGGGGGGGGAATCGGGTTTGTGTGACAGCCAGAATCTAATGTGATTTTGATATGCTTTACTGTATGGTGGCCAGAAAAGGATGCTGCCTGGAATCACATGCTGCATGATGCCTGTCTCCTGCCATGTGTCTGGTGGTTGGGATTCCCGCGGTCAGCCTACTGACACTAGGTTCCTTGCCTCCAGAATGCTGGCAGTGTGGTAACCGCAATGAAAACTCCAGCGCTCGCCACGCTGCAGGCTTGGAGGCCGGTTGTGCACACCACAGGTTCTATTCCCACTCTATAGATGTCGTGGACACCCACAAGTGAGAATAGCCTCGGCCGCCTGGTGCCATTCTGGCTGCTGGTATCCCGGTGACAACATTCTGACTGCGAGGATCCCTCCCGCCGAGTCCCTAACTGTGGGCAGGGGCGGATTGGGAACAAAAAGCGGCCCTGGAAGAATTTGTACTAGTGGCCCCACTTGGGCAGCACCAGAGGTGTAAGGTCTAGCCATGGGCCATGGCAGCAGCACCCTCCCCCCAAGACTTTCCAGATAGTGGGCATGTCCAGAACCAAGGGGGTTAAAAATAAATAAAAATAAATATTATGAGCACATTATATGATACACCTTTAGAATTTAGGAAACTATATAATTCTGTAGAAAGATATATGTTCTTGCTTATTACACCAACCGTATCCCAATCACTATTCACTCAATCTTATATGTCAGCCAAGCAGGCAGACAGAGCATACACTAGATCATCTGCAATCACAGGCTAAGTGGCAGTAATTTTCATATATGCAAATTATTTTGCATCTTATTCATTATGTCTATAAAAAGGACCACATGTCCTCAAACAAAACAGGCCCCACGGGTGCATCGGCCCACCGGGAATCTTCCCTGTAAACCCTATGGCCAGTCCGCCTCTGACTGAGGGGGACATGTACTAAGCAGTGAAAAGCGTGAAGAAGTGATCCACTGGAGAAGTTGTCCATAGTTGCCCATCAGCTGCTCTGTATTATTTTATAGTATGCTAATTATAAATGTTATTACTTCAATGCTGATTGGTTGCCATGGCCAACTTCTTCACTGGCTCACTTCTCCACGCTTTTCATTGCTTAGTACATATCCACCTACTGTATATCCCCTAAACACTATTTGGTCAGTATTGTTTTTTCCCCCTATCTATATGTACTGTGTGTTTCTGCAAAAATGTAATTTACATTGAAAATTAATTTTAATAAAGTGGTTTCCTGCTTCTGCTGAGGCATGGAGAGCTAACACAGAGGATTTTGACCTGCGGTGGAATTTCCCCAATTGTGGAGGAGCAATTGATGGGAAGCATGTGCGCATCACTCCTCCTGCCAGGAGTGGTTCCCTTTACTTCAATTACAAGGGCATCTTCAGCATTGTACTCATGGCAGTTGTAGATGCCAATTACAAATTTATGTTCGTGGATGTGGGCAAAAATAGGAGAGCCTCAGATGGGGGCTTATTAAAAGACACCGTCTTCTATCAGAGGCTATTAACACAGCAGAGGAGTGCAAGCATGGGCTAAACTTTGTGTTTGTGGCTGATGAAGCCTTTGCTCTGCATGCACATATTCTGAAGCCCTACCCCCAAAGTCAGCTTACCACAGAGAAGTGGATCTTTAATTATCACCTGTCTCGGGCCCTACGCATAGTGGAGATAGCGTTTGGGATCCTGAGCAGGCGATTTTACATCTTCAACACTGCCATTGATTTACGTGTTGACTAAATAAACTGTGTAGTGTTTGAGTGTTGTGCCTTGCATAATTACCTGAGGCGCAAACATGGACCTCCACCTACTGCTCTACCGGAAGACATGCCATACATTTCTGACTCTGGCAGGTGGACTGGAGTGGAAACCCCAGCAGGACACAACACCCTAGCAGCCAATGCAAAGGCTAGAAATGTCAGAGAGGACTACATGGCCTTTTTTAATGGAGTGGGGGCAGCGGCCTGGCAGGATGCTGCAATTAAATAAATATTTTTTTGTTTGTTCACTCTCTGGTTTAAAATAAATTATGTCAGCTAAAAAGGTTTTGGTGTTCGTTTATATTTGTAGGTGAATGTGGGTTGTAGCCTATTTGTAATATGGAACCAACTTGACCTTAATTCTTTCACAGGTATAGGAAATAAGTGGGCTATTTACTAACCTTGGATGGAGGTCCAAATGATGGAGATCACGTACCAGCCAATCAGCTCCATAACAGCTATGTCACAGGCTGGGTTCGAAAATTGACAGTTAGCTGTTTCACTGGTACTTTATCTCCATCCCTATGGGGGATGCTGATGTGTGCGGATACAGAGGGATTGCAGTAGCTATGGGAGATACCTGCTGCATTACCTTCTACTTACATTTGGGAGGAACTTAATATTTGTAGCTATTCTCCAAAAATGTTTGTGCTTTGGAATTAGCTGCAAATATTAAATGATGCATGTTTTCCATAAGGAATTGTTGACCCTGTAATGTCTATTCAAATATCTTCTAGCAAAATTACAATATGTAACAACCATTACATAATAAATACAGAACACATTTAAAAAATATATATATAAATGTAAAAAATATAAAAATATACAACACCAATTCTGGCCAGGATTCATTTACTCTAACATGAGAACAAGTGCCTTTTTTGCACGGACTAACAGTAGAGGAATCGGGCATATCCCACACAATGGTACAGTAGAGGAAAACACAGTACAATCAGGCTTTGGGTAAAGAAGAAAAAGTGCAGATTTCCGAACAGTGGGGCAGATGTATTAAGCCTGGAGAAGTGATAAAGCAGTGATAAATGCAAGGTGATAACGCACCAGCCAATAAGATCCAATATGTAAATTGACAGTTATGAGCTGATTGGCTGATGAGTTATCACCTTGCCCTTATCACTGCTTCATCACTTCTTTTTGCCTTCTCCAGGCTTAATACATCTGCCCCAGTGTCTTTGGGAGGAACACAAGAAGTGCATTGATCACAATGATCAGAAGTCCGGACAATGAGGTCTCAAAACCAACGCTGCAGTACTAATGATCTCAATAAAGTTCACTTGTAGAAAAAGACTAGGATAAGGTCAGCAGCAAAAAAAATGGGTTAAAAAAAAGAATTATAAATTAAAATAATGTGGGTCATCCAGCAGAGTGGCTTGTGTATTCTGCATGTCTGATTCCATGCCACTGGATGAGGTGCTTGATTGGGCGGAGGGGCTGGGCTGTGTGGGTCCCGGTGGAAAAAATGATGCCTGTGGAGGAGGGTTTCCCGGAGCATACTGTGTGGGGGGTGGTATGGAAAGGTGAGTGGGGGCAGATTTGGGAGATGGAGTCGGGCAGGTGGCACTACCTCACACTCATCGACCAGTATTCGGTCAATGGCGCGTGAGGTAATGTCAAGTACCAGCCGCTTTTGGATCTTCTTTTGATCCGTGGTCATGAGTCTCATCTCCGTGGCAGAGTAATTGCAAAATTGTTGATCAACTTCCAAGGGCCTATGAAGAACCTGCTTGGCATTCTGGAAAAACTGGGAGCTAGAGGCAGCAAAAGTGACCTTCTTTGTCGTCCTCTGTTGTTTTGTGGGATGCAGCTGTGGGGTTGGCTCTTCCACTGGCTCAATCATTTCTGAATCTTGGCTTGTGGTAGGTCCACTTCCAGCTCCGGGGCAATATCCTGCAATATAATACCCCTTTCACACCGCACAAATAACCCGGTATCGACCCGGCATATTGCCGGGTTGACACGGGTCAGCGTGCGGTGTGAAAGGGGCATAGCCATAATCCCGGGTCGCCCGACCTGGCAATTCAACCTGGGAATAAAGCAGTGTTATTACCGGGTTGAATACCAGGTCAATGGCAGCGTAAACGGGATCCCGGGTTGATGCGACCCGGGACCCGTTCACTACACCATGGAGAGGCAGAGCGGAGATGATCTCATCTCCCAGAGCCGCCTCTGCCTCCATCCCCGCTGCCAGCTCTACCTCCCACCGCTATAGCAACCCATCTGGCATAATGCCGGGTCAGGGAAGCCAGCGACAGCGAGCAATGCTGGATCCCACCCGGGAAGGACCCGTTTCCAATTCCCGGGTGGGATCCGGCATTGGCAGTGTGAAAGGGGTATTAGAAAAACAAAAATAAGCTCCATACAAAAATAAGCTCCATGTAAAAATGTGTGGGTGACATACATGGGTGGGATCCGGCATTGGCAGTGTGAAAGGGGTATTAGAAAAACAAAAATAAGCTCCATGTAAAAATGTATGGGTGACATACAATATAAGTGTGTGTGTACTTACCAGATCCAGACTCTTCTCGGCCTCTTCAATGAGAATAGGAAACTCTGGATCCAGACTTCCCTGAGACCTTATTCACGGCTCTTGCTCCAAAATGAACTTAAAGAGTGTGGCCAACCACAAGAGTGACCCCACTTAACCTCGCGGTCTACCGCAGACTGCAAAGTTCCCACCATTGGATACAATGGAGCGCCTATGCGCTACATTGTATCTTGAGTGCGCCACCTGACTGACAGATCAGGAGCGCACAGCCAATCAGGAGAGTGCCATGATGTGGTGCTCCTTGATTGGCTGAAGGGACCCTCTTTGACAGGAGTCATGGGGGGTCCCGCCAGTCGGGGAAAGGGGTCCCATGTGTAAGCATGGGACCTCTTTCAGTGCGTGGTCCATGTTTTTCATTTTTTTATTTTGCCAAGTATGTGGATTACAAACAGAAGAGGACCGATCTACACTGGATTGTTGTGAGTATAATTTTATTTACAGGTACCCTGTGGATTCTACGTGGAGAAGGGGACCGACTTTTTGTGTCAACATAGGTAAGTATGTATGAATGTAAGTGTGCATGTATGTTTAATAAAATTGTACTTTCAAGGTGTGTGTGTTCTGTTTTTATTTGGGTTTTTTTGTAGTAGAACTACAGGTACCAGCGGGCCCGTTTCCCCCCCCGCATGCTGGTACTTGTGGTTCTCCAAGTGCCAGCTTGCGGGGGAGGCTTGCTTGGACTTGTAGTACTGCTACAAAAAACAATATTCTTTTTTTTGCACTATGGCTATCAGCCCCCCATCCGCCGCCCTTGGATGGGAGGGACAGCCTCGGGCTTTACCCCTGGCCCTTGGGTGGCTGGAGGGGGAGGACCCCTTGATTTAAGTGGTCCCCACTCCTCCAGGGTACCTCGGCCAGGGGTGACTAGTTGGTGATTTAATGCCAGGGCAGCAGGGACCAATATAAAAGTGTCCCCCGGCTGTGGCATTATCTCACTGACTAGTGGAGCCCGGTGCTGGTGTGAAAAATATGGGGGATCCCTACGTCTTTTGTCCCCCGTATTTTTGGCACCAGGACCAGGCGCAGAGCCGGTGCTGGTTGTTAAAATATGGGGGATCCCCAGTAATTTTTCCCCCGTATTTTTACAACCAGGACCGGCACAAAGAGCCCGAGTTTGGTTATGCTTAGGAGGGGGGACCCCACACATTTTTTTTCTGATTTTTAACTCTTTAAACACTTTTTTTAAGGTACACAATGAAGCCCTGCACGGATCTCACAGATCCGGCCGGGATTCATTGTGTTAAGTTCGGCAGTGTTTTACTAATCACTCCCGTAAAACACTGGCCGAAATTACGAATGACATCGACATCGGAAAACATGACAATGCAGAATACGACAGCATAGTAAATGAGGCGTAAAAAAAACAAAAAGTTGCAAATTATCACTCCCGATGTCATTCCTGTTTAAACTTCAACCAAATTCCGACAATTACGAATCTTAGTAAATACACCGCACTGTTGTAATAGGGAATTATCACATCCAGATAAACATTTGTAAAATTGGAAATTATATATGAATTACCGTCCTATCTTGTCTCAATAATCATTACCCAACATTTGTCCTTTTGTTTCAATTTACTACATGGTTCTTTCTGTTGTCAAAGTCAGAAAAATATCCCTATACACGCTGCCATATTTGCACCTCACGCTGGTCCGCGCTGCGCATGCGTGCGCTTTCCCGTGATAGCGCATACCCGCTGATGCGTGCACCCGCTCGCATCGGTATGTGTATTTACGGTAAAGAGTATGTAGTCGTAGCGTGCGACCCAATCGTTACATATTTTCACAATTAATGTAGTTTGTAGACCATGGTCCCTTTGATAGATTCTGAAAGTTTGGTTAATATGGAATGTCCCTGAACGGAGGAATCCCTCTTTGTATTGTGCTAAGGGTCTAACAGGAATCATACAGCAGTGTTTGGTACCCATCGGAAGAGTATTTAAATAGCAATATTCCGGTGTTGGTTTGGAGCGTATTAATCGCTCGTGCGGATAGTTATGGACATAAGAAGTTTATGTCCATTTCTATTATTTACTCATACTCAGGTATGCGGCGGGAAACCTAGTTTCCCACCCACCTGAGCTGTTTGAAATCGTCACAGCCCACCTGTATGAATCACCCTATGACCTTTTGTTATAGTGCGAAGCCGAATTCCTGCGTCCAATGGACAATGAGGTTGTAGGGACCATTAGATTGCATTGTGTGAGTAGCATAAAAGACGGGCCTGTGGCATCCAGCTTGCACTTCTCATCAAACGGTTCTCATTGCTGATAATCGGGAAGCTGGATGTCCAGAGGCGCATGCGATCATACCCTTTGTGCGTAAGTTTTTCTCCGTAATCATATTGTCTTACTGTGAGCCAATCTCTCTCTCTCTCCATCTCTCTCTCTCTCTCTCTCTCTCTCTCCCTTCTCTTTCTCTCGTATCTCCCATTGACTAATATTGTATTGTATTAGATCAGCATAGTATTGTATTGTATTTCTTGTATAGTTATTCGGTTAGGAAGTCTCTGTTATATTGTAGTGTATCATTTGTACTGTGATTCTTTTTGCAAGTATAATAGTTATAATACAGATAATAGGCTTTGGACCCTAAACCAGTATCTGTGTATTTCCTATAGTTTTAAGTGTTCACTTGAGCGTCGGTGACGCTCAAGCAGCTTTGTAGTTAGTCAGGTTACACAAGGTTGCACTTACACCCTGTATTCACATTAAGGTATTCTGTGTATTTCATTGATAAAAGGTTTAGACATAAAGGTATAGCGTTGTGAGCGTCTGCGCCGCTGGTGATCTCCTCGTGGTCTCGAGCGTCCGCTACGCCATAGCGAATCATTACTCTAGTCATCACCAATAACTTGCTGTCCTGTGATCACTGGGCCGTGAGCGAACGTGACGCTTGAGCGTCTCGCCTACGGCTAAGCGATCATTACGCAACTAGCGTACCCTTACGGTACTTCTTAAGTAAACAGCGTACTGTGTTCTTAGACTTCATTAAGGGTTGTTTATACGACAAAGGAATTTAACATTGTCAATTGGGGGACTCGTCCTGTCCTTCTCATATCTGCACTAGGTAGATCAGCAGACATTATCCCCCAGCAAAGGGTGGGAGGTTGTCTCGCAGTGCTGACGGGATAAGCGTCTGCTTCACTTAGATAAAGAGTGCTGAAGGAATCCGGGAACCGGAAGTAAGAACAAAACGCTTGTGTCTTTTTAAACTGTTTATTTCTCTTCTGTCTTGCGTATACACGCACGCATACATATATATCTGCATTTCTTTTTAAATTTCGTATATCACTATTCCTGTTTGCCAATTTTTATAGTTGATAGAAAGTGCTAAAAAAAGATTTGCTGTTATTTCATAATAGAGGTAATAGTTAAAAGTGTAGACAAACACACAGGTTTGCCTGGGAGATAAGGCAAAGCCAGTGGGGTACGCGGTAGATGATTAGGGATCATTTACATTGATAAAAGTATATTGTGTTACGGTGGATCTTTGTTTTGCGTACACGTGTCTCTAACAAAGACTAGCGTACGCAATCCAAAGGCCGACGCACGCAGCGTTCATTACGCAACGTAGCGTCCGGTTACGCCCACGTAGCTCAAGTCACGATAAGCGATAATTAGCGCAAAGCGGTAGATAACGCGACGCGGTAAATAACGCAAGTCTATTTTTGGAAATCTGAAATTTAGTTTAACAGATCCTGCTCCTAATTGGTAACACAGCTGGGCTAAAGAAAATTTCTGCGCAGAAATAGATATAGAAACGAAAGTGTACATGTGTTGAGTGAGTGTGTTTTTATTACATAAGTTTATATAACTTAGAGGTTGAACCAAAAAGAAATCGGGTAGGACATACGTGTAAGTGACATATACGGTGGCTAAGGAGGCATCCTTGGTTAAATAAAATATGAGCATTAGAGTATAGCGGATCACAAGGTAACAAGACCAGGAGGTCACAAGGTAACAAGGCCAGGAGGTCACAAGGTAACAAGACCAGGAGGTCATAAGGTACAAGAAGGTCCGCTATAAAGGTACAAGAAGCACAACCCCGGGGGTTGGTGCTAAAACCCATATAGGCCATTGGAAGCTCTGGCTGAAGGAATTCGCAGCCGCAATTTTCGACTCCATTGATCTCTCAGTACATAACAGGTAGTGCTTATGTACTGAACGATTGTACCGCACGTAATTGTGTGCAGTAGTTAGTAATCTGACCTAATACCATTAGAGTAAAGTGGTCACAAACGCTATTTGTACATTCTGACGTGATTTGTGTAATTTTTTATTTTTAAAGGGAAGTTCGCTGGTCACTCAGGAACTATCTAACAACCCCACCTTTACTGGAAAGAGTAAGTGTCCTGCGGGTAACCCTCATATGTTCCAGTAAATAAAGGTTCACAGGGGCCCTGAGTTGGGTACAGCAGCTCTGGATACAGTGATTGCAGTACTGGCCAACGTGGGCGAGAAGTGAGTGGGGTACTTGGTAAACCGCCACCGCCAGCCTGCCCAGGACATCTTGGTTTGTTTGTAAGGGTTCGCTGAAAACCTTGATATAAAGATCCAAGGAGGAATAAGCAACACCTGCAGATTATGGGGGCCAATTGTTCAGGTAGGGGGCGATCAACCTCGGTTCGGGTTGATTCAGAGAACCGACCAGTCGGGTCGGCAAGATACATCATGTGTGAAAAATACGGAAGTCACACAGAGGTTTTATGTGATGAATGGGAGAGAATGACTGTACAAGACAGGGAGAAATTCCCAAGAATAGGTAGCTTCAGTCCAGAAGTGTTACAAAATTTAAGGAGGAGGATATGTCTCATAAAATCAACAAAGAGACGAATTCAGCATCATGATTATTTACAGTTGTGGCAACAGGAAGGTGAGATACAGAGAGGTTTGGCTCTGGCGGCGGGATCTGGGGCAGCCAGGAAACTGATAGCCACAGCCCCGCCACCACCATACATAGCAGGAGAGAAGTTGATTACGGAGAGAAACGCACTGGGTTGTAAAACACAAACACTTAGTAACCCTGTAAATGTTAATGATGTTAACCAAGTAACTCATGCAAGTATTAACCCGTGCAAGTTGTACCCTGTTTTGAACTTTCCTCAGGAGTGTGATCAAGAAGACGATCCAGCAACAATTTCAGCTCTCTCTCTAGCGGCCACCATAGCAGAGACCACAGTAGGCACAGCAACACCCACGAGATTAGCGAAGGCCCCTAGCGGAGGGATAGGTGAGGTCGTGTCAACGGGTAAGTACGGCACCATGCATTATACTGAAACAATTTCACCACAAGTTGTAGAATCTACACAGAATGAGGTTGTTAGAGTTAACCCTGTTAGAGTAATAGCAGTTCCCAATGGGAAAACAGATGTATCAGGAGCCACTCCCATAAGGAACATTGCCATGTACACTCCATTTTCCCGAATGGAATTAAGAACAATAGTGTCTGAATTTCCTGACCTAAGGAAAGACTTAGTTGCTAGCCAAAAATACATCAGGGATCTAGGTAACACTGTAGAACCCAACAACAAGGATTGGCAGATACTGCTAAGAGCTTGTTTACCTTCAAATGTCGACTCAGTTCAATTCTTAGCTGATTGTGGACTAGATAAAGATGTACCACTTTCAGATGTGTACAACAAAGATAACGTAAAAAGGATAAATTTACAGCTAAAGGAGTATTTCCCAGCCGTTGTTAAATGGAACAAAATATTCTCCATTAGACAAAAAGAGTCCGAAACGGCAACAGAATATTTTCATCGGGCACTATTAGAAATGGCAAAGTACACTGGAATAGAAGACATTAGGACCAACCCAAACCACCAAGAAGTAGCAGTATCTGTACTGATGGATGGTTTAAAGGAAACATTAAAGACTAGGGTTCAGACCACGCAACCATGTTGGCGAGGTCTGTCGGTGTCCACATTGAGAGAGGCTGCTATTGATCACGACAGAAACATCACTAGACACAGGGAGTCGCAAAGTGATAAGTTGATGGCAGTTGTCTTATTGATAGATGGGAAGGACCATACCAGGTCTTATTGACTAGCACCACAGCATTGAAGGTTGCTGAGAGAGAGACTTGGGTCCATTCATCCCACTGCAAAAAGGTTGCTGATCCAGAGAAGTCCCGTGATAAGGAACAGACGGTAGAGGTTGTATCACTGGAGTGTCTGTTCCAGGAGGACTGAGGCGGCACCTGAGCCTTGAAGACCGAGAGCTGTTGTCGACTCCCCACTCCCTTTTATTGGTTTTCTCCACTTCCCATCCCCTCTCCCTTAAAATTTCTTTTTCCCCCTTCTCATTCTTCTCTATTTCCTCCTCGAAGATGGACTTGCCCCAAGAGACTGTGATCCGGATTTTGATGTTAACCATGATGTTGACCAGAGCAGTCTGTTCCGGCGAGAGTACCATAGAGGTCGAGAGAGGTTCTGGAATGGGTTCCGATTATGATGATGGAGGCGTAGTTTTCCAAGATCAACCAAACCAACAAGCAAAGGCGAGTATCAGAAAACGATCCGATAGAAGAAATTGTGATGGATTGTTAGCTGAAGAAAACTGTATCTGTAGGCTCTGTGACAATTTGATTGAGGATGGGTGCATGAAGAAATGTCAATCCAGTTTTAATATCCATATGGACCGGCATCCATTGAGTGACTATCACTCCTTAGTGGGTAACGTATTAAACCAAACAGATTGTTGGGTATGCTCTCAAGTACCTCAGGGTCATAGCAAATCAGGGCTAGTACCATTTCCTTTAACGTTAGGGGAGGTACTTGAGCTAAGTGGTGGGAGACCGGTGGACCGGAGGTTTAACATCTCCAGCCCTCCTAGTTTGAAGCTCCACCAATACCATGTGGATAGGTCCCTCTTATGTTTTAATATCTCCAATCCCCGTAAGCCGGGAAATTGGGAAGTGTCATGGAGCAACCTTACCATGACCTTCTCACACAGAGCAGATAGAATGCCTACAGATACAGAGCTTGTACGCCACATAGCCAGTAGAGGAAAATCTTTCCGGTATAGATACACCCTAGGAAATAGAATTACTAGAGTTGGAGAAGTATCACCAGGATACTGTGCACATATCGTACAGTCTGATACGTGCATTAAGCAGATGGAAGAATTAGGGACAGGAGATTTCACCTGGAAGGTTTGTAATATGGTAATGTCCTTCTCCGTCCCATATGTTCTCCCCGATGATGCATATTTCATATGCGGGAGAAAGGCGTACAAGTGGCTTGCCCCAAACTCTGAAGGATTGTGTTATATTGGAAAAGTATTGCCTGAAGTGATGACTGTAACACATGACAAAATGAAAGACATACACCGTGGTGCCCAAGCTCCCTATACTCACACTCATTACGAGCACCGAGTTAAAAGACAACTGTCAGAAAGGTTAGAGCATCCGGCCTCTGATCTTATCCATGAATCCACCGGGATTCAGGTTCTGGTAGCGTTAGATTTCACTCGCACCACTCGGGGAGTGATGAATTATAGATACATTTCCGCACTCGCCAATTTGTTAGATAATATCACTGAAATGTATGATGACACGTTCAGATACACTGGAAGAGAACTTCAAGCTTATAAAACAGAACTAGTTCAGCATAGGATGGTTCTTAATTATCTTACAGCAGTAACAGGCGGATATTGTGTTACATTGGCAACACAGTACGGCATAAAGTGTTGCACGTATATCACAAATAGCACCGAGGATCCGGTAGAGGTCATAGACCAAAAGATGGACGATATTCTCCAATTAAAATGGGAATTTCGCCGAAAACACAATCTCACCCTTGCCGCTGTAGGTAATGAGCTGACTAGTTGGGTGTCATGGTTGAACCCGCGAAATTGGTTCTCCGGTTTAGGAGACTGGGCTCAAGGAGTCATAATGGATGTTGGAAAGTTTCTCCTATGTATCTTAGGTGTTATTATATCTATTGGATTGATATTTAGATGCGGGCAGGCTTTAATGAGGTGCAAACAAAGTACAAGAGTGATGAGCTTGAGGAGTGAGAAAACTGTAATTAACCTGGATTTGATTTATGACCCAATGATAGAAACCAGGATGTGATGAAAAATGCGATTATACGGTCCGTTTCTTTCACCTGTTTTTCTGCTTTTCCAAGATACAAAGACCCCCTTGGACGAGGAAGTTGACGAGACGCTATACAGACAACAGACAAGCACCAAAGATGAAGTTTTGACCACATGAGAAATGGACATTTGATGAACTTTGCCATGGATCCCCAGTTTCCCTAGTATTTTTAAACTCACGCTAGCCCAACATTTTTGTAAATCTGATGGCACTGACAAAGCTATTTGCTCATGCCCAAGGAGCAATACAGCGCAAAGAAGACGACTCTCAACAGATACCGAACAAAACTTCAACGACAGATGTACATTTACCTGACATAGAATATCATTGCATTTTCCATAAGTGTTCTTCATCCTCATCTCTACAACCCTCAGGTAATAACACACATAGTATAGGGAATACAGGCACAGATATCAGCAATCACATATTCCCCCATTCATGTATCATCAACTAAAATGTGCTCCCCATTTTGTTCAAAAGCCGAAAAGAGCTCGGTAAAGTTTGAGAGCCCATCCACAGACCTGTACCACGGGATAAGAAGGAATTCAAATGTATACTTCGCAATACCTCGAAGCTTGATTTACCACACGTACGGCACGATGATACATGACCCTCCAAACATGGACTCATACACACATGCTTCTGCTTTCTCACTAGGTCATACCCTCTTCACACCTACTCCTCTCTTCTTCCTTACCCAACCATGGAAATGAATTAACCCCTGACTTATATTTTTCTCTCTTTTTTTTTTTTGTTTTGAAGGTGGCAGTTATTATTGACTGCCAAAGGGTGGACTGTCAAAGTCAGAAAAATATCCCTATACACGCTGCCATATTTGCACCTCACGCTGGTCCGCGCTGCGCATGCGTGTGCTTTCCCGTGATAGCGCATACCCGCTGATGCGTGCACCCGCTCGCATCGGTATGTGTATTTACGGTAAAGAGTATGTAGTCGTAGCGTGCGACCCAATCGTTACATATTTTCACAATTAATGTAGTTTGTAGACCATGGTCCCTTTGATAGATTCTGAAAGTTTGGTTAATATGGAATGTCCCTGAACGGAGGAATCCCTCTTTGTATTGTGCTAAGGGTCTAACAGGAATCATACAGCAGTGTTTGGTACCCATCGGAAGAGTATTTAAATAGCAATATTCTGGTGTTGGTTTGGAGCGTATTAATCGCTCGTGCGGATAGTTATGGACATAAGAAGTTTATGTCCATTTCTATTATTTACTCATACTCAGGTATGCGGCGGAAAACCTAGTTTCCCACCCACCTGAGCTGTTTGAAATCGTCACAGCCCACCTGTATGAATCACCCTATGACCTTTTGTTATAGTGCGAAGCCGAATTCCTGCGTCCAATGGACAATGAGGTTGTAGGGACCATTAGATTGCATTGTGTGAGTAGCATAAAAGACGGGCCTGTGGCATCCAGCTTGCACTTCTCATCAAACGGTTCTCATTGCTGATAATCGGGAAGCTGGATGTCCAGAGGCGCATGCGATCATACCCTTTGTGCGTAAGTTTTTCTCCGTAATCATATTGTCTTACTGTGAGCCAATCTCTCTCTCTCTCCATCTCTCTCTCTCTCTCTCTCTCTCTCTCCCTTCTCTTTCTCTCGTATCTCCCATTGACTAATATTGTATTGTATTAGATCAGCATAGTATTGTATTGTATTTCTTGTATAGTTATTCGGTTAGGAAGTCTCTGTTATATTGTAGTGTATCATTTGTACTGTGATTCTTTTTGCAAGTATAATAGTTATAATACAGATAATAGGCTTTGGACCCTAAACCAGTATCTGTGTATTTCCTATAGTTTTAAGTGTTCACTTGAGCGTCGGTGACGCTCAAGCAGCTTTGTAGTTAGTCAGGTTACACAAGGTTGCACTTACACCCTGTATTCACATTAAGGTATTCTGTGTATTTCATTGATAAAAGGTTTAGACATAAAGGTATAGCGTTGTGAGCGTCTGCGCCGCTGGTGATCTCCTCGTGGTCTCGAGCGTCCGCTACGCCATAGCGAATCATTACTCTAGTCATCACCAATAACTTGCTGTCCTGTGATCACTGGGCCGTGAGCGAACGTGACGCTTGAGCGTCTCGCCTACGGCTAAGCGATCGTTACGCAACTAGCGTACCCTTACGGTACTTCTTAAGTAAACAGCGTACTGTGTTCTTAGACTTCATTAAGGGTTGTTTATACGACAAAGGAATTTAACATTGTCACTGTCCATGTCAGACCTTTATCATGCATTCAGGCAACAAGGTATATATCACAGAGGTTAAGCTCATTTCATTTAAATAACACTAGTACAGAATAACATATTAAAGAGACTTAAAGAGCACACAGCAGAGCTGATGCACATTTCACTTCTATTAAGCTTTTTCAAGGCTGTATTATAATCTCAATTTGGTTACATACAGTATTACTGACAAGTGTTGTCAATCAAAGTGCAATTTGTGCAGTAATATCCAGGAAACGGAAGGTCAGTAATTTGTCATGGTTTAGGAAGAATATGACACTTTCAACATTTAGGACCAAACATGAGATAATTATAGGCTGCAAATTGCCAGCTGTGGAAGTATGATGTCCTCCAATCTCATATATAATTGCCCAGATCTGTCACTCTGTGACTATGTGGCTAACGCTGGGCGTGGCTAGGAGCTCTCATTGGGTTAGCAGCAGGTCTATCACACCCAGTCCACAGCTGATTGGATGAGAAACGCCCTCCCACACACACAGGTTACATCCAATGGGAGGCTCTGTCCTTTGGCTGCTGTGTGTTCCCAGAGCAGGATTATCAGTGGGGTTGATGGAGCTGCAGCTCCAGGTCCACACCCCAAAATAAGCCCACTGCATCTGCAGCATCATACCCTCCAACAATTTACACATAAAAATTGCTACAAATTCGAAAAAGGGGCGTGGCCATGGGTACAGTGGCCACGCCCCTTTTCGAATTTGTAGCCATTTTGCATGGCCACGCCCATTTTCCTATACTTTCAATGGAAGTTTGGAGAGCCAAACATCGATACAGACTATAAAAAAGGGACTGTACCTGCCAAAAAGGTACAGCTGGACGTCATTGCGCACCGCACAGCAAAGGTTCTCTCCACGAAGGGAAACTAGACGGGTAGCGTCTAGTTCCCTTCACAGCGGGGGACCAGCGGTGGACACAGCGGCAGCGGGGGGCACAGTAGCGGATCTTGCCATGGTGCGGCGCCCTCCAGAAGGCGGCGCCCCGGGCAAAAGTCCTGCTTGCCCGTGGCAAGATCCACTACTGCTCCTACAGATACCTGCTACTGCATTAGGATTCTTATTAGAGGGAGCTGCACAATTGCTACCTTGCAACGGTGCCGTTCCATACAAACATGACTCAGGCCCCATGGGTTGGTCCTACACTAGCAATAATATAACATCACAAATGCAGTGCTAAATTGATCACAGCAATGTGCGACTGAATCAACCCCATAGTGTGATGCTCTTAATAAATGAAAACAGGTAAAGTGGTTCTAAAGTTTAATTCAGGACTGCACAAGTTTAGAATGCCAAAATACCATTAATTAATTGCTATATGGGCAGTTGACAGCTTAAGAACAACACGTTTATTGGATGAGATATCACTTTGTTTGCCAAACTTTGAAACAATCAGAGACATCTAGAAACTCGTACCTGATCCTCGCTCCTCAAGTCATAAGGCCCATATTCATGGGTAGTGGCAGATGTGGGGAGAGTTGTGTGCTGAGCAAACCTCTCAGCACACATCTCTCCCCCCACTCAGCACAGCGCGATGTGTGCTAAGCGTGCGGGGGGGGGGGGGGGGACTAGGGTGAGGCAGGTGAGGCAGAGCCTTTCCTGTTATACTTACATTTGTGTCAGAGCTTTTACTGTATAAAGTATATGAAAAATACAAAGAATATGTTAGAAATATCTTCATTGCATTATTCTAATAATTTTTATAGCCAAAACTCTGGAGTAAAAAGTCTATCCGCACATCTCTGATCAAAACTCAGCAAATTTCAAGGAGTTTATACCTCTGGACCTGTGTATAATGCCCACATGCACCATTTGGCTCATATATTGCGTGTAAATCTGGCTCCGGTGCTAGACAGTGCCTCCTGAGCGATTTAGCTCACTGCACGTCCCTGCTATACAGTTTATAAAATAGCTTCTGTAAGGTTCTTTGGGCCTGAATCACAGCTGCCCGATGTTCTACACTTGTGCATGTATCTGTACTGTACACATAGAGAAGTCACAGCCACTACTCCATATCCATCCACCTCTGAATTAAGCCCTCTGTTCCTATGCTTTCCTCCTGTCTCATCAGTTAATTTTGTAAGTATGTTTACAAGAAGTACAGTAACATTACTATGCTTCTAATTCATGGGTAGATTTTTTCCTAAACAGCTTTACCTTAAATGGAATGTTTTATTTTGTATTTTGACTACATCCTAATACTGTCATAATTACTTAGAATTACATATAATTTATTTTTTCTCTTAGATCACGGGAGCCAACATTTTCTCAATGATATATGCTGTACAACCTTAAGTGTTGCCTTAGGGATACTCTCTCCACTCTCTTTATCAGCACTAACATTTCATTGTGAACTGAATATTATCTCTGTTAGATAATACTAGAGTACAATGTCTCCAAATAATAACTTCCTCATCCCTTGACAGGCTTTCCAGTGTTTTGTTTTTTCATGTTTATCTTTCTGTATTTAGTATCCTATCTTTTATTGTATATCTCTTTTTGAAGATTGAAGTGTTATAGATAAAGGAAAAGGTCTTTTACTTGCAAATAAGCCACACATTCCTCTACTAGATAGGTTAAATGATGGAACAGAGAAGGAACAAAAAGGCAATGACCTGATGAGAGCAATACCCTTATGGCTGGGTTCCCTTTTCCCTCCACACATCGTGGTAAATATATTTGTAATCTATTTTGGCACCAAGTGAAGTTTTGTTTATATATTTTGTGTGTGAAGTTTATAGTGTGCCTGTGCAGAGATGACTGCAGGGCAGAACACAAAAGGCTCCACCCAGCTACCATTGGGGAATCAGGTTAGGAAGTCTTGATCTTGGTTTGCCTCACAGTAATTACTTTAATATAGTGGTGGAGATTGCATGGGCAGAGAGAACATGAATGTGACAAGCCGTGCGGTATGGGTGTGGTATGGAGGGTCAACAGTAGCTAGGTCAACAGTGTCTAGGTCGACCACTATTGGTTGACAGTAACTAGGTCAACAGGGATGCTAGGTCGACAAGGTCTGTAGTTCGACATGGTCTAGGTCAAAAGGTCGACATAAGTTCTTTATGTTTTTTTGGTGTCATTTTCTCCGTGCAGTGACCGGTAACCCCAATTAGTGCACCGTGTCCCCTCACATGGCTCGCTTCGCTTGCCATGCTTTGGGCAAGGTGCCTCGCTCTGCTACGACTGCGCTCGGCACAGGTTACTATTCCCAATCACAGTCCATGTGTATTATTAAGTATGAAAAAGTTCAAACAAAAGAAAAAATTTGAAAAACGCATGTCGACCTTTTGACCTGTCAACCTAGAACATGTCGACCCAGAGACCCTGTCGACCTAGAAACCCTGTCAACCTAGTTACTGTCGACCAATAGTGGTCGACCTAGACACTGTCGACCTAGTTACTGTCGACCTAGAGACCGGATACCATGCAGTATACCATGCAGTGAGGGGAGCAGACTAATGTCTTTCTCTGAAAATGTAACTTTTCAATGGGACCCAAAAAGCTCTAATTATTATGACACTGGTAAATGATCATGAAAGGCTCATCCTAAGTATCATAACAGAAGCATGGAAACAGCTATACATTGCCCAAGAAAGGTAAGCAAGTGTCAGGGCCGAAACTAGGGGGGGGCTAGGGGGGCAGGCGACCTGGGCGCCGGATTGGAGGGGGCGCCGAGACCCCCTAACACCCGCCGCGGCACTTTTATAACGTTGAAACCCCCTTCTCCCGAGTGCCCAGCTCGGGGGGCGGGGTTTCGCGGAATGACGCGATTGCGTCGTGACGTCACGGCGCAAACGCGTCATTCCACGAAACCCCGCCGGAGGAGGGAGAAGGGGGAGCCGCGCAGACCGGACGAGGAGGGAGAGGTGGCTGAAGAGCGGCGAGAACCGCTTCAAATGTAAGTTAGCCCCTCTCCCTTCCTCTCTCTCTCTCTCCCTCCACCACCGTCCTGCCGCAATGTGTAAAATGGGGACCTGTGCCTGCCGCAATGTGTAAAATGGGGACCTGTGCCTGCCTCAATGTGTAAAATGGGGACACTTTTTCCTGCCACAATGTGTAAAATGGGGACACTTGCCAGCGTACTGTGTAAAATGGGGACCTGTGCCTGCCGCAATGTGTAAAATGGGGACACTTGCCAGCGTACTGTGTAAAATGGGGACCTGTGCCTGCCGCAATGTGTAAAATGGGGACACTTGCCAGCGTACTGTGTAAAATGGGGACCTGTGCCTGCCGCAATGTGTAAAATGGGGACACTTGCCAGCGTACTGTGTAAAATGGGGACCTGTGCCTGCCGCAATGTGTAAAATGGGGACACTTTTTCCTGCCGCAATGTGTAAAATGGGGACCTGTGCCTGCCGCAATGTGTAAAATGGGGACACTTTTTCCTGCCGCAATGTGTAAAATTGTGACACTTTTTCCTGCCGCAATGTGTAAAATGGGGACACTTTCCTGCCGCAATGTGTAAAATGGGGACATTTGCCAGCGTACTGTGTAAAATGGGGACACGTGCCTGCCGCAATGTGTAAAATGGGGACACTTTTTCCTGCCGCAATGTGTAAAATGGGGACACTTGCCAGCGTACTGTGTAAAATGGGGACACGTGCCTGCCGCAATGTGTAAAATGGGGACACTTTTTCCTGCCGCAATGTGTAAAATGGGGACACCTGTCTGCCGCAATGTGTAAAATGGGGTCACCTGTCTGCCGCAATGTCTAAAATGGGGACACTTTTTCCTGCCGCAATGTGTAAAATGGGGACACCTGTCTGCCGCAATGTGTAAAATGGGGTCACCTGTCTGCCGCAATGTGTAAAATGGGGAATGGGGACACTTGCCTGTCGTACTGTGTAAAATGGGGACACTTTTTCCTGGATATGAAATTCATGTTAGAAAAGGCAATTTTTCAGGTAAAAAAGTTCTGAAAGAGATATATATATATATATATATATATATATATATATATATATATATATATAATATTTTTATTCATGTATTTATTTATTTAAATTTTTTTAATTATTATTTTTATTTATTTATTGTAAAAAAAATTTTTTTTTTGCGGGGGGGGGGGGGGGGGAGGGGGTGTCAAATGACTACCTTGCCCCGGGTGACAAAAATCCTAGTTTCGGCCCTGCAAGTGTCAGTGACACTCATGGATGTGCAGTTGACACTTCCATTTGATGAATGGTTGGCTTGCCAAAGATGACCACCAGAAAACTAAGTGATGTTTTATTGCTTACAAGCAGCTAAGCCTTATAAAGCCCAATTGAGCTGTGTTAGAGTAACCCAATCCCTGCAGAATTACCCAGGTAAGGAGTAACTGCAACAGCGGGGGCTGCACAAGATATGCAAGTACAGCAAAATATCTGTTTCCCCGCTCAAGGCTCAATGTTAAGGAGTAGCTATTGAACACCTTCCTACAGCAACAAAAGAGGAGATTAGGAAGGTGCAAATGACCTGGACGGAGGTACACCCAGGGTCAGACTGGTCTATACGGGCACCGGGAAACCGCCGGTAGGCCCCACTGCATGTGGAGCCCACCTCCACTTGAGTAATACATTATACATAAGTTACATATGTTACATTATAACACGCATAGGACTTTGTTGTATTTTGAACAGTGCATTGCTGTTATTAATCTGGTACTTTATCATGCATGTACTAGCAGTGTTTACTATATAGTTATAAAGGGGCCCAGCCATGCAGTCTCTAATGGTTGAAAAAGATTCTGTGGAGGCTGGCCACACCCCCTCTGGAGGCTGGACACACCCCTAAGTATGGGCCTCTATCACTGAATTCCCCTTCTGGGTCCTTCAATCCTCAGTCTGACACTGGGTACACCCAACAGCAGACAGAGGGGGCCCTGCAGGGTGGAGTTGGTATTCACCATGACCATAAATGGGGAGTTACACATTATACATAGATTACATATGTTACATTATAACATGCAAAGCACTATGGTATATTTTCTACAGGGCATTGCTGTTATTAATCTGGTACATTATCATGCATGCCCCCTGGTGGGTCTTTCCTTCCTCAGTCTGACACTAAGTACACCCAACATCAGCAGAGGGGCCTCTGCAGGGAGGTGCTGGCATTTTCCATGACCATAAAAGGGGAGTCTTGAACCTTGGCGCTTTTTCTGTCTTATTGGTGTGTAAAAGTAATATAATGTTCTCCCAGGAATGCACTTATTAAATAAAAGAAAAACAAAGCAAGATCATAGTGTATACTGTTGTACCGTTATGTAGGTGTCTGTTGGAATAAAAAACTCACCATAGAAATGACAAAGGTACCAACACTGTTGTCCTGCAGTGGTTGCTCAGGAGAGTCCTCTTTACAAGTGGGTGTTCAGTATCTTGGTTCCAATACTCTGATGAATACTTAAGGAGCTTTCAACATTCATTCATCTATCCCAATGTCTGTTGGTGTGATTATGAATATTTTACTATAACCAACACATAAATCTGGAACTATAATAAATAAGTAAAAATTCTGGTTAGATATATTAAAAAATAAAAGATTGTACATTTTTGTCAATATGAACATGGTTGTTTATGCAATATAATACTAATGAACCACAGCCTAGGCAAAATGTTCCAGCAAAAAATGTCAAGGTAAACCAAAGAAATAAATAAATAATCATAATTTATAAGAAGTGGGATAGGGTAACGAGAGTCTTGTTCTAAAATATGTAATTAATCTCCTCAGCTGAAAATAGCAATCTGTTTCATGGTCTTTCTGACCACTTCCTCAGGCTGAGGTGAAAGAATGGGTGCTGGTACAGGGGCCTTTAACCTTGGTAGACCAGTGTGTGGCCCCCTTTAACTGGTAGTAGCTAGACCTTGGGGAATGTACAGGTGAACATCCATCTAGTGTTCATAACTAAACAAACCACTCCAAACAAAGTATCCATACAACTGGGTGCTTTTTTACACTTACAACACTGTCCTGTCCCTCCGACAACAGGAAGAAGTTCATAGAAGCTCAACTTTCTGGTCCATCACTTAAATGCATGGCGTAACTGGCAGTATCCTTTCTGAGGTGGAAGGGAAAAATGCTTCTGGCAGAACACCATACATTGAAGCCAACTAAGATTGGGCGCACTTCCTACTTTTAGCAAGGTAGCAGAAGAGTGTGTGCGTTTTTTGCTTTCTGAGATTCTATTTGACTGCAGTCCATAAACACTTTTACCTGATCCAGTAGTTTGGGCAAGGAGAGCTATCTATGCAGGATACTTCTGTTGTGTCATATTTAGTCAGTCCTTTCCTGGTTCATGGGTCTATCATAGGCTTACCTCTTAAGATCCAAGGACAAGCAGAAGACTAGTGTGTCTGAGCTAGAATCTTTTAGGAAGGGTGGAAAGTGTTGGATGTGATTTCCATAAGTTTAAGCAAGCTCCAGGATGTTGCCTGGGTGACACCAACTATGTGGTATTTATACAATACACCTAAATCATGCCAAAAGCTTTTGAGTTGTGTAAAGGGTGAAGGCTTACGAACACTTTGGGCGGTATTCAATTCTTTTCACCCCCTTTCACACCCGTTCTGTTTCTCCTGACGGGCGTGGTATAATCATTTCAGCTCGCTACGCCCGGGGTAGCAAGGGCACCCAACCCTTTACGCAGCTAAACCTGATTACTATATGCGCGATAACAGGGATCACTTTAGAAAGGAGATCGGGCGTGATATATCATTTGAATACCGCCCTTAGTGTTCATCTCCTCATTTTACCTGTTTAAGGAAAAATGCACTGCCCATATTCCAGTGCTTAAAGTAATACCAACTAGAGGTGTTCACAGTATTCACATTTGCTTAATTAGAAGTCACAGACATGTTTAGAAATAAAGATGGGGCAACCATGTACAGCAAGGATGGTAGGCACTAGAGGAGATCCAGAAGGCAGGACTTATTATCTGATCGACCAAAGGTCAGATGGGGATGATAGGACTATAGTACATAGGTTATTATGTCAGGGAGTATAGTTAAGCCAGAGACAACAGAGGCATTTGCCTACCACCCAGTGACAAGTGCAAACTTTTCAAGGATTTGCAGAGTAGTAAAGATGGTTCAACCTAACTTTAGCAAAGTATCCAAGCCCCTGGCAGAAGTGATACCTGGTGGTAATAAATATGCATGAGCTAAGAACCTCATTTATACTCCATATCAATTGTAGAGTTTATAATAATTATTTTAAGTATTGTATTCTTGGTGCTAAAAGTGTGCACCTGCATTTTGTTTACCCTGCATAGCCCTAAAACTTTTACAGGTATACCATGCCAAACTAAAAGCTTCAAAGTGCCAAGCTGCCAGCAAATTTACAGGGAGTCACACACAATTGCAGGTGGGAACACTGATCAGGCTGATATTTATACACAATTGAAGTGATTAGCCTGTATTTTCTCCACCCCAAACCACTGTTTTAAAATATAAGGCCTAGAAGCCTTCATAAGTTATTTAATATCACTACCTTCAAGTGATGTGTATATACACTATAGGAGCCATATGAGAAAATAAGCATAATTAGCTAGTTACAATTGTGCAAAGACTGGCTGGGCAGAATATTTTATCTCTTTTCATCCCTTAGGAGTTGAATAATACCCATTTAATTGGTGGATGCAAATAACTGTCACATTTTCCAGACCACCCAGCAGGTTATATGTTCCAGGTCAGCCAGCAGGTGCACAGGGAGAGTTTAGCAACTGTCAATATTCCAGAGCACAATGGTGATGCATTGTAAATGACAGATGGATGTTTTGCCACATAACTCCGAAATGAAGCAACCAAATACAATGTCATTTTTTTTTGCAAATCTGCAGACCATTACCTTTAATTTGGTATATGGAGTGCCCTGCTCGAACAACGGCATCATAGTCATAAAAGTCGTCCTTCTGCTATTTATATGTAGTTTACTACTATGATCTTGTTTTTCTGTGACCAGCAGGTTAAGGATCACACTTTAATCCATTGTGATTGTACTGTGTTCAGCGCATTATTTCCTAATGTGTCATCACTGTGTCACCAACCCAAAAGCTAACCAGCAAAGATATATTGAATCACTTACACATTGCCCAATGAGTGTATGCAGCTCCAGGTGCTGAGGATGGATCCTAGTTGTAGCAGTAATACCCTTCTATAACTAAGGGGGTGATTCAGACCTGATCACTGGTATGCTAAAATTGTTATACTGCGTTCAGATATTCGCCACCCAAGGGGAGTGTATATTCACTGTGCATATGTGTGACAGCATGTGTACGCTGAACTGCTGAAATTCCCTTAGTCAGCGAACAGCTGCAAATCCGCTCACAGCTCACTCACCACTGAATGATTTTTCTACTGTGTGCAGTCTGTGCGCTGCCCAAGAATAACTCCTCCAGTGTGATGAGAACAGGCTGATTGGGTCCGGAGCTGATGTCACATACTCTCCCTGAAAACGCTTGGGAACGCCTGTGTTTTCCCTGACACTCCCAGAAGACGGTCAGTTACCACCCACAAATGGCCTCTTCCTGTCAATCAGCGTGCGAATGGCTGTGCGATTGCATTTTTCGCAGCAGCCTGTCGCTGACCGGTGATGCCTGTTGTTGTTTGCCGATACGCATGCGCATTGTGGTGCATACGCATGCGCAGTCTATTGCTGATCACCCGCTGTGCATTTTCGCACAGCAGCAATCAGATCTGAATCACCCCCACAGACCACTATATTGGTGTACAGTTGACAGCATAGGTGAGTGGCTAGCATGTTGCTGCTGAGCTTGTAGGCATAGCCAAAGATGCTTACTGCAACTGTTAAAGCCTTGTAGAGTGGGTTGGCAGGGTAAATCCATGTCATCACAGCTCTAAAGAATATTTTAAAACAAATTACTAATTGCCTTAATGGTATTTAAAAATAAAGGTATAGCACATAAATCCAATTTTATCTGCTGCCAGGAAACTCAACAAGACCAAGAATTAGAATAGATAGCCATATTAGATGGGTGTTTAATAAGGACGAATGCAATGCATTATTAGAGGGTGTCTGTGTGCTCTTTCATTATCTTCTTCATTGCAGACTGTTGTATGAAAAAGCAAAAGAAATTTAGGGGTAATTCAGGGTTGATCGCAGCAGCAAATATGTTAGCAGTTGGGCAATACCATGTGCCCTGCAGGTGTGGCAGATATAACATGTGCAGAGAGTTAGATTTGGGTGGGTTATTTTGTTTCTGTGCAGGGTAAATACTGGCTGCTTCATTTTTACACTGCAATTTAAATTTCCGTTTGAACACACCCCACCCAAATCTAACTCTCTCTGCACATGTTATATCTGCCCCCCCCCCACTGCACTGCACATGGTTTTGCCCAACTGCTTACAAATTTGCTGCTGCGATCAACTCTGAATTACCCCCTTAGTTTCAAGGTTTGACATGTAGTGTTCAAGGTTTTTATACACAAATTAAAAGAAATAGAATTATTTCACTCTATTTCTTTGTACTGATCTCCGTATGTATCATAGAGGTTAAGAGATGAATGGCTGCTTACAATATGTGGTGATTTGTTGGGATCCTTCAATAAAAGTTAATTTAGAGGATAACTTTACTATGTAGACAGGTCTTCTGTTTTTGCACAGTCCTAGTACAGCTGAAATCATAATCTGCTGTTCCCTATAACCCTGAGCAGGCTCAAACTAACCATAGCATGTAGAACCAAAAGACCACACAGAACAATTGTATGGCTAGGTATACTATGTCACTTATATTCTCACGTGGATTCCAGGTTTACACATCTTGTAATATATCCAAGAATTTCTGTAACATATTATCCACATACATTCTTCCGCTTTACACTCTGAATTTGCAGTATATTAAAGCATAATTGTTTTGGGATCTTCATCTCCACTTATAATGATTAAATTAAAGTATAGTCCTTAGGAATAGTGGCCCAGATGGGTTAAGCCTTAAAAAATTATAAAGTGGGGAGTGATAAAGAGTGATAAAGTATGAGGCAATCAGCTTTCTAACTGCCATGTTACATGCTGTGTTTGAAAAATGACAGGAGCTGATTTGTTGGTACTTTTGCTCGGATTTAGCAAGCCTTGGAGAGTGATAAATAGCACAGTGATAAAGTACCAGCCAATCAGCTCCTAACTGCCATGTTACAGGCTGTGTTTAAAAAATGACAGTAAAGAGCTGATTGGTTGGTACTTTATCACCGTGCAGTTTATCACTCTCCAAGGCTTAGTTAATCTGGGCCTGAATCTCTCTTTATCACTCTCCACTTCATCATTTTTTAAGGCTTAACACATTTGGCCCAGTATCCTTGACAACATTCAGTATTTGCAATTACATAAGTGTCTGCTGGACATTCCTGTTTGGGTATAGTTAGTAGGACAGAAGGCATGTTTACTGGACTATGGGGGTAATTCCAAGTTGATCGCAGCAGGATTTTTTTTAGCAGTTAGGCAAAACCATGTGCACTGCAGGGGAGGCAGATATAACATGTGCAGAGAGAGTTAGATTTGGGTGTGGTGCGTTCAATCTGCAATCTAATTTGCAGTGTAAAAATAAAGCAGCCAGTATTTACCCTGCACAGAAATAAAATAACCCACCCAAATCTAACTCTCTCTGCACATGTTATATCTGCCTCCCCTGTAGTGCACATGGGGGGTCATTCCGAGTTGTTCGCTCGGTAAAAATCTTCGCATCGCAGCGATTTTCCGCTTAATGCGCATGCGCAATGTCCGCACTGCGACTGCGCCAAGTAAATTTGCTATGCACTTAGGAATTTTACTCACGGCATTTTCATCGTTCTGGCGATCGTAATGTGATTGACAGGAAATGGGTGTTACTGGGCGGAAACAGGCCGTTTTATGGGCGTGTGGGAAAAAACGCTACCGTTTCCGGAAAAAACGCAGGAGTGGCTGGAGAAACGGGGGAGTGTCTGGGCGAACGCTGGGTGTGTTTGTGACGTCAAACCAGGAACGACAAGCAGTGAAATGATCGCAGATGCCGAGTAAGTCTGAAGCAACTCAGAAACTGCTACGAGGTGTGTAATCGCAATATTGCGAATACATCGTTCGCAATTTTAAGATGCTAAGATTCACTCCCAGTAGGCGGCGGCTTAGCATGAGCAAATCTGCTAAAAGTCACTTGCGAGCGAACAACTCGGAATGACCCCCATGGTTTTGCCCAACTGCTAAAAAAAATCCTTCTGCGATCAACTTGGAATTACCCCCTAAGGGCCTAATTCTGACCAGATCGCTCCTCTGCAAATTTCCAGAGGTTTGCAATCAGATAGTCGCTGCCCAGACAGAGCGAATACCCGCCCCTTGCAAACCTGCATACACCATGTGAAAAGCTCTGCAAATGCCAGTCATCTGTAAATCCGTCCCACAACTCACTCATAGGCAAATGCATGGGGGGTTTCCGGTTTGCCCGGAAACCCCCTCCTCTTGGCAAGTGGCTCAAACTAGGACAATAGCAATGGTATATATTACGATTACTAGAGCTGCTGCCACATCATGCAGTGTAAGGGACAGAGCGGAGCTGCTGCAGGTACCCAGTCTGTGTATGTTGTTCTCAGTCCTCAACCAATATAATGGACCGGAGATTTGTTACCAGGAAGAAGAGACAGGAGCCTTACCCTGAGGTGGGAGAATGTGTGCTTAGAAAATGCCGTACTGGTTCTATTATGTTTGTGTATTTATTTATTTATTTATTTATTTATTATGGGATGTTTAACCTTTTCCTGACCATTTATTTATATTATTTAAATATGTTTGATACAGCCTATACTATAGGCAATCTATAGTGTTAAATGTTAATACTGTATTCCATGTTCCGCAGAGTGGGAGATTGTGGATTGCATTTGGAAACCCCCCTCTAGAAATCCTGCGTTTGCCACTGTTACTCACCAATTAATGTTTTTTCTAGTCTGTGCAGTCTGTGCGTAGCCAAGGACCTCCTAATACAGTGCGATAGAAACAAGCTGTTCGGGGCCAGAGCTGATGTCACATACCCTCCATGAAAACATTTGGGAACGCCTGTGTTTTTACTGACACTACCAGAAAATGGACAGTTACCACCCACAAGTGTCCTCTTCCGGTCAATCACCTTGCGTACACCTGGCGATCAAAAAATATACTGGATTTTTTCTGCAGTTTGGCCTTGCGCGTGTGCACTACACGCAATACATATGCGCAGTTGAGTGATAACCGGCCACCTTGCGAATTTGCACAACAGCGATCAGGTCTGAATTAGGCCCTAAGAAAGAAAAGTGGAAGTAATATTAATCAGTGAAGTAAATTCTTTACAGCTAGTAGAAATGAACATCTACTAGTAGAAACCCATCAAAGGGGTAATTCAGATCTGATTGCAGATGTGCTAAATTTAGCACATCTACAATCACGTTCTCTGACATGCGGGGGGACGCCCCTCAGGTCAGGCCCTACCCACGCCCCCCCACTCCCCGCAAGGGTGCAAAAGCATTGCACGGCGGTGATGCTTTTGCACAGGCAGAGTAGCTACCTGCCAGCTCAGCTCCTGCCCGCTGGCAGGCGGCTACCCGCTGCGGCCTGAATCGCTGCAGCAATCCAGTCTGAATTACTCCCAAATTCAATGGTTAGTTTTTTTATTTTTTAAAGAATAAACTCATATGAAGCAACAAATGTAATCACATCTACATGGTGAGAACTTTATTTTGACACCTCTAGCGGTAGAGCAAAAGTTTACATTGCTTGTGCAATTTCTCCCATAGACTTTACATGGGAAATTCGCCACTTCACAATGCCCGAACTGTTGCCCCAATCTCATTTTTCTCTTCAACTGGTACATCTACGGGTGTGGTTCATCAAATCGACAGTATCTAGGTCGACAATGTTTAGGTCGACCACTATAGGTCGACAGTCACTAGGTCGACATGGATGGAAGGTCGACAGGGTTTCTAGGTCGACATGTGCTAGGTTGACAGGTCTAAAGGTCGACATGAGGTTTAATTTTTTTTGGGTGTCATTTTCTTCGTAGAGTGACCGGGATCCCCAATTAGTGCACCACGTCCCCTTGCATGGCTCGCGAAGCGGGCATGGTGCCTTCGCTCCACTACTGCTTCGCTTGGTACAGATTACCGTTCCAATCATAGTCCACGTGGATCGTTAAGTATGAAAAAATTTAAAAAAGAAAAAAAAGTGAAAAACTAATGTCGACCTTTAGACCTGTTGACCTAGCACATGTCGACCTAGAAACCCTGTCGACCTTCAATCCATGTTGACCTAGTGACTGTCGACCTATAGTTGTCAACCTAAACATTGTCGACCTAGACAGTGTCGACCTTTAAACCGGATCCCAATTCTACATGGTAAGACCTTTATTTTGATACCTCAATCGTGTTTTTACATTCAGCCTTAAGGGGGGTACTCACGGAGCGATCGCTGCTTAAAATCTAAGCAATCTGACTAGATTGCTTAGATTTTAAGCACGATCACTCCGTGTGTAGCCCCCTCAGCGATAGCGATGCGCAGCCCCGCGCATCGCTATCGCTGCTGCTAGATTGGCCTGCATGCAGGCCAATCTAGCGGGTCGCTCACTTCACCCGCTGGGTGAAGTGAGCGGCCCCCCGTCTCCCCCCGCACGCTCAGCACAGATCGCGCTGTGCTGAGCGCCGGGAGAGATGTGTGCTGAGCGGTTCGCTCAGCACACATCTATCTGACATCGGCCAGTGAGTACTGGCCTTTACTCTCCAAATAGGTCTCACAGTAAAAAACCTTATAGAATTAACATATAGATACGTTAGTTAAATGCCCTACTGCAGGTAAAACAGTTGGTAACGATGGGGTTTTTACTATTGCATTAAACATGAAGGAACATAATAGAAAAAAAGGGGTAGATAGATACAGACTGCTAAAATCCCCTACAACGAGGTATATGTACAATGAGGGTCTACTATGTTATGCCGGCGCTCGGGATCCCGGCGCCCAGCATACTGGCGCTGGGATCCCAGCCGCCAACATGGCGGCAGCGGGGTGAGCACAAAAGAGCCCCTTGCAGTCTTGCTGCACTCGCCACACTGCGGAAACAGTGGACATGCACCACACTATTTATTCTCCCTTCAGGGGTGTCATGGACCCCCCAAGAGGTAGAATAGTTGTCGGTATGCCGGCTGTCGGAATCCCGGCGCAGGTATGCTGAGCACCGGGATCCCGACAGGCGCCATATCAAATGCCTCCCATACAAGGGTCTACTACGTTATGCCGGCGCTTGAGATCACATGTAGGTGGAAGAAACTTTGTGATCCTCTAATATTAATCTATTTAGAGAAATGATCCTAAAGTCTTTCGGTCTGGATTAGTGTTAAATCCCATTAAATCCATGTTTAACTGCTAGTATATAACAGCTTGCTAGCGGGTTACATAGGCAGGTTAATAGCAGTTGATCATTTATTGTATCAGCAATAAAACAGGCATACAGAGTGATGTCTTAAGTACCAGTAGTGTGAGCACAAGATAGTGTATTAACATACTGTATAGAGACATTGTTCTATAATAAGCCTAGGCAGCATTTTACAGAACCAGAAGGCTGGGACCTGTAGTTGTACATCTACTGCAAAACCAATTCTTATATGCCTATATTACAGAGAACCGTATTCCTTTGTAAATAAAACACCTCTTTCCCTTGTCTTCTGTAGAACTATATATAAAGTGGTATATCAGACTACTACTACAGTACATAGCAAGCAACCTTGATTATAATTAGAGACAATGTTTTCCAATACAATGTTCAGTAGAGATTTGACAGACCCTGAAGATGCATACAAATAGTAACAATTCGAGCACAAAATACAACACAGTAGCACATAATCTGAACATTTACACAAATGATACATTGTAGCCAGTTATTATTGCTGTTTAATCCAGGTTCATCTCAGGGCCGTTTATACAATAGCTGTAATATACTGTAGCTAAAACATGAGTTTAATAAGCCTGGATTGACAGAGTAATGCTGGGACTTTTAGTTCCATATTAGCTACAGGTAACAACACAGTTTATTTGTGCCAAGTAAATTCCTGTAATTTGCGGCTTTTGAACAACTTGTTGGCCTTGGGGTACTAAGGACGTCTAATGTGTTTAGGAAGACCCTCTTCCCAGTCCTGCAGGTATAGAGCACTCACCGAGGTTTAGCATATCACCCTGCTCCTTGTAACTAACAGATCAAATGATCTGCATCCTATCTGTCCTTTCAGCGGAAGTATCTTGTTTGCCTGTGTGTAAGAGCTGGTTTTCTGTTTCCCTTTTCCCCATTGTGATCACTGGGACTGCAGCAGCCTGAGATGATCTGAGGGACTACAGCAAGTGCAGAGGCCGTTCCTGACAATGACAAAGGAGGGGAGGGGGGTTTGGGGTATACTGCCTGTGTAAGAAGAATACTGATATGTGGCACATCACTTTACATCCTGTCCTTTGAAAGTCACTCTGCTTTGAATTGTAGCCACTTTTGCTTTGTACCTTCGGGGTCTTTAGACTCAGTATCTCAGCTAATGCATGGCTTTAGCGGTTGTGGAACTACAAATCACAGAGTCTCTGATTTATAATAACCAAAGAATGGTCTAATTACTCTAAAACTGCTACCCAAGTGTTAGATTGTATGTAATGTTCCTATAATATCTTATAGTTCACACCTGTCTACTCCATAGACTAATATAAACTTTTGACTAATAGGGGTAATAAGATTTAAAGCTTGCACGTGACATGCTTTCTACTCAGTTGGAATAAACTGAGGGGCAGTTTTATTAAGCCTGGTGGAAGTGATAAAGTGGAAGGTGATAAAGCACCAGCCAATCAGATCCTAACTACCGTATCACAGGCTGGGTGTGAAAAATGACAGGAGCTGACTGGCTGGTCCTTTATTACCTTCCAATTTATCACTTCACCGAGCTTAATAAATCTACCCCTGAGTTAATTAATTTTTTTATAAAAACATAAATGGTGTGTATGACCAAATATATTATGTAACACTATTTGTTGGTTGGTATGTTATTATGTAGTATGAGTTATGGAAGGATTAGTACATTGACATTAACATCAAATAATTATATATAAAATATCGGAAAGACTTAAGGAGGTACAAAAATTCTACTGAGGACCAACTACTGTTCTAGGTTGTCAGCAATAAAGGGGTCTATTTACTTTGGACAGAGATAAAGTGGAGAGAGGTAAAGTACCAACCAAGCAGCTCCTAACTGCCATAAAACTGTCTGTGTTTGAAAAATGTCAGGAGCTGTTTGGTTGGTTATCTCTCTCTCTACTTTATCTCTCACAAAGGCTTAGTAAATAGACCCCAAAATCTTTATTGTTCCATCTATTAGGTTAAACTAGATATGAAACATAATAACCGGAGAAAACGTCATTTTTCATAATATTTTATTAAAAATAAAAATGCAGAGACCCTAAAACATACATCAAAGGTACCATAGAAAAGGCATATAGGGAAAAAGAGCGGGGGTGTACAAACATACAAGGTAGGCAAACAAGTTTAGTAGCTCCTTTTATAAATATGTACAACCGAGAGTTGCAATCTATTTACAACACAGTAATTTACTGCAAACACTGAATAAAGTGCAGTTCCGTAAAAAGAAACAATTCGTGTGACCCTGGATGGGAGATGGGCAGCCAGAGTACTCATTATTGCGCTGGGTACAGGTGGGTACATCCATAGGGTGTGCCAGCTGCTAGCATAGTCCGAGCTTAATGCAACGCAAAGTCCAAGGGGGCCTCTTAGTGCCTCTGACAGGTGTGAAGTCTGGAGGTTTTGGGCACCGTGGTGAACTCTCCTCTTTGTAACTTGCAGGAGAGTCCTAATCCACAGTGACAGCGCTGGAAGATCTCCAGCCCATGCGTGCCCTTCCTCCTGTGCTTGGTGCACACTTGACCTTCCTCTAGGACAGGCTTGCAGATCTTTGACCAGAAGTGGCGAGCACAACAAAGCCCTGGTCCACAGTCTGATGACCTGAGGCACACATCACCATCACGACCTGGAGGGAGAGAAAGGAAATCCATATGTAATGTACCGGTATTGACCCAAATGTCACTGGAGTGCTCATTCTACCCCGTATACCACCCACAGCTGTCCTTATAAACATATGACTGTATGGGGCGGACATAGAAGCCAGCTGTGGGGCGTAAGCACCCCCTATATGTATGCTGCCGTTATACATGGCCGCCATTTTCAGCCCTTTGGGGGTGGTACAGTATTTGAGAACCCTCAACCACTTAAAAAAATGAGAGCCTTAGGTACAGGCACTGGAGCTGTTTAAGAGGGTAATTCAGACCTGGTCGTAGCAGTTAATTTGTTAGCAGTTGGGCAAAACCATGTACATTGCAGGTGTGGCAGATATAACATGTGCAGAGAGAGTTAGATTTGGGTGGGTTATATTGTTTCTGGCTGCTTTATTTTTACACTGCAATTTCGATTTCAGCTTAACCCCCCCCCCCATCTAACTCTCTCTGCACATGTTATATCTGCCCCTACCCCCACCCCCACACCCCTGCAGTGCACATGGTTTTGCCCAACTGCAAACAAATTTGATGCTACAATCAGGTCTGAATTACCCCCTAAATGTATTGGTGGTGCTCACCATACATCCAGCATGTTACTCATAGGGGGGAATTCAATTGTTTGAAAAGTCGGTTGGGTGTATGTTTTTTCCTGTCAATTAGATAGGGGGAAAAAAAGACTCCCAACTGACGTTTCAAACAATTGAATACCCCCCATAATGTTATGCACAGACAGGCAGCCCTAATATTGGGGTGCTGGGGCTCCTATGGGTTTAGGAATGCCATAAAATGACCCTTTTGCATTCACACAGTGCCAGCTGTTCTTCAAGCTGGGCACCACCACACACAAACGCAGCCTATAACAAAAAAATTTTTTTGGTAGCTGCAAGGATTTACCTTTAAAGGGCTGCACCCCAGAGGGTGATGTAGTGAATTTGGTGTTTGCATCCACTGTGGCCTGGTCCGTATTGTAGGTGGCCATTATGGAGTCTTCCATGTACCCGTGATATGGGAAACGATCTTGCTCCACTGGCACACAGATTCCTGCAATGGAACAAGGCAGACATTAGCGCAGGCAGGGAAATGTGCACATTAGTAGGCTGACAAGGCGATCAGTACGGAGATTATTACACAGGACACCTGGACATCATACAGCAATCACCTGCTAGACTGTACACTGCGCCAGACAATGCGTTTTATGTGCGCACATAATGGTGCACTAAGGAGCACGGTCACCAGGAGAAGCTGACATCAGACTGTGTACTGGCCATTAGCAATTGTCATGGTAAGTGACCCTTTACTGCTGATGCTAAAGGGTAGGAACCCAACCCGGCCCTCTCCCATATTCCAGCTTTCGTGTGACTTTCACTATTAGTGCGTTTGTACAAATCCTCAGGTACAGGACAATATATAATTGTTAGGCAAAGTATCGCTTAGTGTAGCAGCTGCAGACAATGCAGCAGCAGCGCTGGCCCTAAGGAGCTTGTCTACATTTCAGAAGGGCCATCCTAAATGAGTGGGTGTGTCTCTTCCAGTCCCCGATTGTGGGGGAAAGAGGTGGTTCTGCAGACACCTCACTTATTATGTACTGGAATCTGCTATAAGTGGTTCTGTAACTTTTAGCTGTTGCACAAACAGACCTGAGTATTCCGCTGCACTTCATGCCCGTTAGATGACACCCTGTGTAGTCTAAGCCTCATGCAGGGTGACTTGCTCATTACTTACCATTGCTACAGTAGTTGCCAATGCAGCACATGGCATCCCGGAGACAGCGCTTCCTACGTTTCCTGCATGCCAGGCAGACCATGTTGTTTCCATTCCTAGAGCTATGGCAGAATTCATCCAGGGCACAGTCATCATCCTCTGTGCAAGTGTACATCTGAGAGAGAGATACATACATACATGTAATGTCAGTCTAGCAGCGATCACATCAAGTCATATTCTACTAGTGTCTGCAATACGTTCTAGCACTCATGACAAGTCCACTCTCCACGTGAATGAAAACTATTGAAACACGAAAACTATTGCAAACAACCAATGAGAGCAGCTTATTCTGCTGCCATGGACCGTGCACCAATCAATTGTATTTGGATTAAGTGCAATGCTTATATAAATGTATATATTTTTTTATCTTTTTACACCCTCCTCCCAACCCCAGCCCCCCCCCCCCCCCAAATGGCAATACTTTCTTTCTTTTTCTTTCTTTCTTTCTTTCTTTCTTTCTTTCTTTCTTTCTTTCTTTATTTATTTATATTTTGCTGCATCCTTGCATTTTGCAATACGAGTTACTTTTCTTTTATGTATTCGATGAGTTTAAATCCATTATATATGAGCATTAGATAGCAGGACAATATACAGTATAATAACTTTAATGAAATGTAAACTCTGACTACTTACCGGGTAGGTATCAAAAGGTTGGTATTTGTTGGCCATTTCATAGAAAGAGTCCGGACTGACACTGACTGGGTAGAAGCCCACAGGTTGCCCAGCTGGTGCTGCAGGTACATTCTTGATGGAGTTAGAGTTGGAGTTAGTCATCATGACATAAGAAGATGCTCCAGGTATTAGAGTGTAAGCACACAGGGCGAGGAGGGACATCAGCATCCTCAGCGCTGCACGGTGCATGGTAAGACGAGAAGTTTAGGAGTCACGGCAGTCTCACACAAGAAGAGTTGTGATAATTCCTAGGAGGATGTAGCCGGCAGATGAGCCTCAGTCAGTGCTACTTTGTGAAGATGCTCTGAAGCTGGTGCCCTATTTATACCTCTCAGCCTGTTTATACACCCGCCCCTTACACAGGACAACAAAGGGAAGGGATGGGATTTCAAAGCCCTGGGATTTATGACGCTCCAGCCATGTCTAAATCACAGAGGAGACTGCCAGCCAGGGATTTCACAATCATTGTAATTAGCAATTAATTATTTTTTTTTTGAAGATCACACAGGTCAGCCTGCAGGAAGAGTTGCAAAATAAGACTAGAGGAAATGGCTGACATAATTGATTTCAACTATGATTTTCTATCTATCTATCTATCTATCTATCTATCTATCTATCTATCTATCTATCTATCTATCTATCTATCCATCCATCCATCCATCCATCCATCCATCCATCCATCCATCCATCTATCTATCTATCTATCTATCTATCTATCTATCTATCTATCTATATTTCACATCCAGATCTATCTATCTATCTATCTATCTATCTATCTATCTATCTATCTATCTATCTATCTTTCACATCCATCCCTATCTATCTATCTATCTATCTATCTATCTATCTATCTATCTATCTATCTATCTATCTATCTATCTATCTATCTATCTATCTATTATCTCCTTTCACTCACATCTCTTCTCTCCTTCACTGTGTGTGTGTGGGTAGGTATATACATATATATATATATATATATATATATATACACACACACACACACACACACACACACACACACACACACACACACACACACACACACACATACATACATACAGTGTATACGATTAATTTTAGCGTCAATGCAAGAAAGCTTAATATTGCTGACAATGTTAGACTACCGTTAGACTGTAAGCTCTTCTAAACAGTTTGTGACTTGTTATATATTGCAGTGGGCCTCTATTTGCATTGCTGTTACGTGAAATAATTGAAATATATAGAAACAGTTTACAAATAAAACTGGAGGCTGAACACGCAATTTACAAGCAACAAAAACAGATTCTAAACATCCTTCAGGTATCGGAGGTTATTTTTTGCTTCTGAGAATATTTTTCTAATTAAAAAGTTGTGATGATTGTGAGGCTAAGACAATGTTAAAATAAAGTTGGCGATCAGAATCCTTCTTTGATGCTTATGAGGCGTACATTGAAAAACCGTTTTTCCTTTTTAAATTTGATTATTCCTAGCTTGTTTGAATTATAATTCATTTGTAGTATTGTGCACTTGAATAAACCGTTTTGCAGAGGAATTCAATTTATGGATCTCCAGCTGCAGGACCTGCCGGTTTGGACTTTTAGTTCCACCAGCAAGAAAGCACATTATCACCCAAACCTGCACTACAAACTATAATAATAGAACACTGTCTCTGAGATGTATAGAAGTAGAACAAACTACAACTTGTTACCTATGGAGTTTCAATATTGCATTCTATAGCTAGGGATCTGTCGCTGTCTAGTGGTGTACTTGTAGTAATGAATCTTGATGCTAAACTCTTCGCCTGGCTGTTTGTTCTTCTATCTTTAACCCAATAACGACATTATTACACCCATATAAAATCATATCTGCATCGTTCATTAGACGATAAAACACAAAATATGTACATTTTAATTTATTATGGAAAATTTATTTTTGTTTAGATAGTGTTAGGCGAGTAATTTGTTGTTTTTGCTTTAGAACTACAAGCAACAGCATTCCCTGGTAACTAGAGGTTGGAAAAAAAAAAGTGGTTACATTTGTTTTAAAACTTTGTTGATAGTTTAAGGACATGTGATACATGTGTTACTGTTGCATGACTTTAATTGCTGTTAGGATAGTACTTCATCTTTATTTGAAGTAGGAATCACGTTTTGTGTAGTGCTAAGCAATTTCACATCAAGGTGGCTCTAGGACATCATCAGTAATTGTTCCTCTGGCATGAAAAGAAATTGGTAAAGACACATGTCTCCATTTAATGTGAATAACACACAAATACACAGTCACTAAACAGCTTTTCTGTATCAGATGCTGGGATATTTTCAGAGGATGCCTCAAAGATTATTGCTTTTGGAACAAGACAACGTTTATTTCAACACTTCAAAAAGCTGTCCCGATGAATTTTTTGCATTCTCGGTCTATAACCTCAAATTTGAGTCATTACACAGGCACCGAGTTTCATGATCTTAGCCCCAGATAACTGTTGCAGTCAACATTATTAGTCTTTTTTCAAACAATAGAGTAAAGTGTTACCTGCGTTACAAAGTGCAGGATGTTACACATCAAAAGCTATTGAATTCCAGTAGCTGTTTTATTCTTTAATGTTACAGAATATGTAATACAAGACCATAGGGTGTATGTGGAAACTAATTGAAAGACTCTCTGAGACATGTACAGTAAGTGTGCACAGTATGAGTCAAAGCAAAATACGTTACTGGCATTTAGTAGTTATAATGAGGAAGATCTTTGTCTGCACCAATTATGGAGCACTGAAACATTGCTGAATTTGAAAAACAATATATAATATAATTAAAAATACCTTGTCATGCAGAAAAGAACATCTGCATTTTTAAATGGACGTACAAGGTTTAAGTTTGCTTAGCATATCTCTGTTTTTGTAGAATTAACATTTATGATTTATTTCAGTATGCTTAATATATTTATTGATGTTCTCTCCCCAAAGAATCTCAAATTGAATAAATGATGGCCACCTTGGCTTATGAAGTTGGTGATAAGCAGCAGGGCTATACCAAACTGGTGTCGCAGCCAAAGGCATCAGGTCAGATGGGCAACATGCCTGCCTGTTACTTGCCCTTGTCTTCTCTGTTTTATGTAATTATTTCTTCATATGCTTTACACCCTGTTCTATGGTGCTGCGGACATGCGGTACCTTATAAATAAACAACAACAACAACAACAACAACAACAATATTATTATTATTATTATTATTATTATTCTTTAATAAAGATACTGTATAAAATTAGGTGCTTGTGCTTACATAGAAAAGGGTTGACAGAAACCATACAGAAATGTGGCATCAACATGAAGAAAAAAGAAATAAAATGAATAAAAATAATGCAAATAATTTTTGCACTCAAAATAATCTGTTAAATCAACTCAACCTCTTTGACAATACTAACAAGTAATCAGTGTGCAAAGCATTAAACTGCAGTGGAGAGTCTGATTTGCATATTGTATTTTAGATTTGGAAACTTTAGAGAAAAAAAGATGCCTGTATACAACAAGCAGGGGATTGTCATTTTATATATGTGCAGACAGTAATATTGATAAATATAGATATCATTCACCTGTGCATATAGAAGAGTTGCATGGGCCCTATTTAACATAAACGTGATTAAACCCAGAAATTGGCAAACTGTATGTCAGATATAACCAATGTCTTTTGTAGGGTATGTATTAAAGAGCTCTTAGAGGGACAGCTGGTCAATAAGGGGTTTGCTGTCCCAGCAAGGGGATATGGTCATTAGGTCGAAACACCTTAGGCCGATAGTCATTAGGTCGACCACTGAAGGTTGACATGCATTAGGTCGACATGGTCAATTGGTCGACATAGTCAATAGGTCGACATGTACTAGGTCAACAGGTAAAAAGGTCGACATGAGTTTGTCGCATTTTTGTAAATTTTTTTGCATTTTTTAATAATTAACGATCCACGTGGACTATGATTGGAACGGTAACCTGTGCTGAGCGAAGCGAGGCACCTTGCCCGAAGCATGGCGAGCAAAGCGAGCCATGTGAGGGGACACGGTGCACTAATTGGGGTTCCCCGTCACTTTACGAAGAAAACGACACCAAAAACAGTCAAAAAACCCATGTTGACCTTTTGACCTGTCGACCTAGTACACGTCGACCTAATGACCATGTCGACCTAGTGTTCTTGTCGACCTAATGCATGTCCTAAGTTGTGTCTATCCAACGACCCATACCCCCAGCAAGAATGCCTCCATTAGCACAAAGCGAATAATGGGGGTAATTCAGACCTGATCGCTGCAGCAAATTTGTTTGCAGTTGGGCAAAACCATGTGCACTGCAGGGGAGGCAGATATAACATGTGCAGAGAGAGTTAGATTTGGGTGGGGTGTGTTCAATCTGAAATCTAAATTGCAGTGTAAAATTAAAGCAGCCAGTATTTACCCTGCACAGAAACAAAATAACCCACCCAAATCTAACTCTCTCTGCACATGTTATATCTGCTCCACCTGCAGTGCACATGGTTTTGCCCAACTGCTAACAAAATTGCTGCTATGATCAACTCTGAATTGCCCCCTATGTCAATGGGACCAGTCTTCAGTAAACTACTTTTTTCAGAGATTAGTAAATAGAGGCCCGGCTATAGTCCCCAGTGAGAATAATAGGCAGCAAAGATATCTTAAAAGCATGGTAGGCTTTGGGAAAAGCAACGCAGTGGGGCCTTTACCTGAGAGTCAATCATGAGATGTCTGTTGGGATCCCAGCGGTCACAATGCTGATGCCTGACTCCCGACAGGCGGTGAATTGCCTCCGCTGGAATACTGGCACCACAGGCTTTTCTCCCTCTATAGGTGTCCACGCAAGGTGGCAAGCATAGCAAACCTACAAGGGGCTTTCTAGCGGTCACCCCACTGCCGGCATACTGGTGGCTGGGATTTTGTTGTCAGGATCATGACAGCCAGGATCCCGGCTGCTGGTAAACCGTATGTATTCCCTTTACCCAGCCATTCAAGGGAGTAAATGAAAAAAGAAATAAATTATAAGTTACCCCTCCTGAGGTCCCGTGCTGTCTCTCCACATGCTTCCATGCAGTGAATGGCTGTCAGCACTCTGATTGGTGGGATAGCTCCAGCAATCTACCAATCAGCTTGCTGACAGCCATTCACTATTTGGCTGCAGGCTTGGAGGCAGGGATAGAATGCTGCCTGGCTGCTCTGTTTGTGTGTAATTTAAATCTTTAGGACACACCTCTGATGAAATTGAAAGGCATAAAGAATTGCATTAGGGGTCCTTCTGACCTGAGTGCAGGGGATTCATGAACTACCCATTAAATACTTGTGAACCATTTCTAATCTGTGCTCTCTGTGCTGCCAGCCTGGTGGAATTTTCTAACAAGCCCTCGAGCGCTGTAGAGGCTTACATATAAGTGTGAACTGACGCTTGGGTGGCCCTTTAAGGAGCAAGAGCACCACCTTGCCTTGCCGTCTGCTACCTTGCACCCAGCGGGTTTATTGCCCATATGAGGCGGCCTCTGCTGGTGCAGGTCTCTGGTCTGTCGATTGAGACGCTGTTGGAAGTGAGGCATACAACTGGACATGGGTGGACTCCTGCTGCATTGCCTCTCAGATATTTCTTTTGTTGGAGCCAAGTTCCCTCAGGTTTCCCTATGAGCTCTTAGAGCCTGTTCACTCAGCACTCGCTGGTAACAGCCCTTACAGCCTTCCCTGCTCAGCGCTCACCATCAACAACCCTTACAGCCTTCCCTGCTCAGCTCTCACCATCAACAGCCCTTACAGCCTTCCCTGCTCAGCTCTCACCATCAACAGCCTTTACAGCCTTCCCTGCTCAGTGCTCACCATCAACAGCCCTTACAGCCTTCCATGTTCAGCACTATCAGTACATAAAAACATACTGTACATATTACTTATTTATTAACAGTTTCTTATATAGCACAGCATATTCTGTTGCACTTTTCAATTAGAACAACAGTAATAGAACAAAACTGGGTAAAAACAGACAGACATAGAGGTAGGAAGGACCTGCTCTCGCAAGCTTACAAGCTATAGATGTTATGATGTATGTAATATATGTGTTGACTGGTTCCCCCAGGGATCAGCAGGGCTGTTTGCATCAGGCGCCATGCAGCACCTAGGACTCAGCATAAGGCTTCTCACTCCATCTAAGCCCAACCTCGGACTCCCATTGGCTAGTGTCACATTCATTTGTGGTCGGATTTAGAAGAAGTGTGATGTCTTATGCTGTGTACAGGGTGCTGCATGGCACATGTAATACAGCGCACACAGCGCTGCTGATCCCCGGGGGAACCACCCAGCATGTATGTATATATATATATATATATATATATATATATATATATATATATATATATTACATACATCATAACATGTATGCTTATATGTGCTAAACGGTTCAACCCTGCACTATGTGGTTGGAGCTGCAGGATTGAACGTTATATTATCACTTACCTTATCACTCCAATAATATACTGGTAGGTTAATTGAATCCCAACAAAATTAACCCTAGCATGAATGTGTGTGTGTGTACACACATGTGGTAGAGAATATAGACTGTAAGCTCCACCGGGGCAGGGACTGATGTGAATGGCCAAATATTCTCTGTAAAGCACTGCAGAATATGTGTGCACTCTATAAATAACTGGTAGTAAAGAAATAAATCTTATTGGTCACTAATATTAGGATATATCCATTAGCTTTTAATTACATGTATTCTCTATCAGTGAATGGCAGGCTCATGGGCGTGTCTATAACATTGTAACAAATTGTTGCCCATACATGGACCTCTTCATCATGATTCATGGTTAGTGTAATATTACAACATTATTTCCCTAATTATATGAATCCCGCATTGGAATATTTTACTATTTACTGTCTACACTTGTTTTTATTATGTTACCCTATTATCGGTAATAAAACTATATTATGTTAATCTGACATTGGTTACTAGCGCTACCTTTAGTATTTATTTATTTTCTTCATTATATCCATTTATTTCTCTTGGCATGCCATCCCCACCCACGGTGTACAGCCCTGCTTATTTTCATATATTGGTGTAATTCACCAGGCAGCAATCTCTATGTGTCTTCCAAGAGGTTCCTAAGGCACCAGCCTGCACATGCTCAAGGTCCCTTGAATCTTGGTGCCCTGGGCAGCTGCCCAGTGATCCCATATGCTAATATGGCCATGATAGGGGCTGCAGTCTGCAGTGCTATTTTGTGATATCTCCTGTATTAGGATATTGTTAAAGAGACCTAATGATCCTTAAAATCATTCAGACACTGCAGATAGGAGCTTGATAAATAGGTCCCTTAGTCTGCTGTTAAAGTAGAAGACAAATGGCTGACATTAACACTTGAAATTAACATTCAACATTCTCCTATCTACTAGCAGGTCTGCGGTTGCCCACTTCAAGGACTGCTGTAGTATAACAGAACAAACCCTGGCCAGCACTGTAATGATTTTTGTCCTAGGGGAGATGTACCAAAGCTTGGAGAGAGATAATTTGGAGAAAGATAAAGTACCATCCAATAAGCTCCTAGCTATACAGCCTATAAAATGGCAGCTAGAAGCTGATTGGCTGATACTTTATCTCACTCTACTTTATCTCTCTCCAAAGGTTGATACATCACCCATGGGCACTGGAACCGTTGGTGTATTTGCAAACTTTATTAATCTCCTTACCACATTTACCAACATGTCTAAACATTATTCCATTTATTTCTGTAGGGTTATCATTGAATATTGAACATTGTATGTTCTTTGGGGCTACAAACCAAGTGAAAATCAGGCCTATTGCCCAATAATCAGGGCTGTAGAGAGTCTACCTGAGCACCGGTAATACAGGGGGCATGACCTAATCACAGAGGTGTGGCCACAACCCCTTAAAAAAAAAAAACCTTGAAAAAGGTATAATTTATACACTGCAGAGCAGCACCATCCAGCGCAGGAGGCTGCCATGCATCCCAGGGACAGGTTTAGAAGGTGGCACAATTAGTGCGATCGTTAATCCCTCAATGGCAGCAGCCTACATGGACCCGACGCAGCCTAGCACACCACATGGCCCCTTCAACAGTCTTGGGCCCGGGTAAATTAGTACACTTCCCCCTTCCCTACTAGGCACCACTATTAATAATGTAGTTTGTTAGGCCAGCATAAGGCAGACACTAAATGCACGTCGTGCCGTTGAAACAACCATGGAGCCCGGGCCTGACCTACCATGAAAATTAATTTATATTTGTCCCCCTCAGCAGCTGGCCCAGGCCCAGGTAATTAATACCCACCTTTTCCCCCTCTCAGTGCCCCTGAAACAGGCAAGTTATTTTCAGTGCTGCAGGGATCCTTGACATATTTGGGAATACAGTAGAGGAATGTTAGTAAAAATGTAGACTTTATTTGTTACCAGTTAAGTACTTAAACCAAAGATTACTCTACAGAAATTCCTTGTGCATATGTACTAAGCATTGGAGAGAGATAAAGTGGAGAGAGATACGAGCAAAAACAAGTGAGATTTCCGTACTGCAGTGAATGTGAATCTGCACAGCTGAAGATGTACGAGAATCTGATGGATCCTTTTCGCTGAATTAAGTCAGCCACATAGATGCAGCGGCTGTGCTAAAATATGTAAAAGAAGGCATCTTGAGTTGAAAGACGCCCAGTGCATGATTTTGTGATCCACTGCTGCATCCGTAGTTGCAGCATTGAATCAACTGCGCAAACATTAGTAATCTGAGTAACCCTCAGGTAAATCAGGATAGCTTGTGTTCACGTTACCGGTGCCAGCAAAGCTGCGTTAGAAGATGAAGACACTGTCTTTGGGATGCATCGAAAATAGGACTGCCTTGCCCCATTCTCGAGAACCCTGTCTATAGCTGCCCTACTGACATGCATGCCAGTCATGCTATAGCTTAGGCAGTACTGGAAGCGATCTCACAGAATGAGATCTGCGTTCTCACACCATCAGAGATGTATATAAACCAAACCATCGGGTATGTGTACATCTGAGAATGAGGCCCATAGGGTACTCCGCCAGTGAATGCCTGTGCAGGACCTTAATTTGAGTAATTTCTAATATAAATAATGATTTAGTAAGACCCTCTTTTGTAAAGGAGTTACCTTGAACAATATTCTTTTATTTTCTGTGCGTTAATACCTTAATTGGGGTACATGGTCACAACTGATATTAGCGATTTCTTTTTTCATTTTGTAGAACTGTTTTAGTAATTAGAGTATAATAAACACACACACTGATAAACATATCTTCTATGGTAAAACAAGGGTGCAAATATCTGTATACCTCCAGGGAAGAATATGTTGGTGCTATTTAAATAATTTTAGTCTTAACAGAATGAACCCCATATATTTGCTTTGGATATTTTTTCCTAATTAGCTGACGCCTCCAATGAGTGAAACTAACACTACACTTTGTTAAAACTAACATAGAGTAGTCTCAGAACAGAGAGGTCTTTAGCTGACAATCTTAATAAGCCAGTGCCTCTTGCACTCTATTGAACTAAACTGTGAAGCCATTCTTCTCCTGTACTGCCCAGCCTTTGTTTTCACAGTACATCCCAGCACACTGCACTTTAAAATGAAGCTTGTTTAAGAATTCTCTTTGATGAGCTGAGATCAAACAGTCTGTGGACCCCAGGTCTTAATCAGACTTTGGCGTAGATGGCATTTTCACAAATAGATAGTTTGCTTGGGTTTTCTGCAGGTTTCTCGCTCAGACATTATGCTCAGCAAATTCATCTGGTTAAATTTCATGTAATCCACACTGTGACTACTGACTGTCCTAAATCCATTCACAGTCCAATGACTGAGGTTTCCTTGAAATGTAATTTAATGTGCAAATAAGAGCACTTCTAACACGATTAAGTGGGGTGGGCACAATCATTGGGTTGAGCGATTGACTATTGTATTGTTTGACTTTCAGGAAAATAAAATGTTCTGGTGGGAATACTGGCAGCATTTTCATTTTTACAACTGTGAAAGATCAACTTTTGACTCCCTCTTGTGGCCTTTTATAATATGACACCTAGCCAAGATTGAACTAAATAGAGGAAATGGCATTTACTGTATGCGTTTTTTTGTAATAAACTGTCTTTGGGATGCAGTTAAAATACTGTCTGTCAGGATCCCGGCGTTCAGGAGACCGACACTGGAATGCCAACAGGCGATGAAATGCCACCGGCCGGAATCCCGACAATCACGGGGGTATTCCCACTCGGTTGGTGGGTCCACGCCACCAAACAAGTGGAAATATAACCTGTGAGCCATCGAGCCCAAAGCGTGGCGAGTATATCAAGCCCGTATGGGGACTCGATGCCTCCCAGCCAGGATTCCAACAGACAGGATGCTGTTGTCAGTATACTGAGAGCCGGCATCCCGTCTGGCGGTAGCACATACGGATTCCCTTTCTTTACCAGAATTTGTAGGAAAACATAGATTTAGTGCCACATCCATGGGGGGTGAGAATATGTTCACCAGCCAATAAAAAGTAATTGGCCAGATTAGTGTGTTCCCTGCCGAGTATGCTAACTTATCTGTTACGGAACCAATAAACAGAATGAAAACGTTTTGTGCAGTACAAGATCACTTACATATAAACATAGAATTGGACGGCAGATAAAAAAAACACTTGGCCCATACAGTTTGCCCCTTATTTATCTTTTGGTAACCTCAACCCTATTTGATCCTTAGTGCTTTGTAAGGATATTCTTATTTCTATCCCAAGCATATTTATATTGCTCTACTGTCTTTGTCTCTACGCCTATGATGGGAGACTATTTCACCTATCTACTACCCTTTCTGAACCTACATCCTTCCAGCTTCAGCATGTTTCCTTGTGTTCTAATTCTTCTTTTACTCTGAAGAATGTTTCCCTCCTGTACCTTGCTAAAACCCTTGATATAATTAAAAGTTTCTATCATGCCCCCTTTCCCTTCTCTGCTCCAAATTATACATATTCATATATTTTAGTCTTTCCTGGAAAGTTTTGTGGTATAGACCATGAACCATTGTAGTTGCATTTCTTTGAACAGTCTCTAATGTATTTATATCATTCTGAAGATATGGCCTCCAGAACTGAACTCAGTATTCTAGCTTTGGCCTTACCAATGACCTATACAGTGGCATTACTACTTCTATGTTTCTGCTACTGATTCTTCTCCTTTTGAAACCAAGCATCTGACCTGCCTTCTTCATTGCTTTGTTACATTGCTTACTTGCTTTTAAGTCACCTGAAATAGTGATGCCTAGACCCCTTTCCTTCTCAGTAGTTTCCATTATAGTGCCATTAATACGTTATTTAGTCTTTGGGTTTTTGAGACACAAGTGTGTGGTTTTGCATGTTTCTAAACTGTAGTTGTCATGTTCTTGACCATTCCTCTAGTCAACCTAGATCCTCAATCATTTGTTTTACCCCTCCTGGTATGTCTACCCTATTGTAAACTTTTGTAACATCTCAAAAAGGCATACTTTCCCTTCAATAACATTTGCAGTGTCCCTAACAAAGATATCAAAAAGTAATTGGTCCAAGTTACTTGTAGTGTGTTTCCACCTGATACTGCACTCCATTTACTACAACCCTCTGTTTCCTATTCTTCAACCAAGTTCTTATCCAGTCAACAATTTTAGAATCTAAACCCACACTTTTGGGTTTATTTAGCAGTCTGCAGTGTGGGTCTGTGTTGAAAGTCTTATTAAAGTCTAGATATACTACATTGATGGCCCCTACTTCAGCTATTATTTTAGTCATCCAGTCAAAAAAGTCAATAAGATTTGTTTGGCATGATCTCCTCCCAGTAAATCCAATCTTGTTTGGGATTATGTAAATTGCTGGATATGAGATATTCCATAATTCTTACTTTTAATAGTGTTTTCCTCAGTTTCCCTACTATTGATGTAAGGCTTACTGGTCAAAAGTTGCTTGACTCTTCCTTGCTTCAACTTTTGTGCAGTGGGACTACCTGCGCTATTTCCCAGACGTCTGGAATTACTCCTGTAACTAGTGGCTGGTTAAATAATTCTGTTAATACTGTTACCAGCATCACTTTTAGCATGCTTGGCACATTGATTTATCCACTTTCAGTTTTGAGAGGTCTGTTAGGACCCTCTCCTCTGTAAATGTACTTGTATATAACTCCTTTTTATGAAAGTTCTAACAACTTGACTGTGGTCCCTTCCCCTCTCTTTCTGCAGTGAATACTGAGCAAAAATAATTATGTAGGATGATCTGCAATTGACTTGTCTCCTTCGACCAGCCCCTGGGCCCTTGATGCCCAAGCATGCTTGCTTGCACTTGTGATTCTCAAAGTCCCATCATGCCCTAGTAACATTACTGGGGCCAGAAGTTTTCCTGTAAAGAACAATATTATTATTACTACTGTATCCAATGCAGAGATTTTAGATTCTTTGTTGACATATCCAAGTGTAATTAAAATAAACAGAGCTGTATTGAGAGCAGAACTTTCTGAAGCTCCATTTTACATTTCAGGTGACAAATTGAAGCTGGAAAGTTAATTGTTCTAATATATACTGTAGTGCAGAGCTGGTTGTTGCTAATACATGCATTTAACATGCCAACTATGTAGATTAGAATTCCCATACTATGCTGAGTAGTTTTGTTATACCATAATACACTCACCCAGGCAAGATGCACGAGTTTGCAAACTTCTTTGCAGATAAAATATCCACCATCCGGGCTGCCATCAAAGGAGTGCCAAACTACCAAGCATTCCAATGTAAGCCACCTGCCATCATGGACCGTCTTTGACCCAATTGATGTAAAGGACATTGCTGAAATTGCTCAGATTTTGCATCCCACTACCTGTGATCTGGACCCGGCCTCAACTAAGCTTCTAATAGGTTGTATGGATATAATTGTTCCTGTCTTTTCAAAAATTGTTCAGTGCTCTTTGCAGACAGGCATTTTTCCCGAACCCCTAAAGGAAGCAATTGTTAGACATCTTCTTAAAAAAAATGAATTTAGATCCCGACTGCATGACCAACTACAGACTGGTATCAAACCTTCCCTTTTTAGGAAAGGTTATTGAGAAAGTGGTTGCATATCAACTGGAAACCTGCCTGACAACCCATGGCATTTATGATCCATTCCAATCAGGATTCAGGAGAAGACATAGCACTGAAACAGCCCTGGTGTGTGTTAAATGGTCTTCTGATGGCAAGAGACAGAGGTGACTATTCAATCTTAGTCCTTCTGGATCTCTCTCTGCAGCATTTGATACCATGGACCATCGGCGCTGATTGAGCACCTGATAAATTTCTGTGGACTGGATGGCACAGTCCTAAGCTGGTTCAAATAATTTTTTACAGGCAGGTCACAGAGAGTTTCATCTGGAGCATACTCATCACCATTAGTGCCACTACCATGTGGTGTCCCACAAGGTTCTATACTATCTCCCATGCTTTTTGCAGTATACATGCTAGCACTGGGTGAAATAATCAGGCACCATGGCCTGGTCTACCACTGCTATGCAGATGATGCACAACTGTACTTGTCCTTTGCTCCGGGCACTGAGAACCCAATAACAACCCAAAATGGCTGTCTAGCTGAGCTCCAGGAGTAGATGAGTGCCAGTTGGCTGTGACTGAATCCGCATAAAACAGAGGTTGCTATGTTAGGACTGCAACATCAAAGGAAAAGACTAAAGCATAGCCAACCAACTAGACTTACACTTGAGGATGCAGAATTAAAAACCACTGATCATGTGTGGAATCTTGGCATTGTTTTGGATGGTGGTTTCATACTTAAGCATTAGATATCAGCCACAATCAAATCCTCATTCTTTTATCTGAGGAACATAGCCAGAATCAAGCACTTAATTCCTTCAGAAGATCTGCCAAAAGTCATACATTAATTTTATTTTCTCAAATAGACTACTTCAATGCTCTCTAACTTGGTATCCCAGCAGAAGAATTGCACCTCTTACAGCTGGTGTAAAACACAGCTGCCAGGCTGTTAACCAACCAGCCCCACTCTAGCCACATAACACCCATTCTCTACTCCCTTCACTGATTTCCTGTCAAATGGTGAATCATCTTCAAGATTGGCTTACTGAGTTTCAAAGCAATATATGACCAGGACCCAAGGTACCTGAAGCAGCTTCTGATTCCATACTGCCCCACTCGATTACTGCGATCTGTAGATGAAGGACTTTTAGCAATACCTAGAATCTTCCGTAATTCATCTTCGGGTCAAGCTTTTAGTCATGCAGCTCCGACTCTATTGAATCCCCCCCCCCCCCCTGAACAGTTTGAGATGCCCCCACTCTACAATCCTTAAAAAACAGACTCAAGACTTTCCTGTTTACTCAAGCATTTCCATATTGTCCCTTTAGTATCTACATGCTTCTGTATTTTATGAAAAGCTTTTTTGTGCTTCATTGTTTCTGTTTTATATTCAATTCTATCTGATAAGCACCTTGAGTCCTACTGGAGAAAGAGCGCTATATAAATAAAATTATTATTATTATTATTATTATTATTATTATAATACTATAAAACAGGAGTATGTTGAGTATAATTACACATGCACAGTTAATTAATTGCACAACATTGCTTGCATTTTCATGTAAACATTTATTCAAATTACAGAAGAAGATTGGTAATGATGTTGTTGCTGTTTCTGTTGCCACTTTAGTAAATACATTGCTATAAATGGACTAGTGTAAATGTTACAAAAGAGATGGATAAAGTGCAATAGTATAAACATCCCACACTGGAAGTGCACAATGCATTAAAGCCTGGCCTTTACATAGTACACAAATACAGAAGTTATGTTACTTATATTATGTTTTTATGTTACGTTTAGTTATCTCTTTTTATTGATGAGATCACAAGAACACAGTATTACAGTATTCCTGATGCTATCTAATTGCAGTAATATGTATATACTGGTTACCAGCCCATCAAAATGATGGAACAACATAACAGTAATGTCAGTACCGGCTGCTGTGCGCCACTGAATAGAGAGAAACTTGAATTACTCTGTCGGGCGCGATCCAGTGGCCGCCAGCGTGCAAAACACTTGAATTTGCCTATTCTTATATAGGATGTGTGGGATAAGGTCAGTTTTACTCTGATTTTAATTCAGCCAATACAGCTGTGAATCTACCTGAGGTCTAAAGAAAACCTGCATTGTAAAAGTAAAAATGAATCCCTACGCCCTGCTTTAAATTATGTGAGAAGTTGGGCTACAGTATGTGAGGCTCGTAATCCTTTTTATAGTTATAGAACCTCTTGGATTTTAAAAGCCTTACATAACATATTACACATGTCTTCTCTGCAAAATATCTTAATAATCAGTAAACTCTGATGTCAGGACTGTGGGATTATAAAATGTAATAAACCCCTTCACTATATAGCTGCCAAGGTGTTCCTAAGATCAATTTGTGTACTGCCTTCACTGTTGGCAATCAATTCCTCATTTGACCTGTCACTTGAGTGTTTAAATATACAATCACATGCTTCAGATGTAATTTTTATTATGATTTATTTCAAAAAGACACATTTTCTGGGAGATTAAATTATTTGACAGAATTCGTTACCCAGAAAGGAATTCGTACCCTTAGAGGTGTGAGCAAAAACAAGCAATGTTTTTCCTCCCATAATCACCCACAAAGCAGGTGGTAGAATGACTGTGATGTTGAGAAACGCCGGGTGAGTGCCCAGAGCTTTTCAATTAGACGTGCTATAAATTTGCTACCAGATTTCTGCTTGAACCCTCCTGAGGTGCGAGAAGAAATCCAAGTAAACTAGTGCCACAATAATAGTTGTAGGCTTACCACATAGGTGTCAAACTCGCGGCCCCAGCCTCCTACTTTTGCGAACCGCGGGCTGTGCGCTGACCTGTGAAGGGCTAAAGCGGACTTTTGATATTTTAATTAAGGCACCGGTTCCTGAGCCAATCAGAGCTTGCGGACCGGCAGCTGCGGCTCTTGATTGGTTGCCGGACCGCGAGCTTTCATTGGCTCATGAAACGGCACCTGATTCCGCTCACAGGGACACGCCGGAGGAGACAGGGAGACACTCGGTGTCTGACTGACACCAGCGGCCAGGCGCAGCGTGTTCGGAGGTGGCGGCACTGCTCTACCAAAGCGACAGCGCTGCATAAACAGCGTGATCACACCGCTGGGGGCTAAATATATATGGCCAATAACAAGTAATATAAATAGTATTATTATTAATTATTAAACAGCATTATTACTACATAGGGGAGAGAGGCCTGCATTTTATATATGAGGGAATAACAGCTCCTGGCACACTCAGAAAGATAGTAGTTTCTGTGTGCGCCAGGAGCTGTTATTCACCTTCATATATAAAATGCAGTCCTCTCTCCCCTATATAGTAATAATAGTACTTATTTATTTTATATAAAATGCACCGAGGGGGCATATGTGTTATCTGGCACCGTGGGGGCATATGTGTTATCTGGCACTGAGGGGGGATGTGTGTTATTTGGCACCGTGGGAGCAATTATGTCTATCAGACACTGCCGGTGGTGATTTACTGTATAGGGGGGAATAACAGCCCCTGGCACACACTGATATATATTATTATTATTATTATTATTATTATTATTATTATTATTATTATTATATTATTGCATATAAGACTCTTTCTTTTTCTTGCGGCCCACACAAGACTTAGACCTTGATTATTCGGCCCAGTTGGGATTTTGAGTTTCACAAGCCTGGCTTACCATGTCCGCTGACAGCATCACGCCGGGCACTTAAAATGGAGATTTCTGCGTACCAAAACTAAATCACTGGCTTGAGGTGCTGTAAATTGCATCTCCCAAGTGCTTGAAATGATGCGGACAATTGGATAGCCCTGGGCACTATTCAATATCAAACACACTAAAAAGTAAATTAAGCGCTTCACCTGGTGCAATTCCTGTACAGCCAGTAATGCAGGGGTTACTCAACCCTGAAAATTTGTTTTAAAAAAAAAAGGAAAAAAAGATTATTACAGCACACAGGAATTGAGGAAAATTATTTTCAGTTTATTTAAAACATATATACAATATATACCATAAAAATATATATTATATAAAAAATCAGCAAACACCGGCAGGTATTACATATATAATAAAATTAAAATCTAACTGGCTATTTCCTCCAATAATGCTTGTATCCTTTCCTATAAAGTTATTTCCAGTTTGTTATTAAGGCATTAGGTGATTTAGAGGATATTGTGCCCAATTAATATCAGTTCATCTGACACAAGCTGTTTGAAAGGCTTATGATGTTATTAAAAAGACATGATTAACATCAATTCATAGCTGTAAGAACATAGACTTCAGTGAGTTTAACAGCTTTTTATTTGATAGTCAATTCATGAAGAATCAATGTGCCCAAGTATTTGTTTATTTAGTAACAGTTTCTTATATAGCGCAGCATATGCCGTTGCACTTTACAATTAGAACAACAGTAATAGAACAAAACAGGATAAAAGCAGACAGACACAGAGGTAGGAAGGCCCTGCTCGCAAGCTTACAATCTATAGATAAATAGTAACAGTTTCTCTAATACTGGCTGTTTAGAGGACTTATGCTGTTGATGTAAAGCAGAATTAACATCAGCACTTTAAAGCTGTGAGCATGTAGTCTCCTAATACTGTAAATTCAGTATATAGTAAAACAGTCCATTCAATAAATATGCTGTTATTGGATCTGGCCAGATATTTAAAACAGATATATGTGGTCTCACCACTGGCTTTGTTTGTTCTGCTGTAAATGATTCTCCCGGCTGCTGGCGCATTAGCCTTGTAGTGCAGGCATCTCTAGAAGACCTTTTAATTGAATATACTTCAGCATGCAGACACAGCACAGTGTAAGGTAGATTCCAGTCTAGTGGTGCAGGAGTATCATGACTTGATGCATTTCCCCATCTCCTTTTGGAATCAGCGGCTTCCTCAGAAGTGTAGTAAACAGTAACGTGGGGTCCCAGAGCATGACTTACAGTAATAAGAAAAAAGGGTCAGTCTTACGGATGAATAAAATAAACAATTTGTTCATTGAAGTAAAATGGTAAGTACTAAAAACAACAAAGAATAAGTGTACTTTAGTTAAAATTCTAAATCATTTATACAATAAATGTGGCTAATACCGGTATACAGAAGGAAGGGGGGGGGGGGGCAGTGGGAAGGGGGGATTAAGAGGAAGAGAGGGAAAAAGAAGAGAGAAAAAATATAATTGTAATTTTCAAAAAATCAACAAAAAATGTATTATCTGGAAAGGATACCAATCCCTTGGGTACCGATGTGATGTATGAGGTAAGTACAACAGTAAATCCCAAGTGGTATGTCCTTATCAGAAATCTGTAATGGTAGGTTCCATTTCCAATGGGGAGATATCTCCCTTCAGGTATAATGGGCAAGTGGAAGTGGGTTTTGCCGGCAAAAGACAGGTAGGGTTACCTTTAGAAGTGGTACCTGGCCCGCAGCACTTCCTCCCACCAATGCGTTTCTCCTGCAAAGAGGCTTCCTCAGGGAAATGGAGATTTCCCATTATACCTAGAGTGAAATTATATTCAACCGTAAGATTTACCCTTTTTTCTTATTACTATAAGTTGTGCGCTGGGACCCCATGTTACTACACAATACTTCATCCCGGGGGTAGAGGATCTCCCTGCAACAGCCAAGCAGCAGATCAGCAGTATCACACCTCTATCCATAGGGAATGCAGTCTGTCATTTCATCCTAGGACACATGGGGCCTGATTCAGAGTTTGATTCAGCGCTAATTTTTTTCTACGCATATGGCCGATGTTTTAATTCAGTGCATGTGTGAATATCCACGGAAATCCTTACTGTGCACATGCAAACATAGTTTGCGATTGTGCATGCAGTTGTTTACTAATTTGCAGAGATATGAGAAAACCTTGGCAAGGGGTGGAGACCAAACTTCAAAGCAAAAAGAGGCTGTGTTGTGGGTGGGTAAATGGAGTGTCAGGGGCATGGCTGTGTAAGTGGCTGAGTTCTCTCTCACAGTACTGCAGACACAGTAGCCGTATTTTGTTGAAGTTACTCTGCTGGATCTGTGTGAACCAGGATTTACCAAAGCAGTCGATCTTGGTCTGATGTTTGGGTAGTGGTAGAGTGCACGCACCAGCTGATGGATCTATACAGTGCAAACATAAGTAAAATGGGTGTTTCAAGTTTTACACAATTTATATCACTCTTGTATTGTACATGCAGGAAATTCTTAAGAGAGAATTTGCAGATTTTTCATACTTGAACCACAGGATTGCAGTTTAGCATATGCACTGTAATCTGGGTGCAATAATATAACCCAGAATAATATTGCAGTATGTGATTATAATGGGCAAATGTATTAATGAGCAACTGCAGGTATAGGGGCTCTGAAAAGGATGAGTGGTGTGACGTCAATACCGGGGAGAGTTCTGAGGGAACCCTCTGCTGGCTAATTATGCTAGGTGTAGCCTATAGGCTACAACAGGCTAACACCATCTTCAGATAGTGTTAGCTACAGGGGCCAAGCTTGTGAATACTTCACATTCTGGAGCTAGGTATATCTCACAACATAGCATCCCCCATAGACACATATGGGCAGGACCATCTTAACAGCAGTGTAGGCCCCTGGGCAAAGCAATGCACTAGGGCCCCTACCCATCATCCAGCGGTAGGGGTGAGGGTTGTTATTACCGGCAACTTTGATGTCCCGTTGGTGGAAAGGGGTGATCTCAACATGTAGTACATGGACTAGTAATTTCTACTAATTACTCCTTTACTGCACAGATGGAGGGAGGTGGGAGGGAGAACAGTAAACTGTAAAAGGGGGCATTGGGCTGAATGAAGGGGCCCTGGTACATGACTTCCAAGGTGGTAGGGGTGTTTAATACGAAGGGGAGGGGTGGATAGTGGAGTGGGCAGATTGCTTGACTGCAGATATTTCCAGTCCCTTGAAATAGATTTCTATTATTTCAATAGGATAAAAACTAGCAAGTCCTACCTTTCAGGTGGTGCTGAGGACTTGGGGATCAGAGTTCAGGAGCCAGAGCAATCCACCAATGAAAATATAAAACTGCATACCAGGCATGTGGAGCTGGAGCAGGGACCAGTTGCTGGAAGGCTGATATCTCTGGTTCTGGGCATAGTAGCGAAAAGCTGCCAGTGTCCACTGAAAGGGGAGAGTGCCAGATTTTGGAGTATACCCTGAGAAAAACTCTAAGTCGGACAGAACTCAAGATATCTGGCTGGAAAGATCAATTAACAGGCTCAGATAGGGACCACTGCTTTGAAGTAGGATATCTCCATTTACCCTGAGCCGATTTTCAAATATCTGGAAAAAGGGGACCATCAGCTATCAGCTAGGGTCCTTATACTCCTGGGGTCCTTGGGCAACTGCCCATTGAGCCCATACAAAAAGATGACCCTGCCTATGGGGAATGTAACTGCAAGCAGGAATGGAGGGATCGCAGCAGGTATTGGAGATATCTGCTGTAGTCCTCAGTAATTTATTAAGGTAATATTACATAGTTGCTATAGCACTTGAGGGCTTACAGCCTGACTGAATAGCCCAATGGGGAATAAAATGTGCTGAAAAAAAGACACCGTTTGTTCCAAGGCAACTGATAATGCACACATGTAAATAACTGTGAACTATAGCTTTATTGATGAGGTAATTCTGATAGTACATATATAGAGCACATTGACTGTATAGCAATATAGAAGCATGCAAATGCACAGAAATATAATTGACTGACACCTTGTTTATTGCACAGCACTGACATAATAAAAGAATGTTTTAAGCACATTTATACCCAATTTTAGGGAACATAATATTATTTTGAAAGGACACTTTCATATAGGTTTAATTTAGTGTATCATAATATGACATATATTTCTAGTTCCCACCAAATATAGATAGACCTTTTCCAACTGTTCTGTGTCAGTGTTTATTTCTATAGCACAGGAGTTTCTTGGTGCACAAGATACATACAGTATGTGTCTGGTTTATAATTTGATACATGGTTAGTAAGAACCAGTTAATGTATCCATTGAAAGGGCAACATATCGTACTGAGAATTCCTGAGAACAAACTACTCTGGTATATGCACAGTCACTATTATTTGCATTATCATTTCCAAAGGACACTTTCATATAGATTGAATTTAGTGTATCACATATTAAGTTACCACCAAATATAGATAGACTATTCCTAACTGTTCTGTATCAGTGTTTATTTCAATAGCACAGGAATGCCTTGGTGCAGTAGATACATATGTGTCTGGTTTATAATTTGATACATGGTTAGTACGAACCAGTAATGTATCCATTGAAAGGGTAATATATTGTACTGAGAATTCCAGAGAATAAACCACTCTGGTATATGCACAGTCACTATTATACCCCTTTTACACTCGCACACCCGGGTCACTCCCGGGATGCGTCCCAGGATGCATTCCCGGGACTGACCCCTTTCACACTGCACTAAGACCTGGGATCGACCCAGGACAGCCCCATTTACACTGATCCCGGGATATCCCTGCAAATGCATATGTATGTCATTAGAAATGGCCTTTTTCTGGCTCACATAGATGAGGTCACAGTGGTCAACAAAGGGAGGGGTGGTGCCTGCTCACACCATTGCTGCAGTCATGGCCGACGGAGTACCAGTGTGTATGCCTGAGCTCATGATTCTTTCTGCTTTGCAGATGTTTCATACAGCCAGTGACAGCATGATGCAGCTTGTCACACTGTGCAGTATACTGCACATATATTTTATGAGGAGGAGGAGGGCGCAATTTATGGTGGATAGGGCTGCTAGTCGCCGCCAATATTTGCGCAGGAGGAGAGCCCTCATATCATCCAGGATGAGTACCATCCTGAGCGTGAGTATGGGGCCTAACCGCTCATTTTGGTCCAGAGATCGCCGGCACGGAGAAGCCTTTATGAGGACCGTGGAAGCTTACCAGGATGAGGAGTGGATGGCTAACTTCCGTGCGTCTCGTGCAACCTTTAACTACATCCTGGAATTACTTACCCCAGCACTTGACATGCAGACCACAAGGCTTAGGAGACCCATCGAGGCACGCAGGAGGCTAGCTATTGCATTGTGGTGGTATGCTACCCCAGGAGAGTACCGCTCAGTCTCATGCTTGTTCGGTGTTGCGATCTCCACCTGCTGTGTCATAGTCCACCAGGTGACTAAAGCAATTGTATCTACCTTATACAAGCGCTTCATATCTCTACCACAAGGACAGCGCTTACAGGATACCATCAAAGGATTTGTGAAGCGAGGCTATCCGCAGTGTGGAGGAGCGATTGATGGGACACACATCCCCATTATTGCCCCACGTGACAACCATGCTGACTATTTTAATAGGAAGGGCTGGCACTCCATCATATTACAGGCTGTTGTGGACCACAAATATTGGTAAGTGTTTATTTTTGGGGTGGTGGGATGAGTTGCATGTGTGAGTTTTACATTCTAACTTTTTTAAATTTTACTGTTCTTTAGTTTCCTAGATGTGTTTATTGGCTGGCCAGGCCGATCTCATGACTCCCGAGTTCTTGCCAATTCTGACCTGTACAACATCGTAGAGGAGAAGCAGGGAGGCTGGCTGTACCCCAAAGAGTGTGCAAAGATTGTGAATGGGGTGGAGATCCCTGTCCACATCATCGGGGATGCTGCATTCCCTTTACGCCCCTGGATTATGAAAGGCTACACACAACAGGTCCAGTTAACCCCAGAGCAACAAACCTATACTCACACCCTGAGTTCAGCAAGGATGGTGGTTGAGAACGCCTTTGGCAGGTTAAAAGGAAGATGGCGTTGTTTGATGAAGCGCAATGATGTGGACCTAAAGAATATGCCTAATGTAGTAGCTGCGTGCTGTATACTGCACAACATCTATGAACTGAAAAATGAGGTATTCCTTCCTGAGTGGACTGTGCTGGACCCTGAGGTTATGAACCAACATGTGGAAGGTGCTTTGTTTGAGACTGCCTCAAACTCCGCTGCAGAACAAATACGCCACACTATTACGTCCAACCTTGCAGCACTGGTACAATAGTGTTTAAGAATCAGCACAACATGGCCCTCATTCCGAGTTGTTCGCTCGGTATTTTTCATCGCATCGCAGTGAAAATCCGCTTAGTACGCATGCGCAATGTTCGCACTGCGACTGCGCCAAGTAACTTTACTATGATGAAAGTATTTTTACTCACGGCTTTTTCTTCGCTCCGGCGATCGTAATGTGATTGACAGGAAATGGGTGTTACTGGGCGGAAACACGGCGTTTCAGGGGCGTGTGGCTGAAAACGCTACCGTTTCCGGAAAAAACGCAGGAGTGGCCGGGGAAACGGTGGGAGTGCCTGGGCGAACGCTGGGTGTGTTTGTGACGTCAACCAGGAACGACAAGCACTGAAATGATCGCACAGGCAGAGTAAGTCTGGAGCTACTCTGAAACTGCTAAGTAGTTAGTAATCGCAATATTGCGAATACATCGGTCGCAATTTTAAGAAGCTAAGATTCACTCCCAGTAGGCGGCGGCTTAGCGTGTGTAACTCTGCTAAAATCGCCTTGCGACCGATCAACTCGGAATGAGGGCCCATGTTTGGTGAATTACATTTTTTTTATTTTGTATTCCACCTTTGATCTTTGGTTTCAATATTTATGATTTTCAAAAAAAAACACATTGCCAGCAACTGTGTATATATGGAGAAACAATGTAGAAAACACTGAAAACATGGGGTCTACTGTTACGCACAAGTGGGAATGTTATGCATAGATTTGCAATCAAGTTTTGATTGGCATAAAAAAAAAAACACTGGTAGGCTTGTAGATACAACACCACAGTGTCCCTGCAGTATATTATTACTGTGTAAAAAATAAATAAAAAGTGCTTTAATGTAGACACTATACAAAACAGAACATAGAAAAAAAATTAAAGAATGCACAAACAGTTGTGCATAAACACTGACCACACTGTGGTTATTTAACAACAAATAACAACAATAAGAAATTCACTGTGTTTCACGGCAAATTGCGCAATACAGTAAACTCTGTGCTTTGCGCGCTAGATGGTGCAGTATTTGGGGCATAGTATGGGCCAGGATTAAATGATGAAAAACCCTGCTCAGGGTATTGTGAGTTGTGGTGTTGGATTGGTGCTCTTGAGGTATTGCTCATACGCTCATAGAACGCCATGTTCATTTGGTGCAATTCCCTGTGCCGGTCATACTGCTCCCTACTCATGCGTTCCTGCATTGTCATGACTTGGGAAAGAAATGCATCATGCATTTGGCGTTCTGCCTCTAGAAACCTTTCGAGCCTTGCATCCTCCTGTGCGGACATTGTAGCGTCCATCTCTCGGAGTTGGTCGACAAGGACATTTGACATGGCTTTAGCCACTTGCTCCGCTTTGCTCAGTTTCTTCCTTCTAGGCGGTACAGTGTAAACTGTGAAGAGAAGAAATACAAAATGAGCGTATATAAAAATAGCAGCGTTAGCAAACATGTGTTTGTGGCATTAACCCACCTACACACTAGCTACTCTGCAACATTGAGCTATTTATAAAAATGCAAAGCCCCCCTGGGTGGGGGCAGAAATTGCAAAGTGTGCCACCGTGCCAGCAGCGTGATGAGCGCAGTGATCCTGCAAGGGGCTCATTTGCGCTCGCCACGCTGCTGCCACACTGGCCACTCATACTACACACATAACCGGATGATTAACAATTGTGGATTTGTGCTATGAGTGTTAATTTCTAAACATGTACTTACTGTTTTTCTGTAAAGTTGGGGTGACGGTACAGTCCCACTGTCACTGGTCTGAGCATCCACGACGTCTTCAATGGTTGCAGTTATGCTGTCGTCATTTCTGGATGTGTTTATGGACGGCTGGGAGGATGTGTCGCTGTCCTCAGGTGTGTCGTCAATTAGCAACAGTGATGACGGACAGACGTCACTGCTTGTCTGTGTCTCTTCTGGGGTGCCTTCTGTAGCAGTGTACTGTGAATTGGAAGACAGACTCACCGGACTGCATATAGCTGTGTTTCCAAAGATATTGGCGCAGATGTCATAGTACTGCCAGTCGATACGGCCAACACCGCTCTTTTTCCTGTTGTTGTCATGCACCTTCAGGAACTGCTTTTTAAGAGTTTTCATTTTGTTTAACACTTGCTGCTGTGTGCGGATGATTCCCCTGGCTTCCAGCATCTTGGAGATGTTTTTATAAATCACTGCATCTTTAACTGTGCCTGTGATCTGCCTCATTATTTCCTCCTCTCCCCTAATGCTCAGCAACTCTCTAACCTCCTGGTCTGTCCAGGTCGCCATGCTGCCTTCCTCACACGCATCCAGGACGCTCCCCTGGGCTCTGGAAGATGACATCATCTTTTCTGAGCCCATGAAAGCTCCAATCGGAGGCCTTTTAACAGTCCCGGGTAGTGAATCCCGGGACGGGCCCTTTCACACTACCCAGCTTCCCGGGACGGTCCCGGATTCAACCCAGGTCGAGACCTGGGTTGAAATCCCGGGATGCTCGACCTGGGAAATTGTCCCTGTACCCTTTCACACTGACAAAAAAACCGGGATGATGCGCGTTCATGTGCAATATCCCGGGATTTTCATGCGAGTGTAAAAGGGGTATTATTTGCATGTGTTCATAGTTATTGGCATACAATAGATATATCATAATAAAGGAGAGTAAGGCAATATAACATAATATTGGCACTCTTAAAATACACATAAATATTGGAGCATAAGAACATTAGAGCTCATCACAAGAGTATAACAGTGATATACAAGAATAAGAGACGGCACACGATATGGTTTTTAAAATTCTTATTATTTTTCACACAGACAAAAATTTGTCTAAAAATTTTTCCTATCACGTTTTTCTATTTCTTTATTGTTTTTAATATTTCGCTTTGTATGACCTCGTATTCAGGTCATATTAATACCACATGTGGGATTACGAATAAAGAATATATTCCACGTGGTTATTGGTATTCTAATTTTGAAATATTTATCAAATAATAAATACAATAATCAAAAACTCTCTATTAAAGACATACACAACACATGTGAATGGGATAGAGTGCACCCAGACTAACTGATCCCTGTCAAACTTTTTCATAGTTGCTATAACCCCAGAAAATTGGTGTTTTCAGGAAATAACCCACTATTAACTATACAGTATACTATAATATACAAGTGATATTTATGTAGTTCTTTTATTCTATGCTAAAATTACTGGTACTCACCGAAAGCTACAAGTTTATACAAGATCTATTATTATAATAACCCTAACCCCCTCCCCCGCAGCCTAATCCTAACCCTCCCCAGTGGTGCCTAACCTTTACCCCCTCCCTGCAGCCTAAACCTAACCCCCATACCCGCAGCCTAACCCGAATCCTCCCCCGCAGCCTAAACCTAACCTCCCACCCCCTGCAGCTTACCTCTCCAAAGTCCCAGCAGTCACTCATTCGGGATCCTGGCTGCCGGCAGTGTGATCCTATTTGGGATGTCGGCAACGGCATTCTGATCAGTGTCTGCATTCCGACATCAGTCTTTTGTCAGCCGGGATCTGACTGAATCCCATATCTTCTGGGAAATCATTTCACAGATGAATTTTATTCATCTGTGAGATGATTTCACTGATTTCTCCCTGTTTTTGAAACTAGTTCTAAGGATTAAAAAATATACTCCTTCCCAGACAAAAAAGGTACTTAAGCTGCGTAATGCTGAGTACCATCAGAAAAAAAGGCCTGTATATTTGTATAAGCGCATTGGCAGGAGAAAATTAATAGAACATCCCGTAGCCTTTAGTTTCAATATGATTCAGCTATCAGAAAGATAATATTTATTGCTATTAAATAATAAAAACAACATAAAGACAACTAATGCTATACCAATACATTGTCTGCAGTATAAAACTCACACAACTCTTCTGATAATATTGTTAAACTCTGAAACTTCATGTGACGGTGATAACGAGGGTGAGCAATACTGGAGCTAGTTTATGTCACATCTGCATTCTGTGTTTAGCACATTACGCTGGGCCTGATTGTTTAGTTCACACTTTATAATTCTGTGGTTAAAACTGAGCTGTAAATTGGTAAGACAGGTGTGATTATACTGTGGTACACAGGATCCATGGCAGTTTAAGGATTCACAATTTCTGCCCATGCTGCTGTTGTATATAGGCTGCTTTCAGTGATTATGGGCCATCATAGACTGTGGAGACAATTGGCAGATGAGAAGATATAGGGGGTGATTAAGACCTGATCGTACATGTGCAAAAAAAATGCACGTCTATGATCATTTTCTCTGACATGCAGGGGGATGCCCAGCACAGGGCAAATCCTCCCCGTATGAAAACATGTGAAAGCATCGGACGGTGGCGATGCTTTTGCCTGTTTCGAGTAGCTGTCCGCTTACGCAGCCTAGTTGTGAATGCAGACGCCTACCCACCATGTTTTTGGTCACAGTGGCTGCATGTGACATAACGCAGCCGCTGTGTCCTGCCCCAGCAATGGTCCAGACACGCCTACGTTGTCCGGACCATGCCCCTTAAACAGAGCAATGACACCCACAAAACATGGCTTTGACCCCACGTTCCTGCCCCCCTCCAGGTCTTAAACTGCAAACTGCAGAAAACGCAGTGTAGGACCTTGCACATGTGCGTACCGGCGTACGCGCATGTGCAGATGTTCAAAGAACACTTCCTAGCGATTTTTGCACATCAGCGACGGGGTCTGACTTAGACCCATAGTTTCTGGAAAGCATTTTACCTGCAGCAGTTTACTTATAGAAATTGGCACATGAAACAGTAAATTATAAAACTCTTTTAAGATAAACATAAACATGTAAAAATGTTAACATGAAGATGAGATCAGTTCACACCAAACTCTTTTATTGTACTTCTTTCAAAGATAAATACCCAGGTTGTACTTTTGTTCTGAAGCTTAGACGTATCTAGTTTGTGCGTATTTTTAATGATACTAATATTTTTATGCTGTAAAGATTCAGCTCAAATAAACCTTGTTCTAAACTTTTACAATAAAAAAAAAATGATAATCAGGGAAAGTATTTTTTCTAGTCTTCTGAAAGAGTAGACACATTAGGTGTATATAACTAATTAAATGCCAATTTCCTGTTTTGACATTGCAATCCTTAAAAGTGTTGTCTGGATTTGACATTACCATTGTTCCCTTGGACGAAAAAGGCATCAACAGACTTTCAATTAGAATGGGAGGGAGTGTCGGCTTGCTAAATTAGCCATGTTGTCATTGGAAAATCATCAACAATTGCATCAAAGTAACACAAATGAGGGTTACAGTCACTGGGATGATGTTATATGGCATTGTTTGGTTTGCTATTGTGATGGTGGATAATAATTATTATCGTGACTAACTCCAAAATATGAAAATCCGATATCCAAAATATTCTGCTGTCCAAAATTAGCTTTCTGATGGTTCAGTGTGCACAGACTTTGTTTCATGCACAAAATTATTAAAAATATTGTATAAAATGACCTTCAGGCCACTGGCGTATCTATAATGGGTGCAGTGTGTGCGATGCACACTGGCCCCTGGGTCCAGAGGGGGCCCACACTGCACCCATTTCTTCTATACTTACCTTTCCAGCATCCATTGGCGACGGTGTGTGGGCCCCCTCCTCTCCTGTAGCCATCACCGCCGCTGCTAGCATACTGAGCGCTAGAGACTCTGGCACAGTGCCAGAGTCTACAGCGCATGCGCAGGACTCCGGAAAAATGGCGCGGCTGACATTTTTTGGAGTCCTGCGCATGCGCTGTAGACTCTGGCACTGTGCCAGAGTCTCAGCGCTAAGAGCGCTAGCAGCGGTGGTGACGGCTACAGGAGAGGAGGGGGCCCACACACGGAGCCTGCACATGGGTCCCCTCCTCTCTAGAAACGCCGCTGCTTCAGGCTATGTGTATAAGGTGTATCTGAAACATAAATGTATTTTGTGTTTAGACTTGGGACCCATTCACAAAATATCTCATTAGGGTATGCAAATATTACAACACACAGAGTTATCCGAAATCCAAAATGCTTTTGGTCCCAAGCATTTCAGATTTGGAAGATTTGATCTGAAGTTAATTTATATATCAAAATTCATATTGTGCTGCACTGTACAGAAAATGAGTAATCACATACCACACAAGTACACACGCACACGCACAGGTCCATTTTGGTCCCTGTGTTACGTTCTCACACTCATACAGTAAGAACACCCGTTACAAGGTGACACATCCATTAAAAGGACCACAGGTCTTGACCTTTCCACACCAAGAACACATCTAATTACATATTTATGGAACAAGACCCTCAGAACATGGGCAGCCTTTGATTTGTGCTGATGAGTTTGTTAGACAGCTACACCTGGCTCAGATTAAGTGATCATTATCATTCATTTTCTAATGAATCTTTCAGAAACTGTATTTGCTCAAGGTTGGAACAACAAATCGGCTCTTTGTGTTGCTTGTGTTAATGTGATGTTAACTAAAGTTCTTAGTAATTTCTTTGTCAGTAGTTCCCAGTTTTCTTATCACCCCAGTTTAAGCTTATCCGCCTGCTGATTCTAAGCATCTGTTAATGGGATGTCAGCTTTTGATACAGCTCATCCCATTCTTTGCTCCTCTCTTTTTGAAACACGACACAGACCTCTGTAATTTTGTATTTGATGTAGCACCTCAATCAACCTCATCAATTTGTTGTCTTTGCTCTGCAAGTGGTTTTTGAAGGAAAGCAGGGGAATGAAGGGGGCATTTTGATGAAATTAAGAGGATTAGATTGTGTTTAAAACATGAATTTCCATTGAATGCCTTTCAAACTAGATAACTAGATTTAAATTTCAATGTTTAACACCTAGGTCATACATTGAGCTTTATATTAAAAATAAGAGATTACATTAAATAAAAATGTCATAAAGTAGTAGATAAATGTGTCTCTTTGCAGTCAGCTCATTCTAAATGGAGAGTATTTATTCCTATATAATTATAAAATGATAATCAGCAACAATGATGGAAAATGGAATTGTAGTGTTTAAAGAGAAGATTTATTTTGCCTTCAACTAACACTGAAGTTCTATATGATGTCAATTCTTAGTATCTATCTCTATGCTATACAGGGTAAAAATATTGAAGGTGGGTTTTAAATGCAAGTGGTTTACTTAAACATTGGAGGTTATGTTGTGTGTTTGTGTGTTCTATGTACAGGGGCAGATTGGGATAGAAAACTAGGCCGGGAAATTTATGGAAGCAGCCCCAATGGGGGTGCGGTCTGATGAGGAGGTGGGATCTGCTGAGGGGGCAGGATCCCTCCTCATAGGGTCTGATTGTACGCAATTACGGCCTTCCATGCGTCTTTTGCTGCAGTTGTGTCTGAGAATGGGGGGGCCAGATTGGTAACTAAAAGTGGCCCTGTCAAATTTAGTAGTAGTGGCCTGACATGGGCAGCACAAGAAATATAACATACCATGTAGCCATGCAGCATCACTGGATGGCAGAGTTACTCTACTGCAGAGATGGAATAACAATGACTGGGGACAATGCAGTGTACTCAGTGTGGTGGGCTGTCTGTCATGTGAGGGGTGGGGCCACATGACTACACACAAAACAGGCCTACGGACACATCAGCCTACCAGGAATCTTCTCGGTGAGCCCTATGGCCAATCCGCCCTTTCTATGTGTGTATACAGTGTAAAATAATTGATGTTGTTATGAACATGTCCAATGGTCATGTAACATTGGATATAGGGTAGCGTAGTAGGATTTTTTTCTAATCACATTGAGTAGTCAGACCACACTGGGTATGTACAGTGTTACGTGTCTGTATATGTTACAATATAATTGTATTATATCCTATCCAGTAGTAGTAGAGAGCAGTAGATTTATTGAATGATCAGGTGCAGTTGTTAAGTCATGTTATTAGCATGTAATCACGTATGTTTGTGTAGTCTAATAGAGTTATAGAATGATAATAACTATTAATCAGGCCATGTTCAGATGGTATTCAGTTCTTATGTCAACATTCAGTATATTGAGATGGCGAAATGTTAACTGTGAACATGTCGCCAATTACAATGTCTACATGGCCGTAATGTCGACATAATTAATGTCATCATTGTGAATGTTGACAGTTACAATGTTGACATTACACGTTTACAGTAGATTTGAGGTTAGGTTTAGAGTTAGGATAAGGGTTTTAACAGTAGAAAAACATTATGTTAACATGCCGAATGTTGACATTTTGTAATACACCCTGTTGGGAACATATAGGAGCTCTTTTAGTGTATATTCTAATCCCCTTTCTCCAGGCCTAAAATTAGGAATTACCATGCAGAAACTCACTGATTCCGTATAAACTATGGAATGAATGAAGCTTCCTCATGCATGAACCCACGGTTGTACGGTTTTCTAACAGACTTTTCCTTGTAGCCCCTGAAGATGCAAAGAAAAATAAGATTTTACTCACCGGTAAATCTATTTCTCGTAGTCCGTAGTGGATGCTGGGGACTCCGTAAGGACCATGGGGAATAGACAGGCTCCGCAGGAGACAGGGCACTCTAAGAAAGAATTAGGTCTACTGGTGTGCACTGGCTTCTCCCTCTATGTCCCTCCTCCAGACCTCAGTTAAGGAAACTGTGCCCGGAAGAGCTGACAGTACAAGGAAAGGATTTTGGAATCCAGGGTAAGACTCATACCAGCCACACCAATCACACCGTATAACTCGTGATACACTTATCCAGTTAACAGTATGAACAATAACAGAGCATCAGACAACCTGATGCAAACATAACATAACCCTTATTTAAGCAATAACTATACACAAGAAGTCCGCACTTGGGACGGGCACCCAGCATCCACTTCGGACTACGAGAAATAGATTTACCGGTGAGTAAAATCTTATTTTCTCTAACGTCCTAGTGGATGCTGGGGACTCCGTAAGGACCATGGGGATTATACCAAAGCTCCCAAACGGGCGGGAGAGTGCGGATTACTCTGCAGCACCGAATGAGCAAACACAAGGTCCTCCTCAGCCAGGGTATCAAACTTGTAGAACTTTGCAAAAGTGTTTGAACCTGACCAAGTAGCTGCTCGGCAAAGCTGTAATGCCGAGACCCCTCGGGCAGCCGCCCAAGAAGAGCCCACCTTCCTTGTGGAATGGGCTTTTACTGATTTTGGAGGCGGCAATCCAGCCGCAGAATGAGCCTGCTGAATCGTGTTACAGATCCAGCGAGCAATAGTTTGCTTTGAAGCAGGAGCACCCAGCTTGTTGGATGCATACAAGATAAACAAAGATTCAGTTTTCCTGACTCTAGCCGTTCTGGCTACATAAACCTTCAAAGCCCTGACTACATCCAGTAACTCGGAATCCTCCAAGTCACGAGTAGCCACAGGCACCACAATAGGTTGGTTCATATGAAAAGATGACACCACATTTTGCAGAAATTGCGGACGAGTCCGCAATTCTGCCCTGTCCATATGGAAAACCAAATAGGGGCTTTTATGTGACAAAGCCGCCAATTCTGACACACGCCTAGCCGAAGCCAAGGCTAATAGCATGACCACCTTCCACGTGAGATATTTTAACTCCACGGTTTTAAGTGGCTCAAACCAGTGTGATTTCAGGAAACTCAACACCACGTTAAGATCCCAAGGTGCCACTGGTGGCACAAAAGGGGGCTGAATATGCAGCACTCCCTTTACAAGCGTCTGAACTTCAGGAAGAGAAGCCAGTTCCATTTGATAGAAAATGGATAGGGCCGAAATCTGGACCTTGATGGACCCTAATTTTAAGCCCATAGTCACTCCCGACTGTAGGAAGAGAAGGAAACGGCCCAGCTGGAATTCCTCTGTTGGGGCCTTCCTGGCTTCACACCAAGCAACATATTTTCGCCATATACGGTGATAATGTTTTGCTGTCACGTCTTTCCTAGCCTTTATCAGCGTAGGAATAACTTCATCCAGAATGCCTTTCTCCGCTAGGATCCGGCGTTCAACTGCCATGCCGTCAAACGCAGCCGCGGTAAGTCTTGGAACAGACAGGGCCCCTGTTGCAACAGATCCTGTCTGAGAGGCAGAGGCCCTGGGTCCTCTGTGAGCATTTCTTGCAGTTCCGGATACCAAGTCCTTCTTGGCCAATCTGGAACAATGAGTATTGTTCTCACTCCTCTTTTTCTTACGATTCTCAGCACCTTTGGTATGAGAGGAAGAGGAGGAAAAACATAAACCGACTGGAACATCCACGGTGTCACCAGTGCGTCTACAGTTATCGCCTGAGGGTCTCTTGACCTGGCGCAATACCTCTGTAGCTTTTTGTTGAGGCGGGATGCCATCATGTCCACCTGTGGCAGTTCCCACCGGCCTACAATCTGTGCGAAGACTTCTTGATGAAGTCCCCACTCTCCCGGGTGGAGGTCGTGCCTGCTGAGGAAGTCTGCTTCCCAGTTGTCCACTCCCGGAATGAACACTGCTGACAGTGCTCATACGTGATTCTCCGCCCATCGAAGAATTCTGGTGGCTTCCGCCATCGCCACCCTGCTCCTTGTTCCGCCTTGTTGGCGGTTTACATGAGCCACTGCGGTGATGTTGTCTGATTGAATCAGCACCGATTGGTTGCGAAGCAGGGTCTCCGCTTGACTTAGGGCGTTGTATATGGTCCTTAGTTCCAGGATATTGATGTGAAGGCCATTCCCCTGACTTGACCACAGCCCTTGGAAACTTCTTCCCTGAGTGACTGCCCCCCACCCTCGGAGGCTTGCATCCGTGGTCACCAGGACCCAGTCCTGAATGCCGAACCTGCGGCCCTCGAGAAGTTGAGTACTCTGCAGCCACCACAGAAGAGACACCCTGGCCCTGGGGGATAGGGTGATCAGCCGATGCATCTGTAGATGCGATCCGGACCACTTGTCCAACAGATCCCATTGAAAAGGTCCTCACATGGAACCTGCCGAAGGGAAAGGCCTCGTATGACGCCACCATCTTTCCCAGGACTCTCGTGCAGTGATGCACCAACACCTGTTTTGGCTTTAAGAGGTCTCTGACCAGTGTCATGAGTTCCTGAGCCTTCTCCGTCGGGAGAAAAACCTTCTTCTGGTCTGTGTCCAGAATCATGCCCAGGAAGGGAAGACGCGTCGTAGGAATCAGCTGTGACTTTGGAATATTCAGAAACCAGCCGTGCTGTTGTAGCACTTCCCGAGAGCGTGCTACACTAATCAGCAACTGCTCTCTGGACCTCGCCTTTATGAGGAGATCGTCCAAGTATGGAATAATTGTGACTCCTTGCTTTCGCGGGAGCACCATCATTACCGCCATTACCTTGGTAAATATACTCGGTGCCGTGGACAGACCAAACGGCACCGTCTGGAATTGGTAATGACAATCCTGTACCACAAATCTGAGGTACTCCTGATGAGGTGGATAAACGGGGACATGAAGGTAAGCATCCTTTATGTCCAGAGACACCATAAAATCCCCCTCCCTTGCGATGACCGCTCTGAGCGATTTCATCTTGAACTTGAACTTTTCAAGTATATGTTCAGGGATTTTAAATTCAATATGGGTCTGACCGAACCATCTGGTTTCGGGACTACAACATGGTCGAATAATAACCCCCTCCTTGTTGAAGGAGGGGAGCCTTGACCACCACCTGTTGAAGATACAATCTGTGAATTGCAGTTAACCTTGTTTCCCTCTCGGGGGGGGAAGCCGGCAGGGCCTTCAGTGAGGAGGCATCTTCTCAAAGTCCAGCTTGTATCCCTGAGACACAATATCTATTGCCCAGGGATCTAACAGGGAGTGAACCCACTTGTGGCTGAACTTACGAAGGCGTGCCCCCACCGGGCCTAGCTCCGCCTGGATTTTCGTAGAGGCCGGGGAGGACTTCTGTTCCTGGGAACTAGCTGTGTTGTGCAGCTGGTTTCCTCTGCCCCCGCCTCTGGCAAGAAAGGACGCACCTCGGATTTTCTTGTTTCTTTGTACGAAAGGCTTCAGTTGATAATGACGTGCTTTTCTAGGCTGTGCAGGAATATAAGGCAAAATATCAGAATTACCAGCTATAGCTGTGGAGACCAGATCCGAGAACCCTTCTCCACACAATCCTCAGCCTTCCATATGCCACTTAAGTTGGCATCATCTGTCCATTGCATATTCTACAGGATACGTCAAGCAGAAATCGACATAGCTTTGCCTCTAGGACCCAGTATACTCATGTCTCTTTGGGCATGTTTTATGATATATATCTCTTAAGACAGCATCTTTAATATATATATAAATATATCTCTACATATACATATATATATATATATATATATATATATATACATACTAGGGTCTCAATTTCTGCTGATAAGGTACCTGTCCACGCTGCCACAGCGTTATAATCCCATGCCGACACAATCGCCGGTCTGAGTAGTGTACCAAAATGTGCACGCTATCTGCAGGATCCCTGAGGATAGCTGTTAAATCAGGGCTACCTTTTGGGCAAACGTGACACCCTAGGGGAAGAATCCCATCACATCCTGGCCCTAGTGGGGAAAGGATACTGCCTGAGAATTCTTTGTGGGAAGCTGCAGTCTCTTGTCAGGGGATTCCCGCTCTTTTTCCTCATGAGAGGAGGGAAAATTAGCTCAGCTTTTTTCCCCTTAAAATGTGTACCCTTGTGTCAGGGACAGATGAGTCATCAGTGATATGCAAATCATCTTTATTACAATAATCATATATTGAATACTTTTCTGCCATTTTGGCTGTAACTTTGCATTATCGTAGTCGACACTGGAGTCAAACTCCGTGTCAATATCAGTGTCTATTATTTTGGATAGTGAGCATTGTGAGACTCTGAAGGTCTCTGCGCCATAGGGACAGACATGGGTAGATTTCCTGTCTGTTCTCTAATCTTTTGTGCAATAAATTCACCTTAGCACTTACACATATCCAAACAGGTGTCGGCGTTGTCGACTGAGACACCCTCTCACACACATATTAGCTCCATCTCCTCCTTAGGGGAGCCTTTTACCTCAGACATGTCGACACACACGTACCGACACACCACACACACAGGGGATGCTCTATTTGAAGACAGTTCCTCCACAAGGCCCTTTGGAGAGACAGAGAGAGAGTATGCCAGCACACACCCCAGCGCTATATGACCCAGGAATCACACAGTAACGTAGTGTTAACCCAGTAGCTGCTGTATATTGTTTTTACGCCAAATTTATGTGCCCCCCCCTCTCTTTTTCACCCTCTTCTATCATGCTTCTGCAGGGGAGAGCCTGGGGAGCTAACTCTCAGCGGAGCTGTGGAGAGAAAATGGCGCTGGTGAGTGCTGAGGAAGAAGTCCCGCCCCCTCAGCGGCGGGCTTCTGTCCCGCGATTTCGTGTAAAATCATGCATATATACAGTGCCCCACTGTATATATGCCCACTTTGCCAAGAGGTCTCTAATTGCTGCCCAGGGCGCCCCCCCCCCCCCCTACAGTGACCGGAGTGTGTGGGTGTAATGTGGGAGCAATGGCGCACAGCTGCAGCACTGTGCGCTATCTCATATGAAGACAGGAGTCTTCTGCCGACGATTTTGAAGTCTTCTTGCTTCTCTCGCCGGCTTCTGGCTAATAGCTCTGCGAGGGGGACGGCGGTGCAAGGGTGAGTTCCTGTGTTCGATCCCTCTGGAGCTAATGGTGTCCAGTAGCCTAAGAAGCACGACCTATCCGCAGTTAGTAGGTTTGCTTCTCTCCCCTCAGTCCCATGTAGCAGAGAGTCTGTTGCCAGCAGATCTCTCTGAAAATAAAAAACCTAACAAAATACTTTCTTATTAGCAAGCTCAGGAGAGCTCACTAAAGTGCACCCAGCTCTGTCCGGGCACAGATTCTAACTGAGGTCTGGAGGAGGGACATAGAGGGAGGAGCCAGTGCACACCAGTAGACCTAATTCTTTCTTAGAGTGCCCTGTCTCCTGCGGAGCCCATCTATTCCCCATGGTCCTTACGGAGTCCCCAGCATCCACTAGGACGTTAGAGAAAGTACATCCTTGAGGATTCACACATGGGTGAATCCCTCAAAATTGGATCAGGCCAGTGTGGTAATTAGCTGCAAGCAAAACCCTTGTAGAAAGTTACCTTGCAATAATGGTATAATGTTCAGAGTCCCAGAGATAGACTTGAAGTTGTGGTGCTGAGTAGGTGATGTAGAACACACCGAGAAGTAGTACAACTAAAGTGTAGATAACCAGAGAGATTCCACTTAAACTTGTAATGAACAGATGAGTTGAAATACAGATGACTTGCTTGAAAGCAGAGGGGAGACTTGGAACCAGGGCCACAACTAGGTGTGTGCCAGTGGTGACTGGCACACAGCGCATATGCACTGTTAGCATAGTACCACCAGCAACACCCATAGTCCTGCAACGCAATGTGAGTCCTCAATAGTGTTACGATGCAGCCTCAGGCAGCAATGCCTGATCCCACCCCCTTTGCCACCAGAGCTTAAAGTGCAAACCAGACAACCCCATGAAGGTAACACTGAGCATCCACCCCGCATGAACAACACGCACTTACAGTGCAGCCTGATCAGTGACCACCTTCATCCCCCTGACGGGAGGTTACAGTGAGCCATGGGCAATGCTGCTACGATCCCCCCGCACTGCCGCAGCTGCCATGGTCTGTATGTCCTCCCCCAACCATGGAGGTTACAGTGAGCTGTGGGCAATACTACCTAACCCCCCCCCCCTGCAGCCGCTGCCAGAGCATACTGTGAGCCACGGGCTGTAATGCCTGACCCCCCTCCCATCTCCCTGCCTCCACCCACAAAGCTTACAGTGACCTGTGGCCTGTAACACCTGAACCCCCCACTGCCGCAGCAGCCACCAGAGTTTATTGTGAGACACGGGCTGTAATGACCGACCCACCCCCCTCTCCCTGCCACTGCTGCTGCAGCAGATTGAAGTCCTCCCCCAAAAGCTTAAAGTGACCCATGGGCTGTAATGCCTGACCCCTCCTCTGCCTGCCACCATAGCTTAAAGTCCCCCCATAAAGCTTACAGTGAGCAACATCTGTAATGCCCAATCCCCCTCTCAGAGTTATAGTGCAGCCTGACAACCCCCACCCCAGGATACACTGAGTGCACGGGCAGTCATGTCCTCACCCCCATGAAGGTCACATGGCTCAGGGGACTCTACCTGCTGTAATGTATAAAAGGTGAATCTATCTGCCGTAATGTGTAAAAGGGGACTCTAATTGGTGTAATGTGTAAAAGGAGACTCTACCTGGTGTAATGTGTAAAAGGGGACTCTATGTGGCGTAATGTGTAAACGGGGCTCTGCCTACTGTTATGTGTAAAAGGTGACTGACTGCTGTAAGTGTAAAAGGGGACTCCTCATTCCATAATGTGTAAAAGGGGGCTCTGCCTGCCATAATGTGTAAAAGTGGTTCTGTCTGCTGTAATGTATCAAAGGGGCTCTTCCTGCCGTAATGTGTAAAATGGAGCTCTGCCTGCAGTAATGTGTAAAAGGGCACTCTACCTGGCGTAATGTGTAAAAGGGGTCTCTACCTTCTATAATGTGTAAAATGGAGCTCTGCCTGCCGTAATTTGAAAATGGAGCTCTACCTCCCATAATGTGTAAAAGGGGACTCTACCTGCTGTAATGTATAAAAGATGACTCTATCTGCCGTAATGTGTAAAAGGGGACTCTACCTGGTGTAATGTGTAAAAGGAGACTCTACCTGGTGTAATGTGTAAAAGGGGACTCTGTGTGGCGTAATGTGTAAACGGGGCTCTGCCTACTGTTATGTGTAAAAGGTGACTGACTGCTGTAAGTGTAAAAGGGGACTCCTCATTCCATAATGTGTAAAAGGGGGCTCTGCCTGCCATAATGTGTAAAAGTGGTTCTGTCTGCTGTAATGTATAAAAGGGGCTCTTCCTGCCGTAATGTGTAAAATGGAGCTCTGCCTGCAGTAATGTGTAAAAAGGCACTCTACCTGGCGTAATGTGTAAAAGGGGTCTCTACCTTCTATAATGTGTAAAATGGAGCTCTGCCTGCCGTAATTTGTAAAATGGAGCTCTACCTCCCATAATGTGTAAAAGGGGGCTCTGCCTGTTGTAATGTGTAAAATGGAGCTCTGCCTGCCATAATGTGTAAAAGGGAGCTCTGACTACCGTAATGTATAAAAGGGGGCTCTGCCTGGCGTAATTTGTACAAGGGCACTCTGTCTTCCATAATGTGTAAAAGGGGACTCTGTCTGCCAAAATGTGTAAAAGGGAGCTCTTCCTGCCATAATGTGTAAAAGGGGGCTCTGCCTGCCATAATGTGTAAAATGGAGCTGTGCATGCCGTAATGTGTAAAAGGGAGCTCTGTCTGCCATAATGTGTAAAAGGGGACTCTACCTGGGTTAATGTGGGCTCTACCTGGCATAATGTGTAAAAGGGAGCTCTACCTGTTGTAATGTGTGATAGGGGCTCTACTTGAAGTAATGTGTAAAATGGGGCTCTACCTAAAGCAATGTGTAAAATGGGGCTCTAGCTGGAGTAATCTGTAAAAGGGGCTCTACCTGGAGTAATGTATATAAGTGGCAATACTGTGCAGCATAATTTGAATAATGGAGACTACTGTGCAGCGTAATATGAATTGGTATTATTTTGTGGCCACGTCCCTATATTTTTGTCACTGATCTTATTTTAAATATGGGAGGAGGGGGCGCTGATGCTGTTTCTTGCACACAGCGCTAAAAAGTCTAGTTACGGCACTGCTTGGCACTATAAATAGAGATGTGCACTGGACCATTTTTGCTATTTTGGTTCTAATTTGTTTTCGGTTTTGGTTTTGCATATCGGCCATCATTGGATTTGGTTTGTAATTATTTAAAATATTGTAAAAGAAACTAGTAAACTAGTTCCTAGAATATTGTTAACCTTAATAGCATTCATTTTAACTCACTTCCAGTTAATTGTGACCACCTCACAGCTCGCAATATTGATTCATATACTTTAGGCCAAAGGCAGCAGCAAGCTGACTGGTTACAAATAGAGATGTGCGGCGGGCACTTTTCGTGTTTTCTGTATTGGTCCTAATTCACTTTTCATGTTTTGGTTTTGGCTTGGTTTTGCCAAAACCACCCTTTCGTGTTTTGGCTTTGGTTTTGAATCTGGATGATATTTGAAAAAAACATAAAAACAGCTAAAATCACAGAATTTGGGGGTAATTTTGATCCTACAGTATTATTAACCTCAATAACATTCATTTCCACTCATTTCCAGTCTATTCTGAACACCTCACAATATTGTTTTTAGGCCTAAAAGTTGCACCGAGGTGGCTGTATGACTAAGCTAAGCGACACAAGTGTGCGGCACAAACACCTGGCCCATCTAGGAGTGGCACTGCAGTTGCAGACAAGATGGCACTATTCAAAAACTAGTCCCCAAACAGCACATGATGCAAAGAAGAAAAAGAGGTGCAATTAGGTAGCTAGATGGCCAATCTAAGTGACACAAGTGTGCAGCACAAACACCTGTCCCATCTAGAAGTGGCACTGCAATTGCAGACAAGATGGCACTATTCAAAAACTAGTCCCCAAACAGCACATGATGCAAAGAAGAAAAAGAGGTGCAATTAGGTAGCTGGATGGTCAAGCTAAGCAACACAAGTGTGCGGCAGAAACACCTGGCTCATCTAGGAGTGGCACTGCAGTTACACACAGGATGGCACTTAAAAAAACTAATCCCTAAACAGCACATGATGCAAAGAAAAAGAGGCGCAAGATGGAATTGTTCTTGGGCCCTCCCACCCACCCTTATGTTGTATAAACAGGACATGCACACTTTAACAAACCCATCATTTCGGCGACAGGGTCTGCCACATGACTGTTGCTGAAATTACTGGTTTGTTTGGGCACCCACCAAAAAATAAGCAATCATTCTCTCCTTGCACAAACTGGCTCTACAGAGGCAAGATGTCGACCTCATCATCATCCTCCGATTCCTCACCCCTTTCACTGTGTACACATCCTCCTCACAGAGTATTAATTCGTCCCCACTGGAATCCACCATCACAGGTCCCTATGTACTTTCTGGAGGCAATTGCTGGTAAAGGTCTTCCCAGAGGAATTTATAATTCATTTTGATGAATATCATCTTCTCCACATTTAGTGGAAGTAAACTCCTACGCCGATCGTTGACAAGGTTACCGGCTGCACTAAACACTCTTTCGAAGTATACACTGGAGGGGGGGGCAACTTAGGTAACATAAAGCAAGTTTGTGCAAGGGCCTCCAAATTGCCTCTTTTTCCTGCATTATACATACGGACTGTCTGACATGCCTACTTGGATACTGTCACTCATATAATCCTCCACCATTCTTTCAATGGTGACAGAATCATATGCATTGACAGTAGACATGTCAGTAATCATTGGCAGGTCCTTCAGTCCGGACCACATGTCAGCTTTCGCTCCTGACTGCCCTGCATCACCGCCAGCGGGTGGGCTAGGAAATCTTATACTTTTCCTTGCAGCCCTAGTGGCGGGAGAAATTGAAGGAGGAGCTGTTGACGTTCCGCTTGAGTTGACAATTTACTAACCAGCAGGTCTTTGCACCTCTGCACACTTGTGTCTGCCGGAAAGAGAGATGCAACGTAGGCTTTAAACCTGGGATCGAGCAGGGTGGCCAAAATGTAATGCTCTGATTTCAACAGATTGACAACCCTTGAATCCTGGCAAAGTGAATGAAGGGCTCCATCCACAAGTCCCACATACTTTGCGGAATCGCTCCATCTTAGCTCCTCCTTCAATTTTTCCATCTGCTTCTGCAAAAGTCTGATGAGGGGAATGACCAGACTCAAGCTGGCAGTGTCTGAACTGACTTCACGTGTGGCAAGTTCGAAAGGTTGGAGAACCTTGCACAAGACGGAAATCATTCTCCACTGCGCTTGAGTCAGGTGCATTACCCCTCCTTTGCCTATATCGTAGGTGGATGTATAGGCTTGAATGGCCTTTTGCTGCTCCTCCATCCTCTGAAGCATATAGAGTGTTGAATTCCACCTCATTACCACCTCTTGCTTCAGTTGATGGTGGGGCAGGTTCTGGAGTGTTTGCTGGCGCTCCAGCCTTCGACACGCAGAATGCCGAAAGTGGCCTGCAATTTTTCGAGCCACCAACAGCATCTCCTGCACACCCCTCTCATTTAAAAAAAAATTCTGCACCACCAAATTAATTGTATGTGCAAAACATGGGACATGCTGGAATTTGCCCAGATGTAATGCACGCACAATATTGGTGGCGTTATCCGATATCACAAATCCCCAGGAGAGTCCAATTGGGGTAAGCCATTCTGCGATGATGTTCCTCAGTTTCCGTAAGAGGTTGTCAGTTGTGTGCCTCTTAGGGAAAGCGGTGATATACAGCGTAGCCTGCTTAGGAACGTGTTGGCGTTTGCGAGATGTTGCTACTGGTGCCGCTGCTGTTGTTGCTGCGGGAGGCCATACATCTACCCAGTGGGCTGTTAGAGTCATATAGTTCTTAGTCTGCCCTGTTCCACTTGTCCACATGTCTGTGGTTAAGTGGACAGTGGATACAACCGCATTTTGTAGGAAACTGGTCACTCTTTTTCTGACGTCTGTGTACATTCTCGGTATCGCCTGCCTAGAGAAGTGGAACCTAGATGGGATTTGATACCGGGGACACAGTACCACAAACAATTCTCTAAGTCCCACTGAATTAATGGTGGATACCGGACATACCTCTAACACCAACATAGCTGTCAAGGCCTCAGTTATCCGCTATGCTGTCATATTTCATCTTCCTCACAAAGGACTGTTGGACAGTCAATTACTTATTGGAAGTAGTACAAGTGGTTTTCCGACTTCCCCTCTGGGATGACGATCGACTCCCAGCAGGAACAACAGGCGTACCACTCAAGGATCCTACAAAGGAATCCTGGTTAGGAGAGGACTCCTCAGTCTTGACAGTGACATGGCCTGCAGGACTACGGAAGCTCCTGACTGAGGAGGAAGTTGACATTGAGGAAGTTGGTGGTGTGGCTCTCAGGAACTTGGGTAGAGGAGGAAGAATGGATTTAGGTGTCAGTGGACTGCTTACACTCTTACCCAAAGTTTCACAACTTGACACTGACTTCTGATGAATGCACAGCAGGTGACGTATAAGGGAGGATGTTCCTAGGTGGTTAACATCCTTACCCCTACTTATTACAGAATGAAAGAGGCAACAGATGGCTTGACACCTGTTGTCCGGATTTGTGGAGAAATAATTCCACACCGAAGAGGTGGCTTTTTTGGTAGTTTGCCCAGGCATCTCAATGGGCTTCTTCATCCCATAGACAACAGGTGTCTCCCCCGGTGCCTGACTTAAAAAAACCACATCACAATCAGAATCCTTATCATCAACTTCCTCCTCAGCGCCAGCAACACCCATATCCTCATTTTGGTGTACTTCAACAGTGACATCTACAATTTGAATATAAGGAACTGGACTGTGGATGCTCCTTCCAGAACTTGCAGGGGGCGTGCAAACGGTGGAAGTAGCCACCTCTTCCCATCCAGTGTTGGGAAGGTCAGGCATGACAACCGCCAACACACTTGGACTCTCCTTGGGGATTTGTGATACCATCTCAGAACGCACAGTTCTTTTCTGTGCTCTTTCCAGCTTAACTATTTTAATTTTTCTAGCTGGAGGATGAGGGATTCCATCGTCATGTGAAGCTGAACCACTAGCCATGAACATAGGCCAGGGCCTCAGCCGTTCCTTACCACTCCGTGTCATAAATGGCATATTGGCAAGTTTACATTTCTCCTCAGATGATTTAAATTTCTTTTTTTTTTTTTACTGAACTTAGGCTTTTTGGATTTTGCATGCCCTCTACTATCACATTGGGCATCAGCCTTGGCAGACGACGTTGATGGCATTTCATCATATATGTCATGGCTAGTGGCAGTAGCTTCAGCACTAGGAGGAAGTGGTTCTTCTTGATCCTTCCCTATTGTATCCTCAAAATGTTTGTTCTCCATTATTTTTTGGGAGTTATATGAGACAATATGCGGCACAGGAATGACTGATGAGACAGGACACTTCCACTGGTCTGATGCAGCACAACACAACAATACTGTAAGAGACTTGTGGTTGTTATTATTATTATACGGCATCAGTGGACATATAGCAGCAGCGTATATCGTCACTGGAATGAGTGATAAGACAGAACACTACCACTGGTCTGATGCAGCACAACACAACAATACTGTAAGGGACTTGTGGTTGTTATTATTATTATACGGCAGCAGTGGATATATAGCAGCAGCGTATATCGTCACTGGAATGAGTGATAAGACAGAACGCTACCGCTGGTCTGATGCAGCACAACACAACAATACTGTAAGGGACTTGTGGTTGTTATTATTATTATATGGCAGCAGTGAACATATAGCAGCAGCGTATATCATCACTGGAATGACTGATGAGACAGGACACTACCACAGGTCTGATGCAGCACAACACAACAATACTGTAAGGGACTTGTGGTTGTTGTTATTATTATTATAATTATACGGCAGCAGTGGACATATAGCAGCAGCGTATATCGTCAATGGAATGACTGATGAGACGGGACACTGCCACTGGTCTGAAGCAGCACAACACAACAGCACTTTATACAGCTACACTGGATATATGGCAGCAGAGGACACCAACACTGTGACTGGCTGGACTGATGCAGCACAATACACTGACTACACTGGACTGGACTGAGCAGCACAGTACAGCACAAGACTTGCCGCCCCACTTTCCCGCCCCCACACAGACACTGGAGGACGGAGACACATCCTCTTACTACACTCTCCGAGACTGGAGTGAAAATGGGCGCGACGCGCGGCTTCTTATATGGTATCCAAATTCTGCAAGAATCCGACAGCGGGATGATGACGTTTTGCCATGTTCGGGTTTTTGAGTCAGGCGGGAAAACCCAAGCCAGGCTCGGAACCGAACTCGGCAGGCAAAGTTTGGTAGGGTTCGGTTCTCTGAGAACCGAACCCGCTCATCTCTAGTTACAAAGCAGCGTCACAAGCACACGGCAGCACTTCTAAGAAACATCGCCACACAACAGTGTCAGAAATTAAAAGTGGTGCAAGACCGAATTGTCCTTGAACAAAGTGAACAAAGTCACACTGGTGCAGTGCGCAGAACAGTACAAACAAATTATACAAATTGGTACTGTACCACCAATCCAAGGCATCCCTGCAAGTGTCCTGAGGCAACCCAGGGTGCCAATGCACATAGTTTGAGAACCACTGACATAGGTGCTCAATGTGTTTATAAAAAGACATAGTGTGGGGCACATATGCATCCCACTTAGAAGTAATGGAATGCATATATGTTTACCCAAGCATTTTCAAATGCGTCTCATGGTAATTTTAAATAAACCATTAAAATTAAAAGGTAACTGTACTAATTAGATATGTATAGAGCAGGGGTAGGCAATTAATTTCTATAGGGGGCCACATGAAAAATTGAACTGTGTTTGAGGGCCGAAACAATGATGCTGATGTTACCTGTGGTGGTTTATACCGCCACTGTTAGTACGTGATTCTATACTTAATTGTATGTGGTTGTCCTAATAAATTTGTGGTTTTATGCACTGTGGTGCTCATCCCTTCTTTTTAATTGAGTTGCACACATTACCTGACGGTGGATACGGGAATAAGGGGAAGACGCCAACCTAATTAAGAAGGTCTTAAATGCACCAGATCCAGCGCTGGGTATTTATAGGAGAAAATTAAGAGACAATCGAACCTGGGACTTGTAGTTCCACAAGCTGTACTTTTTGGTGCTGACTGAGCGGCGCGCTGTCAGGCAAGGAAGGATGACGGACATATCAGGAGGCGCCTTGGGGACATGCTGGCGGTGACTGACAGGGGAGGCGGGCAATGGGGAACAATTGTGTCCTGTAGGATGCGCTGTGAGTCACTCGTCCTGTGTGTGCCTCAGCCAATAGCATTTCAATATTGGCTGAGGCACACACAGGACTGTGATTCACAGCGTGTACTGCAAGACCCGAGCATCCATGGTGCAGGGTCCTGTGGGCGGAGAGCCTACGTGGGCCGGACAGGGATTGCCAAAGGGCCGTATAGAGGGGTATCCTCCAGATGTGCACATACATGATTAAATTACCTCCAAAATAGCTATATATCTTCCCTATTAGGGATATATCTTAAACATTTCTTAAAAGCAAATAAATTATTGCAATTTTTATATGCAAAATTACAATATATAGCAGAACCCAATAGTATTTCTAAGAGAGGAAAATGAGGGAGAGGGGAGATTCTCTCAAATTAAACTAACCATATCAATGTTTTCATTTAGACACTTTGAGATAAGTGTATTTAGTGTAAATATCCAATAGTTCTCTTTTCTAGCTAAGGCTAAATTGCTATTAAAAATATAATTTTCTGCCTTAATATGCTCTAAGATGGTGATGGAGAAACTTTTAATATCAGAGTTATGGACCTTTTCAAAATGTTTGGGCAGGCTATGCTTTTTTTACCTTATTCTTTTTATTTCTTAGATGTTCCTGTATACAAATTTAAATGTCACTTTTAGATTCACCAATATAGAAAAGGTCACTCCTACATGTGACCCTTTATATAACAAACTTAGTGTTACAAGTGACAACTTCTTTTAATGAGTAAGTTCTACCACTGTCTTACTTCCAGGAGAAACTTATTTTCTCCATATGCCAACAACAAATGCACATGTTACAGGGGAAACAGCTGGTCCTCTTTAACCATTTGCTGATGACATTCTTATCTAAATTTGTATTTTCTTTAATAGCCTTTACTTTACTGGACGCTAAAATACTCTTCAGGTTGTTGGCTCTCTGACAGACAATGCTGGGTGTTTTGGGAGTTCTGGCCATAATATAGGGTCCTCTTTCTTTTAAATAAGTTTTGTTTCAATGGTATTCAGTTCATCAATTTCTAAGCAAATGTCCAAATAATCTATAGAAGTGTTATGGTATTTATAAGTGAATTTTAAATTGTGTCTGTTCTAATGTATTGACACAATAAAATTATCAATGCTATCATTGTCTCCTTCCCATATCAAAATCAGGTCATCAATGTAATGCCCATAGAATCTGATATTAAAAAAAATTCTGAATTATAAATAAACTCCTCCTCACAATTATCCATGAAAATATTTGCATAAGATGGGGCAAATTTAGTCCCCATTGCTGTCCCTTGAACCTTATAAAAAAAAAAAGATTATTAAATTCAAAATAATTGTGTTCCAATATAAATGGTATACTATCTGACAGAAACTTTCTCTTTTTCTGATATTGGAGAGTCTGTTAATAAGCGAGTGTGAACTGCATTAATTCCCTTCTCATGATGGATGAAGGAAGGAGTATAAGCATTAACGTCTATAGTGAGCCATTCATATGTGGGGAGCCAAATGAAATTTTCTATATCTTGTAGTAAGCCTGTGGAATCATTCAGATATGATTATTGTTTCCTCACATAAGGTTGTAATTTTAAATCAAAACAATGTGACAAAATGACAGTGATGGAGTTTACTGATATTATAAACCTCCCTGGAGGGTGTTCCTTGTTTTTATGGATTTTATGGATTTTTGGGATATGATAAAATATAGGTGACCTAAGTTTTTTTTACATTTAGATACATGAGTTCTTCTTTACAGATAGAACCTTCATTATTAGCTAACTCCAACAGATGAAATAAGTCTTACTCAACAGAATTCGTAGGATAGGCTTCTGATTTTTTATAAGTATTGGGATCATTAATAATCTTAAAAGCCTCTGCTAGAGGGGGGAATGGCCTGTCAGGCATGAGGTGAAGCTGCACTTTCCCAGAGGTCCTGCACTCCCTGCTACTTGGGGTGGCTTCTGGAGAGGGGTATCCCTCCCCTGACTGGTCAACTTCACTCTCCTAAACTTGCTGACACTCGCGAGTGCCTTACCCATGGGGTCCCGGGAGTATAAGACAGTCACTGATGCGACTCCGAGCACAGGCCTACTTCCGGAGTGATTCCGCAGGCTCAGTTTCTGCTAGCCTTCCAGTTCTGCCACTGAGGCCGCCAGAGGGGTTAACTCTCACTCCCACCAGCGCTGCACCACCCGCGATCCCATCTTCTGCAGCTGGAGATGCATCAATGTTTTGCTAGCGCCCGCTTCCCAGAGCTCCGTGTGCGGCGCCCACCATCCATGAGACAGTTTCCTGTAAGACTCTAGGGAGCATCCCACTCACCTCCCTGGCCATGGAAGGTGCGCCCAGACCTCCATTACCTTCCAAGGACTCTGCCACCGGCTGGAACACAGAAAAGGTCCGGCTCAGGGTAAGAGCTACTACCAATATATTGTCTGCAGTGCTTGAACAGGCCCTGTATTACCTAAAACCACCACAGGTGGGGTTCAAGATATTGCCAGGGGAGGCTCTTCCCTTAAAGTTCCTCAGTTGTCAGAGACAATTCTCTATCAGGCAGCTTTACATTCAGACTTTCCAATCCACAGGGACATGTGACCACAGTTATTTTCATTTGCTCCCTCCATCTCCTCAGCAAACCACCATCTGGAATTGGTCTCCCCTTTGCCAAATAAAGCCCTGGTGTTTTAATTCCCTTGTTGGCTATGTGAAACTCGATATGTTTTAGTCTCCATGAGGACCTGCTCAGGGGGACTGTATAATGTCACGTTACTGACTTTGCTTTATCCATTTATTCATATGATCTGATTTATTTCCTTTTTCTACCCTTAACTGCATTAATTATGCCTAAACCACGTAAATCTGCCTCCGAGGCTAATCTTACTACATTTATCTCTAAAATGCATTACGCCTCTCAAAAACAAGGTTTGGCAGCTCCCTCTGCTAACCTCTCGGAATCTGAAAAAGATATAGAGGCATTACACTGAAAGACAGCATTGCTTCTGTACTAACCGAGATGAAGTCCCTCAAAAACACATTTCCCTCGGAAATACAAAAGGCAGTCTCAGGGCTTCAAAAAAAGATTACAGAACTGGGATCTCACACTCACGAGGTTGAACATAAATTGGATGAGGTTATCCAGTAACAACAAGACATGAGACAGTCGGTTTTGGATATGCAGGCAGACAATTACCTCCTCCAAGATCACCAAGAAGACCTGGAGAACAATTCAATAAGGAACAATTTACAAATTAAAAATCTGGCTGAATCTGTGGAACCAGCGCATCTTGAGGACTTCTTACACGTTTCTTGAAACACTTGCTTACTGATTTACCACTTGAATTGCTCACCTTGGAAAGGGTGCACGGAGCCCTGCGCTCAAAGCCCTCTGCTTCTGCTCCCCCTAGTGATGTGGTATTAAGATGTCACTACTTCAAAACATAGGAGCGGATCTTGGCCCCACCTCAAGACAAGGATAAATGCTCCTTTGAGACATTTCAGTTGGCAATTTTTAAAGATCTTGCCCCTATAACCCTCAAGAGATGTTAGGAACTCAGAGGTTGCACCCAAGTTCTCAGAAATAAAAACGTCAGATACAGATGGGGGTTCCCATTCTCCCTAATCGTCACCTGGGAGGGTTGACAACTAGTGGTTAGATCACAAAATTGCTCTACCCCATCTGGTGGATCCAAGCACCTCAAGTTCTTTGAATACCAAGAGAGGCTCGGTGTCTCTCCCTCTTCAACAAAGAGCTCCCCGCCGCATGTGGTCTATGGTCCCAATGAACTCTTCATCTACTCAGGCTCCTCCTTGAACTGCTTATCTTAGGCAGTATCTACTTACTATTACCTCTCATTTATCTCTGCTTTAAGAGCGTTCATAATGGTTTAATGTGGATTACTGTTATTGGTTGTAAAGTGCAGTGTTAGGGTATGTATTATACTTCTTTCCCTTAATGTGACAGGATTTTTGATTATGTTATATTTGTTCAGTTCCCCTTTGAGTATGGCCCATGTGGGTCCAGCTAAGCCATGTCGAGGTCAGTCCCTCTCCCCCCTGGGGTCATTAGGACCCTTACTGAGCAGTTGTGGATTTATCTCACTTCCTGCCCTATTCTGGGTGCTCAGATCGGTAGACTCCTGCCATTAGGGCTTGGAGTCCATGTTTATTTTGTCTTTCTTCTTTTCTCTGCTTCTCTTTTTCTGCTATTTCTCCCTCTTTAGTTCTCTGCTGCCTTTCTCTTCTTCTTCTCCTCATCCTGTCTCCTGTCCTTTTCACAAGAGTCCACTGAGCTAAGGACTAGAAATCTTTTCAGTAGGCTTTTTATATTGTTTTTTCCACCCACAAAATGCTGGTGAAGTTGATTACATACAACGTTAAATGTCTTAATAGTCCACAGAAGCGAACTAAGCTTTATATGTTTCTCCAACAGGTGAAGGGGGATATAATGTTTCTTCAAGAAACACATTTCAAGGGAACCTCTCATTCTAGTCTCTCATCTAAAAAATTCTCCACAGTTATCCATGCCTGTGACACCTCTCTCAAAAAAAGAGGTGTAGCGATCCTGGTATCTTCACATTTAAGTTTAGAGGTGGAGTCCACTGTAACGTATAGGCGGAGCAGATTCCTTATAGTTACTGGCTCCTTGAACCGGGTCCCTGGGACCTTAGTCAACATCTATGCCCCCAATACTAACCAGGCCTACTTCTTTACTATGTTGGATGCTAAAATCACTCAACATCATAAAGGAGCTATGATCATGGCTGGGGACTTTAACATCATTCTTCATCCCAAATTTGATCGATCCCACCCCCTCCCTACCTCTTTGGACCCCTCCAGTAACCTCAACACCAGAGGCCTTCACTCATTACTGAAAAGTAATTTACTATTTGACTCTTGGCAAATTTATGACCCTCTAGCTAAAGACTACACTTTCTTTTCACACATCCACCAGGTATACACAAGGTATACACAGAATATACATGATTTTCTTGGATCAAGACCTCTCCTCTAAACTTATAGACATTACTATTCATCCTATCACTTGGTCCGACCATGCCCAGGTGTCCCTGCTCTCATATGGTATTGATGCCCTCTCCACCCCCACCCCCCCGGTGTCTAAACAACTCTGTGTTACAATATCAGGAGACATGAACTCTTGTCTTCCAGTTGTTGGAGGAGTACTTTTCTATGAACACGCCTCCAGAGGTGGGTGACTAAACATTATGAGTGGCCATCTGATCCAAATTACTTCCAGACTACAGAAATCCGTACTCAGGCCATCAATACACTGACTGAGTAGGTTCACTGCCTTGAGGCAAATTATAAATCCTCGTTGTCACCGGATGATCTTGATAGGCTTATCAAGGCTTGGGGGGAACTTAATGTTCTATTATTGCACAAAATGGAGTATAGTCCCAGACGTTTCAACCAATCATACTATGAAAAGGGTGATAAGGTGAATAAACTTTTGGCAAGGAAATTAAGGGCCAAATTATCCTCCAAAAATATCCTATCGATCAAAAATAATCAGGGGGTCTTGATCCATGCACCCGATAAGATTACAAAGGAATCTGAATTCTTCTATCGCTCAGTTTATAATTCAGGCTCCTCCCCTGCTTCCCCTTCCCTGCTTAGTGATATTGATTCCTTCCTCTCCAAGTGCCATCTCCCTAAACTTGACCACTCTACGGTCACTAAATTGGATGCAGATATCACCATAGAGGAATTAAAAAATGTACTGAAAATGCAAAAACCTGGTAAGGCTCCTGGCCCTGATGGCCTCTCTTGGGTATTACAAGAAATGTCATTCTATTTTGTTTCCCCACTTATGTAGATTATTTAATAGTTTCCATAAAGGTGTGCCTCCCTCTCCCCGTACCCTGGAAGCATGTGTTATCTTAATCCCCAAGGAGGGCAAGGAACCCAACCTCTGTTCAAGCTTCAGACCAATTTCCCTTCTGAATAATGATATTAAACTATTTTCTAAGGTATTGGCTGTGAGGTTAAACAGTGTCCTCTCCAGTTTAATCCACACCCTTCAGGTGGGCTTCATCCCAGGCCGACAGGCGAGAGACAAAACAAGGTGTACCATTAATTTGGTTCATACCATAAACAAAGGTAAACTGCCTTCTGTACTTCTCTCCTTAGATGCCAAGAAGGCGTTTGACAGAATTCACTGCCTTTTATGTTTGCTACTTTACACCGTTTCAGCCTGTGAGGAAGTCTGCTAACTGGAATCCAGGCACTGTATTCTAATCCTTTGGCCAGGGTGCGCGTGAACGGTAGAGACTCCGACTATTTTACTATACAAAACGGTACTAGACAGAGTTGCCCTTTATCCCCTTTAATTTTCTCTCTGACCATTGAGCCTTTAGCTCAATCGATCAGTTTGAACCTGTACATTAAGGGAATACAGGTCAGGGAGGTTGACTACAAAGTATCTCTATTTGCGGACAACGTCCTCCTAGCTCTTTTCTCTCCCTTACCTCCATTCCTAATCTATTCCATGTCCTTTCTTCATATTCATCACTTTCTGGTTATAAAATTAACTACACTAAGTCAGAGACTTTGCCATTGCACTTATCACCTACTGCCAAATCTATACTAGCCAGTAATATTAATTTTGCATGGCGCCAAACGAACATTCGGTACCTGGGTGTTTTCATCACAGACTTCTACAAATCCCAATATGAAGAAAAATTCCCCAATTTATTTTCCTCAATAGTTTCAGACTTTCGGATTTGGCAAAAGCAAATAATTTCTTGCTTTGGTAGAATGGCTTCAAAATGAACATATTACCGAGGATTCTGTATCTCATGCAAACCATTCCGGTTCGTATTCCAATTGACGTATTCGTATTTAATATGTGGCTTGCAGAAAGAAATAAGTAAATTTATTTGGATGGATAAACATCCTAGACAAAAATTTAGATTTTAGCCAGAAGCCCGCTCAGAGGCGGCAGAGGTTTGCCCAACCTGCAGAAGTACTATTTGGCTACCCATTTGAGCCAGGACCTCATTTGGTTTGCATTCACCCTCAGTCTTCCTTGGGTACAAATAGAGCTGGCTGAATTTAATTTCTCCTCACTTATTCCCATCCTGTTACCCTCTGTCTCATCTAGGGATCGCCACATCTCTAACCCGGTTACGGCTCTCACTCGTTCCATTTGGCTCCAAAGTGCATGCCAATTTGGTCTTACTACCTTTCCGTCACCCATAACATCTCTTTGGGACAACCCCATCTCCCCTCCTGGGTTCTCTCCAGCACTCTCACATTCTTGGTACCAGAATCCTACTCATCCTAGATTTGTCATAGATCTTATTGAGGGTAATACCTGGTCCTCACTTGAAACCATCTCTCAGAAATGTCATATTATTCACCCTAGACTCTTTGAATATTTTCAACTAAGATCCTTCCTAGGCTCACTGACCCCATTCTCACACATGAAAGTCGATGGGAGAGATACCTTCGCCCTCCACCAGACAAGGAAGCTAAGCAGACCATTAGAAATAATGTAGCTCACTCCTCCATTTCTTCCCTTATCAAAGAAAATTTATATAAAATCTATACGAGATGGTACCTAGTCCCATCCAGGCTCAATAAAATATATCCAACTTCCTCACTATTCTGCTGGTGCAACTGTGGTTCTAGGGGAGATTTTTGCCATATATGGTGGAACTGCCCCGAGATCAAACATTATTGGACTGGGATTGAGTCTCTTTTAAGCAAGAAATTCCACTTTATAATCACCCTTAACCCATGGTCAGCGTTGTTGGGGTATCCAATAGAGAGTTTTAACCTCCGCTCAAATAAATTGGCTCAATATATTCTACATGCTACTAGAGGCTCCCTAGATTCTAGCTGTAAACAATCTTCTTACCCTCCCATGCACATGGTACTATCTAAGATATGGTTTATTATTTCTATGGAAAGAATTACCCATGCCTTACATGATACCGTTGATAAATTTAATAAGATTTGTCCCCCGTGGTTTGTCCACTTTGCCGACCAACCTCCTGGGACATGAGGGGTTTAGTATAGACAGACCAAGACTTATTTATGTAATAGTAGACTTTTCCACAGGCCCAACTTTGTTTCAGGTATGTTTTGGCTCGGTGGTCCCTTTATTTTTATTTCTCTTTTTTTCTCTTTCTCTTCATTTTTCTTTTCTTTTCTCTTCTTACTCTTCATTTTTGTTTCCACTTTCCCCTTCTTATTTCTCCTCTCCTTCCTTCTTGTGCCATATGGCTCTTTATTTTGCAATGTTTTTATTATATGCTAAAACTGCATTGCTTCTTTTGATCTTCAGGTTGTATGTTTTATTTTTCTATTGGATTTTTACGTGCTTTTTTACATATTCTGTATGGTCATGCTTGAAGCTTTGCAATAAAATCTATAAAAAAAAGCCTCTTATAGATAATTGGATCTATTTTGAACTATAACTGCTTCTCCTTTATCCACAATTTTGATAACTATATCATCATTTTGTTAACTTATGACCTCTAGGAATGAGACTTACATCGAGGTATTTTTCTAATGTGATTATTGCATACCACCCTTTTAATTCCTTGGTTGCTAATTTTTTATATTATTTAAATAACCATAATACTTATCTTTCTCATTGGTATTGCCCATAGGTTTTCATTTTCTGAAAATATTATTTGTAGTTCTCTCTTTACATAGTGGCATGTTGCCCAGCTCACAGATTTGTGGCGGTGAGGCAGTGGGGTGGTGGAGGGCATTTGCGTTCCAACCAATGCCATTTTTATATCCGGCTACATTAACATTGTGATGAAATGGAATAAATATAATAGAATAAATGTTGCTCGAAAATACACCTACCCTTATATTGTATATATTAAACAGGACATGCGTGGTTTAACAAACCAATCACTTCAGTGACAGGAACTACTACTTGTGGCTGAAATGATTGCTTTGTTTGGGCCCCCATAAAACAAGTTGCCAATGGTCTCTACATACACAAACTGGCTCTACATATGCAAGATGTCGCCATCGTCATAATCATCCAATTCCTCAACCCCATCAGTGTGTACATCCTCTTCCTCACACACTATTAATTTGTACGCGCTAAAACCACCATTACAGGTGCTTCTGTATTTTGTGGACATAATTGCCAATAAAGGTCTTTCTTGTGAAATTTGTAATTAATTTTGATAAACATCATCTTTTCCACATTTTGGGGAAGTAAAGCTTTTTTTAATGTCCTTGTAAAGACTGGGAATTGCTTTTCTAGTGAAGTGGAATCTTTATGGGATTTGGTAGCGGGAACACAGGACCTCAATTAACTGTCTAAATCCCACTGCATTAATGCGGATACTGGACACACATGATCAGCATAGCTGTTATGGCATCAGTAATCCGCTGTGCAACTGGGTGACTGCTGTGATACTTGCTTACCCTTGAAAAGGATTGATTAACAGCCAGTTGTTTTGTTAAACTACTACAAGTAGTCTTGCTAGTCCCCTACTGGGTTGAACATCCACTCACAGCAGCAGCAGTAGAAGGCATATCATTCACAGATCCTTCTGAGGAAGCCCAGAGGAGAGGAGTCAGGTATGCTTATGAAACTGGATGCAGGACTACTTCTGATCATGGTTGAGGATGTTGATGATGAAGTTGTTGGTAGTGGAGATTGCGGACACTTGGATCTAACAGAGAGAAGGGAGTTAGGTGACGCTGGACCGATTGTTACTTTTTTAGCCAAAAGTTGTCTCTGAAATTAGCAAAACTTTTGGATGAATGCGCTACAAGTGACGTAACAGGGAGGAGGTTCCTAGATGGTTAAGGTCTGTACCTCTACTTACTCTTGTTTTACAAACAGTACAGATAGCTTGACAATTGTCCAGATTTGGGTAGAAATAAATCCACACACAAGAGGTGGCTTTTTTTGTCTATTGCCCCGGCATGACAATTAACTTTTCATATCATGGGCAACAACTGTTTCCACTGGTACCCGATTTACACAAACAACATCCTCTGCATCATCATCCTCATCAACATCATCAGAGTTATAGTGTCCCAATAGGTGTTTTATTATACACTGCGGTCTGACCAGCAGTGTTACAGAAAAATAACACCAAATACATATATATATATATATATATATATATATATACACTGCTCAAAAAAATAAAGGGAACACTTAAACAACACAATGTAACTCCGAGTCAATCACACTTCTGTGAAATCAAACTGTCCACTTAGGAAGCAACACTGATTGAAAATCAATTTCACATGCTGTTGTGCAAATGGAATAGACAACAGGTGGAAATTATAGGCAATTAGCAAGCCACCCCCAATAAAGGAGTTGTTCTGCAGGTGGTGACAACAGACCACTTCTCAGCTCCTATGCTTTCTGGCTGATGTTTTGGTCACTTTTGAAAGCTGGCGGTGCTTTCACTCTAGTGGTAGCATGAGACGGAGTCTACAACCCACACAAGTGGCTCAGGTAGTGCAAGTCATCCAGGATGGCACATCAATGCGAGCTGTGGCAAGAAGGTTTGCTGTGTCTGTCAGCGTAGTGTTCAGAGCATGGAGGCACTACCAGGAGACAATTTTGAACAAAGATTTGGTAGAATGAATGAGGCGCTCCTGATGGGTGAATATACCTGCTGCCTCTCTCTTGCACCACTGGATTAATCCCAGAGAATAATCCGAAAGGGTAGAACTGAACAAAAGATATGGGTGCAGGGAGTTGGCGCTGGAAGGGGTAGGAAATGAAGCTGATGATTCAGCTGGGAAAATATGGGTATTTTTGAAAAAATGAAGAAAGATACTTATCTGGGTATTTTCAGTGTGTTTCTAATTTCTGAAGGAAGGATGACGTTTCCTCCACGGATGATGCAGTCAAACGGCGTGGTATTATGAAAAACACAAAGTAGCAAATTTTGAGTTTTTGGGAAGTCCCAATGGGGATGATGTACACTTTTTTCTTACAAGTGGGAGGATCTTTGGTAGGTGAATCGTACCTCACTTACACTAAGTGGGTGTGGTTTAAAGCACATAAAGGTTTCTTTAAAAAGGGATGCTGGAATTTTCAGCGTACCTAACTTACAATAAAGGATGTAGGTATAAACACATCAAGGTATCTTTGTAAGCTGTACTGCGTACCGGTACTCACTGTAAAGGACGTATTCAGTCTGCACATCAAGGTTTCTTTTATCCAATCAGAATGCTGATTCAGCCGCCCATATTTAAAAAGGGTTTATTGGATAAAAACAAATAAATGAAAACAAATGAAATAAAACACAGGGGGAGTATTGGCCACGAGGGAGGAACCGTCAGACAGGGAAACCGGTAGGACTATCAACAATAGCTCACTGGCCCGGTACCAAAGAAACTTAAATAATTGAGACGGTCGTACCTTTCCCCGGTCGTGCAGGTTTCCAATCCAAGTGGACCAAGTCCCTCCTCCCAGCCAACGCGTTTCGAGAAGTCTCTCTTTATCAAGGCTGGAGGTCTGTTCCTGAGAATGCATATTTATAATAAATTTACAATTGGGCTCCCGATTGCGTCACTTCCGGTTTCGGAGCTAACCGGAAGTGCGGGTCCGCCGCAAAGGGACATCACTTGGCTAAGACATTATGAGTTAAACATTAAAATGGCAAGCTTCCACAATGGGTCATCTTTTGGTGTTACAAATGGCTTGTAATGGAATCATTTTAGCTAAGTATTCCCGGAGTTTTCGGCCGTGACCGGAAGTGGACGTCTGGTGTTATGGGTAATGTAGTTTTCCAAGCCAGGAAGGTCCGTCGGCGGAAGTGGCCGGCGGGCGTGATGGATAACACAGTCACTATTTGCAATGTTCAAGTCTCTTACGGCGGAAGTAACCGCCAGGTATCATGGGAAGTGTAGTTTTGTCGGAAGGGTATCAAAAGCTAGAATTTTATTATAAGGGAGCCGGAAGTGACATTAGAGACTGATGGGAAATGAAGTTCCCAGGGTCTTTATTTGAAAAAAAGGTTCCTGGTGAAAAAATGCTTCCTTAATATCCTTTTGGCTGTTTTCCAATCAAATATAGGAGGCCATAATCAGAGGCCGTGGGGCATGCTGGGAGATGTAGTTCTGAGTGTTTTGAAAATCACTTTTTATCTTGGTGGGCCTTCATAATGAGGAATGGATTTTTGCTGAAAAAAGAAGAAAAACATCCTATGAAAGAATAATTAATAAAAATAAAAATATATCAAAATAAAAATAAAATAAAAATAAAAATAAAAATAAATAAAAATGGAAATAAATAAAATAAAAATAAAAATAAAAATAAAAAAATAAAAAATCAAAAGGTTCATTGGCCTGAAACATGTCAAGACCACATGGAAAGATAGGAACATAGAAAAGAAGTTGGCACAAACAGAAATGCGTACCATCTTTGAACTAAAAACATTAAGCCCACAAGGACTCAACCATGACTTTGAACTCAAATGGTTTCTTTAAAACTCATTACATCTACCTTCCATCATCTAATGTCATTCACTATTTTTATTTTATTTTTATTTTTATTTTCATTTTTATTTTTATTTTCTTATTTTTATTTTTATTTTTATTTTATTTTATTTATTTCCATTTTAATTTTTATTTATTTTAATTTTTATTTTAATTTTATTTTTATTTTGATATATTTTTATTTTTATTAATTATTCTTTCATAGGATGTTTTTCTTCTTTTTTCAGCAAAAATCCATTCCTCATTATGAAGGCCCACCAAGATAAAAAGTGATTTTCAAAACACTCAGAACTACATCTCCCAGCATGCCCCACGGCCTCTGATTATGGCCTCCTATATTTGATTGGAAAACAGCCAAAAGGATATTAAGGAAGCATTTTTTCACCAGGAACCTTTTTTTCAAATAAAGACTCTGGGAACTTCATTTCCCATCAGTCTCTAATGTCACTTCCGGCTCCCTTATAATAAAATTCTAGCTTTTGATACCCTTCCGACAAAACTACACTTCCCATGATACCTGGCGGTTACTTCCGCCGTAAGAGACTTGAACACTGCAAATAGTGACTGCGTTATCCATCACGCCCGCCGGCCACTTCCGCCGATGGACCTTCCTGGCTTGGAAAACTACATTACCCATAACACCAGACGTCCACTTCCGGTCACGACCGAAAACTCCGGGAATACTTAGCTAAAATGATTCCATTACAAGCCATTTGTAACACCAAAAGATGACCCATTGTGGAAGCTTGCCATTTTAATGTTTAACTCATAATGTCTTAGCTAAGTGATGTCCCTTTGCGGCGGACCCGCACTTCCGGTTAGCTCCGAAACCGGAAGTGACGCAATCGGGAGCCCAATTGTAAATTTATTATAAATATGCATTCTCAGGAACAGACCTCCAGCCTTGATAAAGAGAGACTTCTCGAAACGCGTTGGCTGGGAGGAGGGACTTGGTCCACTTGGATTGGAAACCTGCACGACCGGGGAAAGGTACGACCGTCTCAATTATTTAAGTTTCTTTGGTACCGGGCCAGTGAGCTATTGTGGATAGTCCTACCGGTTTCCCTGTCTGACGGTTCCTCCCTCGTGGCCAATACTCCCCCTGTGTTTTATTTCATTTGTTTTCATTTATTTGTTTTTATCCAATAAACCCTTTTTAAATATGGGCGGCTGAATCAGCATTCTGATTGGATAAAAGAAACCTTGATGTGCAGACTGAATACGTCCTTTACAGTGAGTACCGGTACGCAGTACAGCTTACAAAGATACCTTGATGTGTTTATGCCTACATCCTTTATTGTAAGTTAGGTACGCTGAAAATTCCAGCATCCCTTTTTAAAGAAACCTTTATGTGCTTTAAACCACACCCACTTAGTGTAAGTGAGGTACGATTCACCTACCAAAGATCCTCCCACTTGTAAGAAAAAAGTGTACATCATCCCCATTGGGACTTCCCAAAAACTCAAAATTTGCTACTTTGTGTTTTTCATAATACCACGCCGTTTGACTGCATCATCCGTGGAGGAAACGTCATCCTTCCTTCAGAAATTAGAAACACACTGAAAATACCCAGATAAGTATCTTTCTTCATTTTTTCAAAAATACCCATATTTTCCCAGCTGAATCATCAGCTTCATTTCCTACCCCTTCCAGCGCCAACTCCCTGCACCCATATCTTTTGTTCAGTACTACCAGGAGACAGGCCAGTACATCAGGAGACATGGAGGAGGCCGTAGGAGGGCAACAACCTAGCAGCAGGACTGCTACCTCCGCCTTGTACAAGGAGGAACAGGAGGAGCACTGCCAGTGCCCTGCAAAATGACCTCCAGCAAACCACAAATGTGCACGTGTCTACTCAAACAATCAGAAACAGACTCCATGAGGGTGGTATGAGGACCCAATGTCCACAGGTAGGGTTGTGCTTACAGCCCAACACCGTGCAGGACGGTTGGCATTTGCCAGAGAACACCAAGATTGGCAAATTTGCCACTGGCACCCTGTGCTCTTCACAGATGAAAGCAGGTTCTCACTGAGCACATGTGAAAGACGTGACAGAGTCTGGAGATGCCAAGGAGTACGTTCTTCTGCATGCAACATCCTCCAGCATGACCGGTTTGGCAGTGGGTCAGTAATGGTGTGGGGTGGCATTTCTTTGGGGGGCCGCACAGCCCTCCATGTGCTCGCCAGTGGTAGCCTGACTGCCATTAGGTACCGAGATGAGATCCTCAGACCTCTTGTGAGACCATATGCTGGTGCAGTTGGCCCTGGGATCCTCCTAATGCAAGACAATGCTAGACCTCATGTGGCTGGGTGTGTCAGCAGTTCCTGCAAGACGAAGGCATTGATGCTATGGACTGGCCCGCCCGTTCCCCAAACCTGAATCCAATTGAGCACATCTGGGACATCATGTCTCGCTCCATCCACCAATGCCACGTTGCACCACAGACTGTCCAGGAGTTGGCGGATGCTTTAGTTCAGGTCTGAGAGGAGATCCCTCAGGAGACCATCCGCCACCTCATCAAGAACATGCCCAGGCATTGTAGGGAGGTCATACAGGCACGTGGAGGCCACACACACACTACTGAGCCTCATTTTGACTTGTTTTAAGGACATTATATCAAAGTTGGATCAGCCTGTAGTGTGTATTTCCACTTTAATTTTGAGTGTGACTCCAAATCCAGACCTCCATGGGTTAATAAATTTGATTTCCATTGATAATTTTTGCGTGATATTGTTGTCAGCACATTCAACTATGTATAGAACAAAGTATTTAATAAGAATATTTCATTCATTCAGATCTAGGATGTGTTATTTTAGTGTTCCCTTTATTTTTTTGAGCAGTGTATATATATATATATATATATATATATATATATATTTCTCTGCTTTTATTTTTTTAAACTGGGACAGAGCACCTATAGATTGACAGATGACCCCTGGATGAACACAGCAGTCCCTTGTTGGACACAGCACCCCTTTATGTGCAGCAATGCACCCCTGGGGATGGACCACCTACATTTGGGGTACTACCTACAGTGTCACAATACGTGTATGATTATACACTGTGGTCCGAACGGCAGTGTCACAGAAAAAGAATAGTACTGTAGCCTGGGGTGCAGCACTATATATATATATATATATATATATATATATTTTATATACAGTATATATATATATACAGTATATATATATATATACTGTATATAGACATAGATATAGACATAGATATAGACATAGATATATACAGATGGAGACACACTATCGTGGCTCCATCTATGCCTAGTCGCGCCCTGCGGGACGGACTACCGAGAGTAAATGGGGCGAGTGTGCATAGACGCGCATATGCCCCATCCAAAGTGACTGGTAGCATCTGTGTACGCTCGGTGGCGGGCCGAGGCGCAGGCGCGCCTAGGTATGCCGCTGGCCCCTGACTGCAATGTAGCAGCGTGGCTCCATCTGTATAGATAGATATTTAAATAATATTTTTTTTTCCACACAGGCAGAACATCTCTAGATTGACAGAACATCCCTGGATGGATAACAAAGCATCCCTGGATAGACACAGCATGGACAAAGCACCCTTGGAGGACAATGCAGCCCCAGACCCTTGACAGACAACTCTGCTGCACCCCTGGATGGACAACTTCACCCCTGGATGGACACAGCACAGACAAGTCCGTTTGCTACAAGCTCCACAGCCAAAGTAAAATGGCGCCAATCAACAGGGCCTTTTATAGAATTCAAAACTTGCAAGAATTCTACAGCAGGAGGATGACAGTTTGCCTCGTTTTGGGATCAGAGTAAGGTGGGAAAACCAGAGCCGGACTTGGAATGCGGCATGGATCAGGAAGTTTGGGTGTATATATATATATATATATATATAGCACTGGAGCTCTATCTAATCTGTGTTATAGATGGTACACTCAGTCTTCAAAAGTGACCAGGAATATGTAATTTTTTATGATATTACGTGTAATGTTAAACATGCAGCCAATTTAGTATTAACGTATAAACCATTTTGGAGAGCCTGCAGTATCTTCCTATACTGGCAGCAGTGTTACATCACTCAGGCTGAACCATGAGTGCTAAAGTCAACAGTTGATTTTTCTAGCGTTAATTTGGTGTTAACGCACATCTCTGATAATATAAGATCTGTGCAGAAGCCACACTGCGCATGTGCAGATACAGGTCTTCGATGTCGCTCGCAGTGCACTAAAAGCTGCAGTGTGATTAACATGCTGGCGTTTTGGGGTGGCGATAGGCAGCATTCCAGAAAACAAGGGGTTTACTGAAGCCAGTAGTTGCATCCTCTGTCATGGCTGCACTGGTTCCTGCAGCATGATTTCACCAGAGATACTGAGCAATATCAGGATGACTCAGATGTCCAGTAGTTACGCAGAAGATCTAATGCATCTTTGCGTGCAGCAGCAAATCTCAGAAGCCACCAGTGGCCGTCCTGCAGCTTTTGCGTCTACCTATGAATCAGTCACTATGTGTTGAGAATTGGCACAGGTTATATAAGCACAGTAGACCAGTGGATGTCAAACTCGGTCCTCAAGGCAGCCTAACAATCTTGGGGCCTAATTCTGAGTTGATTGCAGCAGCAAATATGTTAGCAGTTGGGCAAAACCATGTGCACTGCAGGGGGGACAGATATAACATGTGCAGAGAGAGTTAGATATGGGTGGGGTGTATTCAAACTGAAATCTAACTTACAAAAACGAGAAAGCGCTGTTCACTTTGGTAAAATATGTTCTTTACTGATATATATAAAAAAACACAATGCTACAAATACAAGCATATACCGGCCAGTATGAAACTTATAAAACAATTAATACATGATTCCTAAATCACACAATAAAATAATTCTATATCACCCTTAATTAATGAATCTATTATTGCTTACACTAAATATGTTTTCTTATATATTGAAGAAAATTCGGATAGATTTCACAATAGATTAATCAATAATTTAGTAGGTTAGGCATGCATGCATTCCATAAAAAGACTGAAGAATGGGTTAGTATGTTTCCAGTTCCAGCTGCACAATGGGTTAATTTGTACCCAGCAAGTCCTTTATGCATATATTTGTTAGTTAGAGGCAGTGTGCAAGAATGTTACTATTTTTCATACGGAACCAAAACCTCCAACCACTTTTTCCTTTTTGTGGGAGGTATAAATCAAGGTTAGTCAGAAGTGTTAGATTCAGTCCAGAAAGAAATACAGTAAGCAAATGCTCTCTATTTCGCCACAACCTCAACCATCCACTTCTCACACGGTTAGTTTGATTGATTAGGTGAGGCACATATAATCAGGTGAATCATTATGCTGTGATCCGTTTCCACAAGGACTAGAGTGCATTTAGCAGAAGCACTCACTTGCAACTTTTATCCTTGATGGCTGATATAATTGCCAGCCTGATTAAAAAGTATATATATACTCCTTCCCCTGTGCACTGGGGTTGACTGTAGCAGGTAATGGAGAGTACTCTCCTGACTCACAACTCCTCTAGTATGCCCACAAACGCATTTCTCCGCCTCCGGGTCCGTTTCAGCGGCTTCGTCGGTGTGACACACTGACGAAGCCGCTGAAACGGACCCGGAGGCGGAGAAACGCGTTTGTGGGCATACTAGAGGAGTTGTGAGTCAGGAGAGTACTCTCCATTACCTGCTACAGTCATTTGTGTGGCTCATAAACCCTCATTACCGGCTGGTGAACTGCTTTCTTCCAACCCCAGTGCACAGGGGAAGGAGTATATATATACTTTTTAATCAGGCTGGCAATTATATCAGCCATCAAGGATAAAAGTTGCAAGTGAGTGCTTCTGCTAAATGCACTCTAGTCCTTGTGGAAACGGATCACAGCATAATGATTCACCTGATTATATGTGCCTCACCTAATCAATCAAACTAACCGTGTGAGAAGTGGATGGTTGAGGTTGTGGCGAAATAGAGAGCATTTGCTTACTGTATTTCTTTCTGGACTGAATCTAACACTTCTGACTAACCTTGATTTATACCTCCCACAAAAAGGAAAAAGTGGTTGGAGGTTTTGGTTCCGTATGAAAAATAGTAACATTCTTGCACACTGCCTCTAACTAACAAATATATGCATAAAGGACTTGCTGGGTACAAATTAACCCATTGTGCAGCTGGAACTGGAAACATACTAACCCATTCTTCAGTCTTTTTATGGAATGCATGCATGCCTAACCTACTAAATTATTGATTAATCTATTGTGAAATCTATCCGAATTTTCTTCAATATATAAGAAAACATATTTAGTGTAAGCAATAATAGATTCATTAATTAAGGGTGATATAGAATTATTTTATTGTGTGATTTAGGAATCATGTATTAATTGTTTTATAAGTTTCATACTGGCCGGTATATGCTTGTATTTATAGCATTGTGTTTTTTTATATATATCAGTAAAGAACATATTTTACCAAAGTGAACAGCGCTTTCTCGTTTTTGTTTGTTGTATTCTGTTGTGGAGGGGTTAGGATCATCCCTCAGAGTGTAGCTGCTTTTCACTTTGGGTGTGACAGCGCCATGTGCAAATTTGTATTTTAGTGAAATCTAACTTGCTGTGTAAAAATAAAGCAGCCAGTATTTACCCTGCACAGAAACAAAATAACCCACCCAAATCTAACTCTCTCTGCACATGTTATATCTGCTCCCCCTGCAGTGCACATGGTTTTGCCCAATTGCTAACAAACTTGCTGCTGCGATCAACTCAGAATTAGGCCCTTGGTTTTAAGAATATCCATGCATGAGCACAGATGGTTAAATCAAATTGACTGAGGTACTAATTAAGTCACCCGTGCCCAAGTATGGATATCATTGACAACTAACTGACAATTTTTACCCCGCAATTTTTTGAGAAATTGTTTTTTATTTTATTTAATAAAGTTTGAAAAGTATTTTTAAATATATATTTTAAAGCGCAATGGAATATGCTGCCCTATATAAGAAACTGTTAATAAATAAATAAATAAAATTTAAATATTTTATTTAAAAGTAGTATACCTAGGGAGTGTTTTGCACCCCACCTCCCAACCCTGTGTCCATAGGCCTCTACTGTAATTTTACTTCCCACCCCCTATTACAAGTATTCCCCCTTGTGGAATAAGATCTCCAGAAGTGTCAACCCCCACCCCCCTGGTGGTAACAGATTTCCTAGCAGTACCCCCACCTTCACCCACAGTGTCAATGGGCATCAGTTAATTACCACCCCTCGTGTCTTTGTTTATATATATATATATATATATTATATAAACCCCCGCCCAAAATTTTTATATATGGGGCAGCATAAACACCCTCAAGTGATACTTGTCACCTCCCATTTGCAGTCTCGCCCCTCACCTTTTTGCAGACAGCGGGGCATGGGGCAGTGGGGACTGATCATCAGTTCCTCCTGCTGCAGCTGATCTCTGCACTTGTAGAGATCACCATAGATGTGCTGGGGAAGGCAATAATATTGCGCTCCCAGCACTTTTAGTTCTGGCACATGTGCCCAGGAGTACCACTCGCAAGGTATTTTGGGGTATGATTTTGGAAATGAAGTCTGCAGTCACGGTTTGCTACATCACTTTTGCAGAACGGATTTCCTCCATAATAGGTAGAGATGAGCTCCGAGAACCGAATCCTACCGGACTTCACAATTCGAGTCTGGATCCGAGTCAGGCTCGGGTTTTACCGCCTCACTCAGAAACCAGAACGAGGCAAAACGTCATCATCCCGCTGTCGGATTCTCGCGGGGTTTGGATTCCATATAAGGAGCCGCGCGTCCCCGCCATTTTCACTCCGGCATTGGAGGGTGTTGAGAGAGGACGTGTCTCCGTTCTCTCAGTGTCCGTGTCTTGTGCTGTATTTGTCCAGTCATAGTGGTTGTGTCCTCTTGCTGCCATATGTCCATTGCTGCTGTGTTGTGCTGCATCAGTTCAGTGGTGGTGTATTGTGCTGCATCAGTCCAGTGCTGGTGTCCTGTGCATCAGCCATCAGTCATTCCAGTGACCAGGCAGTCACAGTGGTTGTGTCCTCTTGCTGCCATATGTCCATTGCTGCTGTGTTGTGCTGCATCAGTTCAGTGGTGGTGTATTGTGCTGCATCAGTCCAGTGGTAGTGTCCTGTGCATCAGCCATCAGTTATTCCAGTGACCAGGCAGTTACAGTGAATGTGTCCTCTTGCTGCCATATGTCCATTGCTGCTGTGTTGTGGTGCATCAGTTCAGTGGTTGTGTATTGTGCTGCATCAGTCCAGTGGTAGTGTCCTGTGCATCAGCCATCAGTCATTCCAGTGACCAGGCAGTCACAGTGGTATAGTCTGCTGCCATATGTCCACTGCTGCCGTCTAATAATAATAACAAGTCCCTTACAGTGTTGCTGTGTTGTCCTGCATCAGACCAGTAGTAGTGTCATGTGCATCAGCCATAAGCCATTCTTGTGATGAGGCAGTCAGAGTGGTATACTCTGCAGCCATATGTCCACTGCTGCCGTATAATAATAATAATAATAATAATAATAATAATAATAATATCAATAATAACAACAACAACAACAACAAGTCCCTTACAGTGTTGCTGTGTTGTCCTGCATCAGAGCAGTGGTAGTGTCCTGTGTATCAGTCAGTCCAGTGACCATTCACAGTGGTGGTGTCCTCTGCTGCCATAGCCCAGTGCTGCTGTATAATTAGCTGTGTTGTCCTGCATCAGACCAGTGGTAGTGTCCTGTGCATCAGTCAGTCCAGTGATCATTCACAGTGGTGGTGTTGTCTGCTGCCATATGTCCAGTGCTGCTGTATAAATCCAGTCCATTGCAGTGGTGCTGTGTTGTCCTGCATCAGTCCAGTGGTGCTGCCATATAAGTTTAGTGGTGCTGTCCTGTGCTGTATATTATTTACGCCAAATAAAAGGGTTATTAACATTTAATCCAAATAATTTTTACAGGGTTTGCCCTGTGAGGTGTAGGGGTATACTCTCCTGTGCCGCATATTGTGTTATATAACTCCAGAAAAATAATGGAGAACAAAAATTTGGAGAATAAAATAGGGAAAGATCATGAATCCCTTCCTCCTAGTGCTGATGCTGCTGCCACTAGTCATGACCTAGACAATGAAATACCATCAACGTCATCTGCCAAGGCCGATGCCCAATGTGATATTAGAGGGCATGTAAAATCCAAAAAGCCAAAGTTCAGTAAAAAGACCCAAAAAAAAGAAATGTAAATGGTCTGAGGAGAAACGTAAATTTGCCAGTATGCCATTTACGACACGGAGTGGCAAGGAAAGGCAAAGGCCCTTCCTATGTTCATGACTAGTGCTTCAGCTTCACATAACGATGGAAGCCTTCAACCTCCATTTTAGCATTTAATTCCAGTGATTTGGACATATAATTCCAGTGATTTTGACGTATAATTCCAGTGATTTTGCAGTATTGTTCCAGTGATTTGGACGTATAATTCCAGTGATATGGATGTATAATTCCAGTGGGAATTATTTGTGTCACTTGGCTTAGTCATACAGCTACCTCATTGCACCTCTTCGACATCTTTGCATGAGGTGCTGTTTGGGGCCTAGTTTTTGAAAAGTACCATCCTGTCTGACACTGCCGTATGAGTCCAGGGGTACTGCTGTATTAGTCCTGGGTACTGCCATATAAGTCCACCAATTGCAGATTTTTTTTAAAAATGACAGGGGTGTGCAGGAGATGCTGTCAATGGACCGAACAATTGCGGCCCACTTTCGACATTCAGCCACTGCGTGACAGTACTAGATGGGCCAGGTGGTTGTGTCGCTTAGCTTAGTCATACAGCAACCTCGGTGCACGTCTTTTTCTTCTTTGCATCATGTGCTGTTTGGGGCCTTTTTTTGGATATCTGCCCCCCTGTCTGCCACTGCAGTGCCACTCCTAGATGGGCCAATTGTTTGTGTCGCTTGGCTTAGTCATACAGCTACCTCATTGCACCTCTTCTACATCTTTGCATGAGGTGCTGTTTATGGCCTTTTTTTTGGGATATCTGCCCTCCTGTCTGCCACTGCAGTGCCACTCCTAGATGGGCCAATTGTTTGTGTCACTTGGCTTAGTCATACAGCTACCTCATTGCACCTCTTCTAAATCTTTGCATGAAGAGCTGTTTGGGGCCTAGTTTTTGAAAAGTGCCATCCTGTCTGACACTGCAGTGCCACTCCTAGATGGGCCAATTGTTTTTGTCACTTGGCTTAGTCATACAGCTACCTCATTGCACCTCTTCTACATCTTTGCATGAGGTGCTGTTTGGGGCCTAGTTTTTGAAAAGTGCCCTCCTGTCTGACACTGCAGTGCCACTCCTAGATGGGCCAGGTGTTTGTGCCGCACACTTGTGTCGCTTGGCTTAGTCATACAGCAGCCTCGGTGCACCACTTTTTCTTCTTTGCATCATATGTTGTTTTGGTCCTTTTTTTTATATCTGCCCTCCTGTCTGACACTGCAGTGCCACTCCTAGATGGGCCAGGTGTTTTTGCTGCACACGTGTGTCATTTAGCTTAGTCATACAGCCACCTCGGTGCAACATTTTGGCCTAAAAACAATTTTGTGAGGTGCTCAGAATAGACTGGAAATGAGTGAAAATTAATGTTATTGAGGTTAATAATACCATAGGATCAAAATTACCCCCAAATTATGTGATTTTAGCTGTTTTTATGTGTTTTTTTCAAAAATCATCCAGATCCAAAACCAAAACGAAAAACACGAAAGGGTGGTTTTGGCAAAATCAAGCCAAAACCAAAACACGAGCGGGGAATTAGAACCAAAACCAAAACACGAAAAGTGCCCGCCACACATCTATATACTGTATATATAGCGAGAGAGAGAGAGAGAGAGAGAGAAAACTGCCCCTTAAACTCTATACTTATTAAAGCTATTAATAGAAAAGTACAGTTCCCATGGAAGCCTAGTTCAACATAAAAACATGTTCTGCAAACGTGCTTGTAATGTTAGCTTGTCAAATAATAATTATTTATTACCAGTTATTTATATAGTGCACACAAATATTCTGCAGCGCTTTACAGAGAATATTTGGCCATTCACATAGTCCCTACCCCAGTGGAGCTTACAATCTATATTCCCTACCACATGTGCATGCGCACACACTCATTATCGGGTTAACTTTTGTTGTGGTCCAATTGACCTACCAGTATATTTCTGGATTTTGGGAGGAAACCAGAGTACCCGGAGAAAACCCACGCAAGTACGGGGAGAATATACAAACTCCGCACAGGTAGAGCCATGGTGGGAATCAAACCCATGACCTCAGTGCTGTGAGGCAGTAATGCTAACCATTACACCATCTGTACTGCCCGGGTGTAGTATGGTATGCCGGCGGCCGGGCTCCCGGCGACCAGCATACCGGCGCCGGGAGCCTGACCGCCGGCATACCAACAGCGTGGCGAGCGCAAATGAGCCCCTTGCGGGCACGGTGGCATGCTATGCGCGCCACGCTATTTATTCTCCCTCCAGGGGGGTCGTGGACCCCCACGAGGGAGAATATGTGTCGGTATGCCGGGTGTCGTGATTCCGGTGCCGGTATACTGTGCGCCGGGATCCCGACATTCGGCAACCAGAAGACTACCCGTACTGGCCATAATAATCTAAAAATATATTTAAAAATCCTATATTCCAAGTGTTATTTGTGTAAGGTAACTTCTTACCTGCTAGTTATTGTAGTTCAGATACACTTTCTGTTAAAAAAAAATAGCTACTTGCCTTGCAAAGTCATTTAATCAGCAGGCAATTGGTTGATAATGGAGAAGAATAGGGGCTACTATGTTTTTGTGAAACTGGTGTTTTTTTAGACTCCTTCAGAGTATGCTGGGGATCAGTTAGATTTGCTGTCATCTAGTGACATCTTGTGGACAAACCATGAAAAATATCTGAAAATAGAGAATGCAATCTTTGTTAAGGCAAAGAAAAAAAAGAGACCAAATTAATATGCAATATAAACTGTTTACAGGATGCTTATGTTGAAATCAGTTTTGGCACAGCTTTATTAACTATTCTGATCTTTTTCTACTACAAGAACATCCAAAGAACAGAATAAGGGTATTTGCAAGACAATTTAAAATATAAATATAGATAGTGTGAAATACCATTACCATCATAGTATCAAAGCTTTTCACTGGCATGAAATATGTTGCATAAATGAACTTTTACCTAAATAAATGTACACTACCGATATAGACCAACTTCAGGAACATACTGTAAATACAACTTTTAAAAGTCATTTTAGCTTTATTTTTGCAGGAACTAAGTAGTAGTCATCTCTGCTGGTTTCTTCCTGCCAAGCAAGGAGCAAAACAAATATACAACAACTCTGACAACAGTTTATGAATACAGTAACAATTAATGAACTCTACTGCCGGCTTTATAAAATTATTACTATCCCTAGGGTATACCTCCACTAAGTTTGGTGGTGCATCAGTTTGTTGGTTCAGACATTTACAAGCTGAGGAGGTACAATGCTGAGGATGTGTTGTAGACTATGCTCCTGAATAATAAGTTATCTCTCCTTAAGTTAAAATCCCTCCAATCAGGCCATTGGGAAAGGTATTTCTATAAGTATCCCTTTGACAACTGTTTCTTTTCAACGTATCAAGTCAATCACTGAATACAATGTTGCATAATTTGTGAATGGAGCCAGCAAGCAGAAATGGGCTTTAAATAAACTCCCTTAAGAAATTATTTGCCTGGTTTAATTCCTCAGTTTAATTTACTCTCTGTATGGGGTAAATTTACTAAGATGGGAGTTCTATTTAAGATGGGATGTTGCCCATAGCAAACATGCACAATAAGACTCGCCTCTAGTCTCCAAACTTTTAAACGCTCCCTGAAAACTCACCTCTTCAGACAAGCCTATTAAATTCCGTACCCACCCACATAACCTTCAGTGCTTCCCTATCTAATTACAGCCTCTCTGTACAGTATACATAACATCACATATCTTGTCTTTCTTTACTCTCACACCCTCCTGACACTTGCCCAACATTGCGGGGTGATCATATCATAAAACCCATTAAGAACCTAGCAATCTGGTGGACCATTATGCAATAGGTAGCATCTATCCTTGTGTATCAATGCCTATTTCGCTATAGATTGTAAGCTTGCGAGCAGGGCCTTACTACCTCTATGTCTGTCTGTTTTTACCCAGTTTTGTTCTATTACTGTTGTTCCAATTGTAAAGTGCAATGGAATATGCTGCGCTATATAAGAAACTGTTAATAAATAAATAAACATGATTTTATTGACGCCAGTACTTTGTAGGTCCACCATGTGCAGCGATTACTGCAGGCACCCTTCTTGGCAAACTGTCTACAAGTTCCTGGACAATAGTAGATTGGTCATTTCGCCTTAAGTACAGCGACTAACTGTGATAGTGAAGAAAGTCAAATCGGTCTAGAACGCACCCTTCACTCCAGTTCTTCCCAGAGATTATCAATGGGGTTAAGCTCTAGACCAGTGATTTTCAACCTTTTTTTACTCGCGGCACACCGAACAATATTTTAAAATTGCCAAGGCACACCATCCGATCCCCACAGAAAACCCCCCAAAACAACACACATTGGCCCTCACAGTAATAAAAAATCAACACATACATTGGCCTACACAGAAAAAAACAATCACATTGCTCCTTACATAAATCCTTTTGCTCCTTACATAAATCCTATTGCTCCCCACATAAATCATGTTGCTCACACATAAATCAATCACATTTCTCCCCACATAAATTCTATTGCTCCCCACATTAATTATTCACATTGTTCCCCCCATAAATCCTTTTGCTCTCCACAGAAGATAACATAACAAAGATTAGCCCCCACTGGTCAGCTGTCCTCCTCCCTGTCCCTCAGTGGTGGAGGTTGTTCATAGTGGAGTTCTGCGAATACTGAGCAGCGGGCGGGCAGGTGTGGATTGTGGGTGGGCAAGGAAAGCTGTGGATGCAAGCGGGAACTGGAAGATGTGTGTGCAGGCGGGTGGGCTGGCTGGGTGGCGAGTTGCGGCGGCCATGACCTATGATATCACATCGCCGCATCATCAAGGTACAGGTCACAGCCAGAGCATGAATGATCCTCTAAGAAGAGCCCGGGCCAACAGTTCACTCTGAAGGTGCAGGAAGCTGCTCTGGCTCCACGGCACACCTTGCAACTGGTCGTGGCACACTAGTGTGCCATGGCACACTGGTTGAAAAGCCTGCTCTAGACTCTAAGTGGGCCAGTCCAGCCATGTCAGCAAGTTTTCTGTATACCACTCCAGTGTTGCCCTGGCAAGGATGTGGTATACAAGTTAGACAGTTAAAAGATTGACAGTGATGAGGTCGACACGGTCGACAGTCAAAAGGATGGCAGGGTTGAAAGGCTGACGCCAACACATTTTTTCTGTTATTTTGTGTTTTTAAACATTTTCGTCAAATTTGTTGAAATTGTCCCCGCGCAGGGCTTGATGGCTCGCTTTGCTTACCACAAAGTTACTAAAGGTAATAGTTTGACATAGATTGCAAAATAAAAAAAAAGTTGGAAAAGCATGAAAAAAACGTGTCGACTCTTTCATCCTTTTGACTATCAGACTTTTGACTGTCTGACTTTTAACCCTGTCAGGCTTTTGACCCTGTTGACCTTTTGACTGCCGACCATATGGTGTCAACCTGATGAATGTCAATATTTTAACTGAAAATCTCCTCCTCCTGGAAACATGACAGTGCGCAGCCTACAGTGATCCCTTTTCAAACTCGGTCAGCTCTTTCCAGCAAGACATTTCATTAGCAATTGATCTAATAAATGCACCCCCCCTACCCGTTTTATACCTTCACGAACACGTGTATTCTGCAGGATCACACAATTTTGCTTGTGTGGAACGGGAGGAGGGGGATGTCCAATCACTTTTGTTTACTTAGTGTACTATAAGAGCAAGCAAGGAGTAGATATATATATATATATATATATATATATTTTTTTTTTTTTTTTCATTTTTTTTTTTTCAGTAGGGGCTATGTATGAGTTAGTTATTTTCAGGTGACTATCTTTCCCAGAGGCATCACTATAAACCTCAGAGGAGTCACGATAAAATACGGACTCCTCTTTAGAGACATGGAGCAAGATGCTGCACTGTGACATTACTATGCAGCACCTGGTTCCTATCACTGAGGAGGAGCCGGCAGTGCAGACAGATGAGTCTCGGGGGAAGTACAGCATCTTCAGGAATGCTAGGCATGCCTCCGGAGTACTGAATACAGGGTTGGCCATGAGGCCATGCCAACCCTTTTGGGTGGTAGTGGGGTGGGGGCGCTGCTTAGCACACTGAGTGTCACTGACCAAAGTGATGCTGCTGTTCATACTGTACCAAGATATTATGCTAAATCTGTGAGTTTTAGTAAATGATAATATGCGCATCTGTACATGTTGAACCTATTTTGCCTTAAGCCCATCATTGACAATAACACTGTTAGCTAATAGTGTTGTTGTCAATGATGGGCTTAAGGCAACTATGCTAACAGTGCTGTCAATGACCTCTACAATGGCAAGATGTCGTCAGCGTTTGCATCATCTTCACACAATATTAATTCATCCCACTGTAATCCACTATTACAGAAGGCTCTATATTTTGATGTAATTGCTGGTAAAGGCCTTCCTCCTGGAATTTTGCCGAACATTATCTTTTCTACATTTTCAGGAAGTAGCCTCCTATGCTGATCACTGACAACTTTTCTGGCTTCTTTCCGAGTACACACTGGAGAGTGGGCAGCTTAAGTAATGCAAAGGGAGTTTGTACAAGAGCCTTCAAATTGCCTTTTTGTCCTTCCAGTAGTGAGAGGGACTCTCTGACATGCCTATTTGTACACTGTCATTAAAATAATTATCCTACATTCTATGGATAGTGACCATATCAGATGGAGTTATGGTAGAGGTGTCACTAATTTTGGGCAATTCTTTTAAACCTGGCCAGATGTCAAAATGTTGTGTTGACTCATCTGCATCACCAGTGGGTCTTTTGGGAAAGCTCAGGTTTTTTTCCTGGCAGCAGTAGTTACTGGAGAAACAGAAGGAGGAGACGTCATCATGTCATGTGTCACTTTAGCTGGCAACTTGATTACCTGGAGCTCTTTGCATCTCTTAAGACACAATGTATGACTTAAACATTGGATCAAGCACGGCCACCAAAATGTAGTGATCCAATTTCAAGGTATTGACAACCCTTGGATCTTGAAGAGAATAAAGGACTTGATCTATAAGTCTGACATATTTAGCGGTAACCAGTCCAAATTCCCATTTTGTTGCCCAAAGTGCCCAGTTTCCACACATTTCTGCACCCTTGGAGGCTGTGAGAAAAAATGTGTCCTCCAAGGCTCCTGGGTGCCCGAACAGCAGAACAATTGAATTGCTGCCATCAGATGCTATCTAGTGGCGGCCAAGTAAAAAACTATGGAATCAGTCCCTCTGTGTACAATGCACTAGAATAGTTTATTTTATTACCACAGATCTGTGACCTATGTTTATTAAGAAGCAAGTACAATGAAAATCTTGCACAAAGTGCAAGAAATTACTGTGTATTGATTGAATGAGGGAATGATGAGACATTTTCCAGTTTGCATAGTCCTGTCACGCTGCATGCTAAACTGTAAGATTATGTACTGTTACAGACTAGTCCAATACCCCATACTTCATTGCTTTTCTGCTAGTATTTGCTCGATCTTAATTTAATAATGATGTGCTATGTGAACGGTACTGCAGCTGATGATAAAGGTTTTATACAGATACATTTTCTTTGCAGATCTGATGTACCTTGGAATATTTCTCCATGCTGACTGGGCTAAGGCTGATTAGTACAATGGTTGGGGGAACCCACGTTTTGAGCACCCCCCATTTTATTGACACCAACCCTGGATGGTTATAGCCTTTATGAAAAAAAATATATATATGTATACAGTGGGGATTGAAAGTTTGGGCACCCCAGGCAAAAAATTATTTTAATGTGCAAAAAGAAGCCAAGGAAAGATGGAAAAATCTCCAAAAGGCATCAAATTACAGATTAGACATTCTTATAACATGTCAAAAAAAGTTTGATTTTATTTCCATCATTTACACTTTCAAAAGAACAGAAAACAAAAAATGGTGTCTGCAAAAGTTTGGGCACCCTGCAGAGTTAATACCTTGTACTGCCCCCTTTGGACAGCTGAGACCTGGTAGTGTCATGGATTGTTCTCAATCATCGTCTGGAAAGACCAGGTAATGTCAATCTCAAAGGTTTTAAAAGCCCAGACTCATCTGACCTTGCTCTAACAATCAGCACCATGGGTTCCTCTAAGCAGTTGTGTAGAACACTGAAACTGAGAATAGTTGACGCTCACAAAGCAGGAGAAGGCTATAAGAAGATAGCAAAGCGTTATCAGATGCCCATATCCTCTGTTCGGAATTTAATTAAGAAATGGCAGTCATCAGGAACAGTGGAAGTTAAAGCAAGATCTGGAAGACCAAGAAAAATATCAGACGGAACAGCTTGCAGGATTGTGAGAAAAGCAAGTCAAAATGCACGTTTTGACTGCACGATCCCTCCAGGAAGATCTGGCAGACACTGGAGTTGTGGTACACTATTCCACTATAAAGAGATACTTGTACAAATATGGTCTTCATGGAAGAGTCATCAGAAGAAAACCTCTTCTACGTCCTCACCACAAAAATCAGCGTTAGAAGTTTGCAAATAAACATATAGACAAGCCTGATGCATTTTGGAATAAAGTTCTGTGGACCGATGAGGTTAAAATAGAACTTTTTGGCCGCAATGAGCAAAGGTACGTTTGGAGAAGGAAGGGCACACAATTTAATGAAAAGAACCTCTGTCCAACTGTTAAGCATGGGGGTGGATCAATCATGCTTTGGGGATTATTGCAGCCAGTGGCACAGGGAACATTTCACGAGTAGAAGGAAAAATGGATTTAATAAGATTCCAGCAAATTTTGGACGCTAACTTGATGCCATCTGTGAAAAAGCTGAAGTTAAAGAGAGGCTAGCTTCTACAAATGGATAATGATCCTAAACACACCTCAAAATCCACAGTGGATTACATCAAGAGGCGTAAACTGAAGGTTTTGCCATGGCCTTCACAATCTCCTGACCTCAACATAATTGAAAATCTATGGATAGACCTTAAAAGAGCATTGCGTCACAGACAGCCCAGGAATCTTAAAGAAATGGAAGACTTTTGTAAGGAAGAATGGGCGAAGATACCTCAAACAAGAATTGAAAGACTCTTGGCTGGCTACAAAAAGCATTTACAAGCTGTGATACTTGCCAAAGGGGGCAGTACAAGGTATTAACTCTGCAGGGTGCCCAAACTTTTGCAGACGCCATTTTTTGTTTTCTGTTCTTTTGAAAGTGTAAATGATGGAAATAAAATCAAACTTTTTTTGACATGTTATAAGAATGTCTAATCTGTAATTTGATGCCTTTTGGAGATTTTTCCATCTTTCCTTGGCTTCTTTTTGCACATTAAAATGAATTTTTGCCTGGGGTGCCAAAACTTTCAATCCCCACTGTATACTGTACTGTATATAAAAAATTGCATGGATCATTGGCTTTTCTACAATGGGTGCAATGTGTGTGGTGCACGCCGAGTCCAGAGGGGGCCCACACCGCACACATTGCACCCATAATTTAATACCTATCCTTAGTCCAGTGTTGGGTGCTGCACTTGCGGCTAAAATTGCAGCCATCCAGAGACATGCGCATGTGTAGTAGACTCCGGAACAATGCCGGAAACTACTGCGCCATGCAGAGGATGGGGCCCACCCGGAGGTGCACACAGGCCTTCTCCTCTGATGAAATGCCCCTGGCATGGATCTATGAACACCCCTCTCAGTATTCCTGCTTGGATTTCCCACATTATATTTAGGCAATGCCGTATCCATAGCTGGCTGATGTTGGCTACACAGAGAGCTTAATTCTCAGGGCAATAAAAATAAAATGAAGGAGTACAGAATCTAAGGTAGGTCATGTACGGTCTATCCTTCACTTACAAGGTCATCAGCTTTTTGTTTTGATTTTTACAAGAGGTTGAGACATGACTCCTCCTCCACCTCCTTTTTTGTATAACTTTGTCTTATTTTTATTTAATCATTGTTGTGTCAAGTGGCAATATTGCCATACACAGGAGAGTGTGTATTACATGCATAGTTAGAGGTTAGTTTTTAAATTATATTTTAACATCACAACACAAGAATACAATTAGAATTAAAACCCTTCCCAAAAAATCTTGCAAAGTGTTAGATCCCTTTCAGACATGACCCAGGAATTGCCGGGTGTAGCAAGCCGACAAATTCCTGGGTCTCAGCCTCAACCCTGGTAAAGAGTAGGGTCAGGCACCTGGTACTTAGGGGGACATTTACTAAGCAGTGATAAGAATGGAGAAGTGAGCCAGTGGAGAAGTTGCCCCATCAACCAATCAGCAACTCTGTATAATTTTATAGTATGCAAATTATAGATGTTACTTTAGTGCTGATTGGTTTCCATGGGCAACTTCTCTACTGGCTCACTTCTCCGCTCTTATCACTGCTTAGTAAATGTCCCCCTTAGTCCAAGGTAGACCCAGATAGTTTCCATTCACACATTCAGAAACCCAGGATTTAGCTGCAGTAGTATAACAGAAAAAATATATTTTTACAATTAGGTAAAATAACAGAAGAGAAATCCACTTCTATTGACAAATGCAGCTGAAAAGTTTTATTAACCAATTCTAATTCTTACTATGGGGTATATGCAATTGCGGTCGAATTCCCGAAATTGTCGAAAAACGGGACATTTTCGCCCCAAAAAAAAAAATCGACAATGCAATTCAGTACTTTCCGTCAAAAAAACGGACTTTCAAAATTCGACTTTTTGAAATTCGACATTTGTCAAATTCGACTTTTCTGCAATGGTACAAATGCGGCAATTCGACAAAAGTATATTCAATTGAAGTTTGGAAATTCGACAACGGTGCTTTTAGACAGTAAATTCGTCATTTTCAATCCGCCACACTTTGGTGGGTGAATCTAATAAAAAAAAATTAAAACATGTTTTTTTTGGTGTTTTTTTTATTGGTAATAGCATATCTATTTATATAAGAAGGGATTAGGTACTTGGTTTGTCTTTTTGGGAGGCACAAGTATTATTTATATATTTTTAAAAATATATATATATATTTTTTTTTTTTTGATGGAATGGTAAAATCCCGGAAAAAAATGGCGTGGGGTCCCCCCTCCAAAGCATAACCAGCCTCGGGCTCTTCGAGCCAGTCCTGGTTCTAAAAATCCGGGGAAAAAATGGACAGGGGTTCCCCCGTATTTTTAAAACCAGCACCGGGCTCTGCGCCTGGTGCTGGTGCAAAAAATACGGGGGACAAAAAGAGTAGGGGTCCCCCGTATTTTTTACACCAGCATCGGGCTCCACTAGCTGGACAGATAATGCCACAGCCGGGGGTTACTTTTATACAGCGCCCTGCGTCCGTGGCATTAAAATATCCAAATAGTCACCCCTGGCCAGGGTACCCTGGGGGAGTGGGGACCCCTTCAATCAAGGGGTCCCCCCCAGCCACCCAAGGGACAGGGGTGAAGCCCGAGGCTGTCCCCCCCATCCAAGGGCTGCAGATGGGGGGCTGATAGCCTTGAGAAAATGACAAGAATATTGTTTTTTCCTGTAGTACCACAAGTCCCAGCAAGACTCCCCCGCAAGCTGGTACTTGGAGAACCACAAGTACCAGCATGCGGGAGAAAAACGGGCCCGCTGGTACCTGTAGTACTACTGGAAAAAAATACCCAAATAAAAACAGGAGACACACACCTTGAGAGTAAAACTTTATTGCACACCTGCCGACACACACATACTTACCTATGTTGACCCGCCGACTGCCACATCTCCTGATCCGACGATCCGGGGTACCTGTGAATAAAATTATACTCCCCTCAATCCAGTGTCCAGATATAAATCCTCGTACTTGGCAAAACAAATAAACGAACACCCGGACCAGCGGACTGAAAGGGGTCCCATGTTTACACATGGAACCCCTTTCCCCGAATGCAGAGACCCCCCCCGTGACTGCTGTCACAGAAAGGTCTCTTAAGCCAATCAGTGAGCGCAACGTCCTGGCACTCTGCTGATTGGCTGCACGTCTGCGCTGTCAGACAGCGCATCGCAAAGCCTCTCCATTATACTCAATAGTGGGAACTTTGCGTCAGCCCGTATTTTTTGCACCAGCACCAGGCGCAGAGCCCGGTGCTGGTTTTAAAAATACGGGGGATCCCCTGTCCATTTTTCCCCCGGATTTTTAGAACCAGGACCAGCTCGAAGAGCCCGAGGCTGGTTATGCTTTGGAGGGGGGACCTCACGCCATTTTTTCCCGTGTTTTTTCCCATTTTTAAAAAATCGGAACAAAATCCATCAAATCGTCCGTTTTTCGTCAGCGGGACTGTCAAATCTGTTTTTTATTGAATATGGTCAATTTCGGCACCCACTTGCCAAAATTAGACTGTCGAATTGTGTCGAATTGAAAAACGGCCAAAAAATTGCCACGATTCACCGTTAATTGCATATACCCCTATATCTTGGGAACTATGGACATCCTTCCTGGATTATGCTGGCAAAAAGGGAACATCAGCACTGCATGTTATATGACACTTAAGGCCCATATAGATGGGAGAGATGTGTGTTGAGCGAACCACTCAGCACACATCTCTCCCGCCGCTCAGCACAGCGCGATGTGTACTGAGTGATGCGGGGGAGGACAGGGGGGGGGGGCGCTCATTTCACCCAGCGGTTGAAATGAGCGACGTTGTAGATTGGTTTGCATGCAGGCCAATCTAGCAGCGGCGATAGCGATGTGAGGGGCCGCGCATCGCTATCGCTGAGGGGGGTACACACGATTGATCTGTGCTTAAAATCTAAGCAATCTAGTCAGATTGCTTAGATTTTAAGCATGGATCTCTCCGTGATTAGTGATGTGCACCGGAAATTTTTCGGGTTTTGTGTTTTGGTTTTGGGTTCGGTTCCGCGGCCGTGTTTTGGATTCGGACGCGTTTTGGCAAAACCTCACCGAAAATTTTTTGTCGGATTCGGGTGTATTTTGGATTCGGGTGTTTTTTTCAAAAAACCCTCAAAAACAGCTTAAATCATAGAATTTGGGGGTCATTTTGATCCCAAAGTATTATTAACCTCAATAACCATAATTTCCACTCATTTTCAGTCTATTCTGAACACCTCACATCTCACAATATTATTTTTAGTCCTAAAATTTGCACCGAGGTCGCTGGATGGCTAAGCTAAGCGACCCAAGTGGCCGACACAAACACCTGGCCCATCTAGGAGTGGCACTGCAGTGTCAGACAGGATGGCCCTTCAAAAAAATTGTCCCCAAACAGCACATGATGCAAAGAAAAAAGAGGCGCAATGAGGTAGCTGTGTGACTAAGCTAAGCGACCCAAGTGGCCGACACAAACACCTGGCCCATCTAGGAGTGGCACTGCAGTGTCAATCAAGACAGGATGGCACTTCCAAAAAATACTCCCCAAACAGCACATGATGCAAAGAAAAAAAGAGGCGCACCAAGGTCGCTGTGTGACTAAGCTAAGCGACACAAGTGGCCGACACAAACACCTGGCCCATCTAGGAGTGGCACTGCAGTGTCACGCAGGATGGCACTTCAAAAAAATACTCCCCAAACAGCACATGATGCAAAGAAAAATGAAAGAAAAAAGAGGTGCAAGATGGAATTGTCCTTGGGCCCACCCACCCACCCTTATGTTGTATAAACAGGACATGCACACTTTAACGAACCCATCATTTCAGTGACAGGGTCTGCCACACGACTGTGACTGAAATGACTGGTTGGTTTGGGCCCCCACCAAAAAAAAAGCAATCAATCTCTCCTTGCACAAACTGGCTCTACAGAGGCAAGATGTCCACCTCCTCCTCATCCTCCGATTCATCACCCCTTTCACTGTGTACATCCCCCTCCTCACAGATTATTAATTCGTCCCCACTGGAATCCACCATCTCAGGTCCCCGTGTACTTTCTGGAGGCAATTGCTGCTGGTGAATGTCTCCACGGAGGAATTGAATATAATTCATTTTAATGAACATAATCTTCTCCACATTTTCTGGAAGTAACCTCGTACGCCGATTGCTGACAAGGTGAGCGGCTGCACTAAACACTCTTTCGGAGTACACACTGGAGGGAGGGCAACTTAGGTAGAATAAAGCCAGTTTCTGCAAGGGCCTCCAAATTGCCTCTTTTTCCTGCCAGTATACGTACGGACTGTCTGACGTGCCTACTTGGATGCGGTCACTCATATAATCCTCCACCATTCTTTCAATGGTGAGAGAATCATATGCAGTGACAGTAGACGACATGTCAGTAATCGTTGCCAGGTCCTTCAGTCCGGACCAGATGTCAGCACTCGCTCCAGACTGCCCTGCATCACCGCCAGCGGGTGGGCTCGGAATTCTTAGCCTTTTCCTCGCACCCCCAGTTGCGGGAGAATGTGAAGGAGGAGCTGTTGACGGGTCACGTTCCGCTTGACTTGACAATTTTCTCACCAGCAGGTCTTTGAACCCCTGCAGACTTGTGTCTGCCGGAAAGAGAGATACAACGTAGGTTTTAAATCTAGGATCGAGCACGGTGGCCAAAATGTAGTGCTCTGATTTCAACAGATTGACCACCCGTGAATCCTGGTTAAGCGAATGAAGGGCTCCATCCACAAGTCCCACATGCCTAGCGGAATCGCTCTGTTTTAGCTCCTCCTTCAATGTCTCCAGCTTCTTCTGCAAAAGCCTGATGAGGGGAATGACCTGACTCAGGCTGGCAGTGTCTGATCTGACTTCACGTGTGGCAAGTTCAAAGGGTTGCAGAACCTTGCACAACGTTGAAATCATTCTCCACTGCGCTTGAGACAGGTGCATTCCACCTCCTTTGCCTATATTGTGGCCAGATGTATAGGCTTGAATGGCCTTTTGCTGCTCCTCCATCCTCTGAAGCATATAGAGGGTTGAATTCCACCTCGTTACCACCTCTTGCTTCAGATGATGGCAGGGCAGGTTCAGGTATTTTTGGTGGTGCTCCAGTCTTCTGTACGCGGTGCCTGAACGCCGAAAGTGGCCCGCAATTCTTCGGGCCACCGACAGCATCTCTTGCACGCCCCTGTCGTTTTTTAAATAATTCTGCACAACCAAATTCAAGGTATGTGCAAAACATGGGACGTGCTGGAATTTGCCCAGATGTAATGCATGCACAATATTGCTGGCGTTGTCCGAAGTCACAAATCCCCAGGAGAGTCCAATTGGGGAAAGCCATTCTGCGATGATCTTCCTCAGTTGCCATAAGAGGTTTTCAGCTGTGTGCGTATTCTGGAAAGCGGTGATACAAAGCGTAGCCTGCCTAGGAACGAGTTGGCGTTTGCGAGATGCTGCTACTGGTGCCGCCGCTGCTGTTCTTGCAGCGGGAGGCAATACATCTACCCAGTGGGCTGTCACAGTCATATAGTCCCGAGTCTGCCCTGCTCCACTTGTTCACATGTCCGTGGTTAAGTGGATATTGGGTACAACTGCATTTTTTAGGACACTGGTGAGTCTTTTTCTGAGGTCTGTGTACATTTTCGGTATCGCCTGCCTAGAGAAATGGAACCTAGATGGTAATTGGTACCGGGTACACAGTACCTCAATCAAGTCTATAGTTGGCTCTGAATTAACGATGGATACCGGAACCACGTTTCTCACCGCCCAGGCTGCCAAGGCCTCAGTTATCCGCTTTGCAGCAGGATGACTGCTGTGATATTTCATCTTCCTCGCAAAGGATTGTTGTACAGTCAATTGCTTACTGGAAGTAGTACAAGTGGTCTTCCGACTTCCCCTCTGGGATGACGATCGACTCCCAGCAGCAACAACAGCAGCGCCAGCAGCAGTAGGCATTACACTCAAGGATGCATCGGAGGAATCCCAGGCAGGAGAGGACTCGTCAGACTTGCCAGTAACATGGCCTGCAGGACTATTGGCTTTCCTGGGTAAGGAGGAAATTGACACTGAGGGAGTTGGTGGTGTGGTTTGCAGGAGCTTGGTTACAAGAGGAAGGGATTTACTGGTCAGTGGACTACTTCCGCTGTCGCCCAAGTTTTTGAACTTGTCACTGACTTATGATGAATGCGCTGCAGGTGACGTATAAGGGAGGATGTTCCGAGGTGGTTAACGTCCTTACCCCTACTTATTACAGCTTGACAAAGGCAACACACGGCTTGACACCTGTTGTCCGCTTTTGTGTTGAAATAATTCCACACCGAAGAGCTGATTTTTTTTGTATTTTGACCAGGCATGTCAATGGCCATATTCCTCCCACGGACAACAGGCGTCTCCCCGGGTGCCTGACTTAAACAAACCACCTCACCATCAGAATCCTCCTTGTCAATTTCCTCCCCAGCGCCAGCAACACCCATATCCTCATCCTGGTGTACTTCAACACTGACATCTTCAATTTGACTATCAGGAACTGGACTGCGGGTGCTCCTTCCAGCACTTGCAGGGGGCGTGCAAATGGTGGAAGGCGCAAGCTCTTCCCGTCCAGTGTTGGGAAGGTCAGGCATCGCAACCGACACAATTGGACTCTCCTTGGGGATTTGTGATTTCGAAGAATGCACAGTTCTTTGCTGTGCTTTTGCCAGCTTAAGTCTTTTCTTTTTTCTAGCGAGAGGATGAGTGCAGCTGAACCACTAGCCATGAACATAGGCCAGGGCCTCAGCCGTTCCTTGCCACTCCGTGTCGTAAATGGCATATTGGCAAGTTTACACTTCTCCTCAGACGCTTTTAATTTTGATTTTTGGGTCATTTTACTGATCTTTTGTGTTTTGGATTTTACATGCTCTGTACTATGACATTGGGCATCGGCCTTGGCAGACGACGTTGATGGCATTTCATCGTCTCGGCCATGACTAGTGGCAGCAGCTTCAGCACGAGGTGGAAGTGGATCTTGATCTTTCCCTATTTTTTTTAACCTCCACATTTTTGTTCTCCATATTTTAATGCGCACAACTAAAAGGCACCACAGGTATACAATGTAGATGGATGGATAGTATACTTATGGACGACGAGTGACGACACAGAGGTAGGTACAGCAGTGGCCTACCGTACTGCTATATACAGTATAATGGACCTGGTGGACACTGTCAGCAGACTGCTAAACTAGTACTACTAGTATAAAGAAAAAAAGCCACCACAGGTATACAATGTAGTTGGATGGATAGTATACTTATGGACGACGAGTGACGACACAGAGGTAGGTACAGCAGTGGCCTACCGTACTGCTATATACAGTATAATAAATGGACCTGGTGGACACTGTCAGCAAACTGCTAAACTAGTATAAAGAAAAAAAGGCACCACAGGTATACAATGTAGATGGATGGATAGTATACTTATGGACGACGAGTGACGACACAGAGGTAGGTACAGCAGTGGCCTACCGTACTGCTATATACAGTATAATAAATGGACCTGGTGGACACTGTCAGCAAACTGCTAAACTAGTATAAAGAAAAAAAGCCACCACAGGTATACAATGTAGATGGATGGATAGTATACTTATTATTATTAATGGATGACGAGTGACTGACGACACAGAGGTAGGTACAGCAGTGGCCTACCGTACTGCTATATACAGTATAATGGACCTGGTGGACACTGTCAGCAGACTGCTAAACTAGTACTACTAGTATAAAAAAAAAGCCACCACAGGTATACAATGTAGATGGATGGATAGTATACTTATTATTATTAATGGATGACGAGTGACTGACGATACAGAGGTAGGTACAGCAGTGGCCTACCGTACTGCTATATACAGTATAATAAATGGACCTGGTGGACACTGTCAGCAAACTGCTAAACTAGTATAAAGAAAAAAAGCCACCACAGGTATACAATGTAGATGGATGGATAGTATACTTATTATTATTAATGGATGACGAGTGACTGACGATACAGAGGTAGGTACAGCAGTGGCCTACCGTACTGCTATATACAGTATAATGGACCTGGTGGACACTGTCAGCAGACTGCTAAACTAGTATAAAAAAAAGCCACCACAGGAGTGTTTTTCAGGCAGACAAACGTATACTGGTGGTCACTGTCAGCAAAACTGTGCACTGTACTCCTGCTATAGCTGCTCCCCAGTCCCCACAATTAAGCAGTGTGAGCACTCAGCACAGATATATCATGCAGCACACTGAGCACAGATATGGTATGGAGCGTTTTTTTCAGGCAGAGAACGGATAAAAAAAAACTGGTGGTCACTATCAGCAAAACTCTGCACTCTACTCCGAGTCCTAACAGCTGCTCCCCAATCCTCCCCACAATTCGTAATAAAACAAGCAATCAACTGTCTCTTCTACAATTATAAACGGAGAGGACGCCAGCCACGTCCTCTCCCTATCAATCTCAATGCACGTGTGAAAATGGCGGCGACGCGCGGCTGCTTATATAGAATCCGAATCTCGCGAGAATCCGACAGCGGGATGATGACGTTCGGGCGCGCTCGGGTTAACCGAGCCATACAGGAGAATCCGAGTATGGCTCGGACCCGTGTAAAAAGGGTGAAGTTCGGGGGGGTTCGGTTTCTCGGAAACCGAACCTGCTCATCACTATCCGTGATTACCCCCTTTTAGCATTCCAGTGTTCTACACACTAACTTTTTAGTAGAAACAAAACTTTTTAGATTGTAAGCTCGCAAGAGCAGGTTCTTCTTTCCTCATGTGCCTTTCCTTTTCTTACTTACACTATCTTATACTCCATACTCCCTTTGATGTCACCTAACCCCTGGTTTTCTATACCTGTCCTATTTTGTCCTGTACTGTAAGTGCTGTTTTCTTGTTTGCTCATTTTAATATGTACTGTGTAATGGGCGCTGCGGATCCCTTGTGGCGCCATATAAATAAAGGATAATAATTATAATACTTATCCAAAGATTTTAATCATATATGTAGTGCTCACAGGAAAAGTCATTGCCTCCAAGTATATTCTGGCCGACATAATTTATTGATGTTTTAGTAAATGAGTTATGTGAAACATTGCTCAGATTATTCTTGCTGTCAGTTCAGTGAGGAAATAGCTCTGTGCTGTTATCTGTGGCAGGTGCTGCAATCACCAGTTACCAAAATGGAGATTCTTGTGTTAGGATACAAAGTGATGCGTATTGGGACTTGAAAAAGCTAATTGGTGTTCCCTGGAACATCCCTAATGCTAGCTGAATTGTGCACTTCTGAAAAGCCTTCAATTTCCCAAATTATAATATATTCCTCCTGAGAATGGCTGACAGATGGTTTATGAAAATGATTGACAGTTAAGTAGTGTCTGGATGCAAAAATCACAAATTTTATGCCTGACTGATATTGTGTCTTACATTGAATAACTCTATCTAAGGGTAGGGTTGGACTGACCCACAGGGGTACAGGGGAAATCCCTGGTGGGCCCCACTGCCTGGGGCCCCACCTCCTCTTCTAGGGATCAGGTTCCAAACTGTGCACTTGAATTATACAGTGTATATGTTACTTTATACTGCACAGGAGTATGGTGTATTTTCTACAGTGCATTGCTGTTAATCTGGTACATTATCAAGCATGCACTAGAAGTATTTAATATATATATTTAACAGGGCCCAGACCATGAACTCTCTAATGATCAGTCAAACTTCTGTGGCAGCTAGCCACATCCCCTCTGCAAACTGGCCACACTCCTAAACATGGTCCCTACCACTGCCTTCCCCGGTGGGCCCTTCATGGCCCAAACTGACATGCACAGGAGTATGGCGTATTTTCTACAGTGCATTGCTGTTAATCTGGTACATTATCAAGCATGCACTAGAAGTATTTAATATATATATTTAACAGGGCCCAGACCATGAACTCTCTAATGATCAGTCAAACTTCTGTGGCAGCTAGCCACATCCCCTCTGCAAACTGGCCACACTCCTACACATGGTCCCTACCACTGCCTTCCCCGGTGGGCCCTTCATGGCCCAAACTGACCCTGTCTAGGGCATACTTGCCAACATGCTGATGGGCTCAGCAGGGGTCGGGGCAGGGGTGGAGGCGGAACAGTGTTGTGGTTACCATGACAGCATAATTGAAGCTACGCTACCCGCTCTGTAATGCCGATATTACTGGCATTATACTGCAGGGAGCGCAGCTATGATGACGTGATTCAGCAAGTATTGCATTATCGACTGCTCACTTTACTCACTAAGTGGGCGGCTGGGCAGAGGGGGACATTAAAAATCTGGGGAGTTGCCTGCTCTGCCGGGGGGCCTGGAGGCCCACACAATTTTTGGAAGCCTCCTGGGCATTCCGGAAGAGTAGGCAAGTATGGTCTAGGGGTTTCAACTGCAGTTCTTTGTTTTTAGCAAAATGTGTGTTTTGGCAGTGGTTGTTTCTGTGCCCAGTTGCCAGCCACTTTGTAACACATTAGATACTTGTCTATTTGGGATCCGGTCAGGATCGGGGAAGGGAGTGTTAGGTTTAGGCTGCGGGAAGTGGGGGGTTAGGTTTAGGCATCACTCGGGAGGTTTAGGCATATGCTGCTGGGAGGTTAGGTTTAGCTGCAGAAAAAGAGGGTTAAGGGGCATTGGGTGAAGGTAAGTATACTTGTCTAGCCAGGGCTGTCTTAACAGCAGTGTAGACCCCTGGTCAAAGAAATGCACTGGGCCCCTACCCATCCTCAAGCGGTATGAGTGGGGGTTGCTATCAGTGGCAGCTTTAATGTCCTGCAGGCGTTAGGGGTTTTCTATCTTTAGCTCAGTATGTAGGACCTGGAGCAGTCACTTCTGCTAATTACTCCTTTACTGCACAGATGGTGAGAGATGGGCAGGAGGGAGAACACTAAACTGTAGAAGATGGCATTAGTCTTAATGGAAGGGCCCAGGTACATGACTTCCAGGGTGGTAGGGGGTATTTAATATGCAGGGCAGGGATGGATATTGGAGTGGGCTCAATGGTCATCATTTTTCATTTGGGGGGGGGGGGGGGTAGCTTGCTTGACTGCTGATTTCTCCAGTTCTTGGAAATAGATTTCTTAGCTTTTCTAGCAGGAGGTGTTAAGGACTGGGGGACGAGAGTTTAGGAGCCAGAGCAATCCACCAATGAATATATAAAACTGCATACCAGGCATGTAAAGCTGAAGCAGGGACCAGCTGCTTGAGGGTTTATATCTTTGGTTATGGGCATAGTAAAGACAAGCTGCCAGTGAGCACCGAAAGGGGAGTGTCCCTGCTTTTGGAGTATACCCTCAGAAAAACTCTAAGTCGGCCAGAACTCAAGATATCTGGCTGGGAAGAGCAATTAACAGGCTTGGATGGGGACCACTGCTTTTAAGTCAGATATCTCTGGTTCCCATGTCTGATTTTCAAAAATCTGGTACACCTAGAAAAAGGGGACCCTCAGCTATCAGCCTAGGTTCCTTAAACTCCTGGAGCCCTTGGGCAACTGCCGTTTGAGCCCATACAAAAAGATGGCCCTGTGCCTAGCCCCTGTTGCGATTCTCACCATCGGGATGCCGCAGTCGACTGCCGGCATATCATACTCAACCTGTCTAGTTTATATATTGTACCTACATGGGATTTCTATGTGGTAGTACATTTGTTCCATTTCCGCCCTCTGCACTATTCCACAAAGCTGAGATTCTATGTCTTCAAGCTAAGCACACTTCACTGGATAAGTGAATGTGGCCCAGGAGGGTGTCGTACACCAGAGCTATTGTGATATCTAGAGGTCAGGCACCTGTGCAGAGGTATCATTTTTCTGCCTGCACAGTGGAGTGAGCTCAGACAGATGAGAAACAGCAGGCTGTTTGAAGGTACTTAAGAGTGCCTCACCTAGCAGTAATTCTTAGCTAAATTTTCTTCTCATAGATATTTAACCGCTAACTAATGGCAGATTTTACCAGTGACTGCCAGTCTGGACTGTGATAGCAAAGGACTCTTGTGGATTATAGCAGTGCTAATTTTTGGATAGCTGTTACCAGATTTTAGATTGAACCTGACCTGACTCTGTCTTTGCCTATCTGTACTTGGATACCCATTACCAGACAGTGGAGTATACCTAACCACCCCCTGTCTTTGCCCATCACATTTGGATATCTGTATTTGAAGATGTGTGTTCCATCAAGAATGGAGACTTTAGAATAGGTAAACACAGGGGGGAACCCCCCCTTCTTCTTGCCCAGCTGCTCAAATTATGACAATAGCAATAGTATATAATACGAATACTAGAGCTGCTGCCACAAAATACAGTTTACCGGACAGAGTAGAGCTGCTGCACATGCCCAGTGCTAGCAACTTCTCCTACCATGTGTGCTATGTGTATTGATCTGTTCCCTCAATCAGTGCACTGGACCAGAGAGTAGCTGTCAGGAGGAAGAGAAATGAGCCTTACCATGAGGTGTGAGAATGTGTTCTTAGAATTGTAGTTCTGTCTCTTCTGGTTATATTATGTTTATTTATTTATTTATTATGATATGTTTGACCCTTTCCTGACCACTTATTTTATTTATATTAGGTAAATATGTTTGATACAGTCTATACTATAGACCATCTATAGTGTTAGGTATAAATACTGTATTACAGAGTCCAGAGTTATATTCCTTCTGGTACATTTACCAGTAATATGCTCATATAGCCAGAAAATATGTGGATGAAAAAAGTGCAATAATAGTGTGTAATGCACTAATACTTGAGTTTGCAAGAGTACATATAAAACCATCTTATTTCAAGAAGTGCTAGGCATTGGACAAACTGTCACCCTTGTCCTACAGTGCTTGTGTTATCCATGAAGATGTCACCTGTAACTGATGTAGGTTTATCTTATCGTGTATGGGTTCAGAGGGAAGAGAAGTAAACATAGGGGCTCCTCGCTAGCAGTTTTCAGCAGCCGTGCAAACGAATTGTCGCTGCCCACAGGGGAGTGTATTGTCGCTTTGCAGAAGTGCGAACGCTTGTGCAGCAGAATGCTTGCAAAATATCTTTGTGCAAAACAAGACAAGCCCTGTAGTTACTCTTCGTGTGCGTTGATTCTAACGATGGAGGGACGGCTTTTAACGTCACACACCCGCTCAGCAAACGCCCAGCCACGCCTGCATTTTTTCTGCCACGCCTGCGTTTTTCTAAGCACTCCCTGAATACGGTCAGTTGACACCCAGAAACGCCCTCTTTCTGTCAATCCCCTTGCGGCCGGCTGTGTGATTGGAATCGTTGCTAGAACCAGTGCAAAACCACAATGGACTTTGTACCCGTACGACGCGCATGCGCATTGCGGAGCATACGCATGCGCAGATTAGCCATTTTTTTCACTGATCGCTATGCAGCGAACAACGGCAGCTAGCGATCAACTCAGAATGACCCCCATAGTGCAGATCAATGCATCCAATAGAACTGTATTGTAGAACTCAGGGGCGTAAGTTCATACCAGACGCCCGGAGTCGAACTAGATGATGATGTGCCCCGCTTTCTTAAGGTTTCTGGTTAACCATCCTAATACTGTACATTGCACCAGAAATGTCACCTGAGATGTTACTAAATAACACCAAGTCCAAAGTTTAGCACAGAACAACGTTAGATCAGATCAGTAGCATGTGAGAGGTTTCAATTAAAATCTATAAACCTACGTATAACTACAGCTGTTATACATACACTCGGCCACACATACACACAGACATACTCATATATATATATATATATACAGGTTGAGTATCCCATATCCAAATATTCCGAAATACGGAATATTCCGAAATACGGACTTTTTTGAGTAAGAGTGAGATACTGAAACCTTTGTTTTTTGATGGCTCAATGTACACAAACTTTGTTTAATACACAAAGTTATTAAAAATATTGTATTAAATGACCTTCTGGCTTTGTGTATAAGGTGTATATGAAACATAAATGAATTGTGTGAATGTACACATACTTTGTTTAATGCACAAAGTTATAAAAAATATTGGCTAAAATTACCTTCAGGCTGTGTGTATAAGGTGTATATGTAACATAAATGCATCCTGTGCTTAGATTTAGGTCCCATCACCATGATATCTCATTATGGTATGCAATTATTCCAAAATACGGAAAAATCCCATATCCAAAATACCTCTGGTCCCAAGCATTTTGGATAAGGGAGACTCAACCTGTATATACATACAGTATACACACATACCAACCCATATACACATCAACAGCCACATATGAACAATGACATCCCCATATACATACACACAGACACACACACACAGACACACACACAGACACACACACAGACAGACACACACACACACACACACACACACACACACACACACACACACACACACACACACAGCCCCATATGCACACACACAGCCCCATATGCACAAACACAGTGTCCTAAACACTGCAGCCACATTTGCTGCTCACCTAAAGCAGATAAGAAATGAAGAAAACACCTTCTAAGAAGCCTTCTGACACCTACACTGCATTATCCACCTCACAGGAGATGCGCAGGGTGGGGGGTGAGGAGCTGGTGGGAGACGGGCAGCAGGGCTCTCAGGAGGAGTGTGCACTGCCTGACAATGTCTGGAAACCCTGCCTCCTCCCCTCACTGACATTCTAGAGTGATGCTGCTGTGCTGTGTGCTTCATAGAGATGAGCGCCTGAAATTTTTCGGGTTTTGTGTTTTGGTTTTGGGTTCGGTTCCGCGGCCGTGTTTTGGGTTCGAACGCGTTTTGGCAAAACCTCACCGAATTATTTTTGTCGGATTCGGGTGTGTTTTGGATTCGGGTGTTTTTTTCCAAAAACACTAAAAAACAGCTTAAATCATAGAATTTGGGGGTCATTTTGATCCCAAAGTATTATTAACCTCAAAAACCATAATTTACACTCATTTTCAGTCTATTCTGAATACCTCACACCTCACAATATTATTTTTAGTCCTAAAATTTGCACCGAGGTCGCTGTGTGAGTAAGATAAGCGACCCTAGTGGCCGACACAAACACCGGGCCCATCTAGGAGTGGCACTGCAGTGTCACGCAGGATGTCCCTTCCAAAAAACCCTCCCCAAACAGCACATGACGCAAAGAAAAAAAGAGGCGCAATGAGGTAGCTGTGTGAGTAAGATTAGCGACCCTAGTGGCCGACACAAACACCGGGCCCATCTAGGAGTGGCACTGCAGTGTCACGCAGGATGGCCCTTCCAAAAAACCCTCCCCAAACAGCACATGACGCAAAGAAAAAAAGAGGCGCAATGAGGTAGCTGACTGTGTGAGTAAGATTAGCGACCCTAGTGGCCGACACAAACACCGGGCACATCTAGGAGTGGCACTGCAGTGTCACGCAGGATGTCCCTTCCAAAAAACCCTCCCCAAACAGCACATGACGCAAAGAAAAAAAGAGGCGCAATGAGGTAGCTGTGTGAGTAAGATTAGCGACCCTAGTGGCCGACACAAACACCGGGCCCATCTAGGAGTGGCACTGCAGTGTCACGCAGGATGTCCCTTCCAAAAAACCCTCCCCAATCAGCACATGATGCAAAGAAAAAGAAAAGAAAAAAGAGGTGCAAGATGGAATTATCCTTGGGCCCTCCCACCCACCCTTATGTTGTATAAACAAAACAGGACATGCACACTTTAACCAACCCATCATTTCAGTGACAGGGTCTGCCACACGACTGTGACTGATATGACGGGTTGGTTTGGACCCCCCCCAAAAAAGAAGCAATTAATCTCTCCTTGCACAAACTGGCTCTACAGAGGCAAGATGTCCACCTCATCTTCACCCTCCGATATATCACCGTGTACATCCCCCTCCTCACAGATTATCAATTCGTCCCCACTGGAATCCACCATCTCAGCTCCCTGTGTACTTTGTGGAGGCAATTGCTGCTGGTCAATGTCTCCGCGGAGGAATTGATTATAATTCATTTTAATGAACATCATCTTCTCCACATTTTCTGGATGTAACCTCGTACGCCGATTGCTGACAAGGTGAGCGGCGGCACTAAACACTCTTTCGGAGTACACACTTGTGGGAGGGCAACTTAGGTAGAATAAAGCCAGTTTGTGCAAGGGCCTCCAAATTGCCTCTTTTTCCTGCCAGTATAAGTACGGACTGTGTGACGTGCCTACTTGGATGCGGTCACTCATATAATCCTCCACCATTCTATCAATGTTGAGAGAATCATATGCAGTGACAGTAGACGACATGTCCGTAATCGTTGTCAGGTCCTTCAGTCCGGACCAGATGTCAGCATCAGCAGTCGCTCCAGACTGCCCTGCATCACCGCCAGCGGGTGGGCTCGGAATTCTGAGCCTTTTCCTCGCACCCCCAGTTGCGGGAGAATGTGAAGGAGGAGATGTTGACAGGTCGCGTTCCGCTTGACTTGACAATTTTGTCACCAGCAGGTCTTTCAACCCCAGCAGACCTGTGTCTGCCGGAAAGAGAGATCCAAGGTAGGCTTTAAATCTAGGATCGAGCACGGTGGCCAAAATGTAGTGCTCTGATTTCAACAGATTGACCACCCGTGAATCCTTGTTAAGCGAATTAAGGGCTGCATCCACAAGTCCCACATGCCTAGCGGAATCGCTCCGTGTTAGCTCCTTCTTCAATGCCTCCAGCTTCTTCTGCAAAAGCCTGATGAGGGGAATGACCTGACTCAGGCTGGCAGTGTCTGAACTGACTTCACGTGTGGCAAGTTCAAAGGGCATCAGAACCTTGCACAACGTTGAAATCATTCTCCACTGCACTTGAGACAGGTGCATTCCATCTCCTATATCGTGCTCAATTGTATAGGCTTGAATGGCCTTTTGCTGCTCCTCCAACCTCTGAAGCATATAGAGGGTTGAATTCCACCTCGTTACCACTTCTTGCTTCAGATGATGGCAGGGCAGGTTCAGTAGTTTTTGGTGGTGCTCCAGTCTTCTGTACGTGGTGCCTGTACGCCGAAAGTGTCCCGCAATTTTTCTGGCCACCGACAGCATCTCTTGCACGCCCCTGTCGTTTTTTAAAAAATTCTGCACCACCAAATTCAAGGTATGTGCAAAACATGGGACGTGCTGGAATTTGCCCATATTTAATGCACACACAATATTGCTGGCGTTGTCCGATGCCACAAATCCACAGGAGAGTCCAATTGGGGTAAGCCATTCCGCGATGATCTTCCTCAGTTGCCGTAAGAGGTTTTCAGCTGTGTGCGTATTCTGGAAAGCGGTGATACAAAGCGTAGCCTGCCTAGGAAAGAGTTGGCGTTTGCGAGATGCTGCTACTGGTGCCGCCGCTGCTGTTCTTGCGGCGGGAGTCCATACATCTACCCAGTGGGCTGTCACAGTCATATAGTCCTGACCCTGCCCTGCTCCACTTGTCCACATGTCCGTGGTTAAGTGGACATTGGGTACAACTGCATTTTTTAGGACACTGGTGAGTCTTTTTCTGACGTCCGTGTACATTCTCGGTATCGCATGCCTAGAGAAGTGGAACCTAGATGGTATTTGGTAACGGGGGCACACTGCCTCAATAAATTGTCTAGTTCCCTGTGAACTAACGGCGGATACCGGACGCACGTCTAACACCAACATAGTTGTCAAGGACTCAGTTATCCGCTTTGCAGTAGGATGACTGCTGTGATATTTCATCTTCCTCGCAAAGGACTGTTGAACAGTCAATTGCTTACTGGAAGTAGTACAAGTGGGCTTACGACTTCCCCTCTGGGATGACCATCGACTCCCAGCGGCAACAACAGCGGCGCCAGCAGCAGTAGGCGTTACACGCAAGGATGCATCGGAGGAATCCCAGGCAGGAGAGGACTCGTCAGACTTGCCAGTGACATGGCCTGCAGGACTATTGGCATTCCTGGGGAAGGAGGAAATTGACACTGAGGGAGTTGGTGGGGTGGTTTGCGTGAGCTTGGTTACAAGAGGAAGGGATTTACTGGTCAGTGGACTGCTTCCGCTGTCACCCAAAGTTTTTGAACTTGTCACTGACTTATTATGAATGCGCTGCAGGTGACGTATAAGGGAGGATGTTCCGAGGTGGTTAACGTCCTTACCCCTACTTATTACAGCTTGACAAAGGGAACACACGGCTTGACACCTGTTGTCCGCATTTCTGGTGAAATACCTCCACACCGAAGAGCTGATTTTTTTGGTATTTTCACCTGGCATGTCAACGGCCATATTCCTCCCACGGACAACAGGTGTCTCCCCGGGTGCCTGACTTAAACAAACCACCTCACCATCAGAATCCTCCTGGTCAATTTCCTCCCCAGCGCCAGCAACACCCATATCCTCCTCATCCTGGTGTACTTCAACACTGACATCTTCAATCTGACTATCAGGAACTGGACTGCGGGTGCTCCTTCCAGCACTTGCAGGGGGCGTGCAAATGGTGGAAGGCGCATGCTCTTCACGTCCAGTGTTGGGAAGGTCAGGCATCGCAAACGACACAATTGGACTCTCCTTGTGGATTTGGGATTTCAAAGAACGCACAGTTCTTTGCGGTGCTTTTGCCAGCTTGAGTCTTTTCAGTTTTCTAGCGAGAGGCTGAGTGCTTCCATCCTCATGTGAAGCTGAACCACTAGCCATGAACATAGGCCAGGGCCTCAGCCGTTCCTTGCCACTCCGTGTGGTAAATGGCATATTGGCAAGTTTACGCTTCTCCTCCGACAATTTTATTTTAGGTTTTGGAGTCCTTTTTTTTCTGATATTTGGTGTTTTGGATTTGACATGCTCTGTACTATGACATTGGGCATCGGCCTTGGCAGACGACGTTGCTGGCATTTCATCGTCTCGGCCATGACTAGTGGCAGCAGCTTCAGCACGAGGTGGAAGTGGATCTTGATCTTTCCCTAATTTTGGAACCTCAACTTTTTTGTTCTCCATATTTTATAGGCAGAACTAAAAGGCACCTCAGGTAAACAATGGAGATGGATGGATTGGATACTAGTATACAATTATGGACGGACTGCCACGGTTAGGTGGTATAAAAAAACCACGGTTAGGTGGTATATAATACAATTATGGATGGACGGACTGCCTGCCGAGTGCCGACACAGAGGTAGCCACAGCCGTGAACTACCGCACTGTACACTGGTTGATAAAGAGATAGTAGTATACTCGTAACAACTAGTATGACGACGGTATAAAGAATGAAAAAAAAACCACGGTTAGGTGGTATATATTATAATACAATTATGGTTGGACGGACTGCCTGCCGAGTGCCGACACAGAGGTAGCCACAGCCGTGAACTACCGCACTGTACACTGGTTGATAAAGAGATAGTAGTATACTCGTAACAACTAGTATGACTGACTATGACGGTATAAAGAATGAAAAAAAAACCACGGTTAGGTGGTATATATTGTAATACAATTATGGATGGACGGACTGCCTGCCGAGTTCCGACACAGAGGTAGCCACAGCCGTGAACTACCGCACTGTACACTGGTTGATAAAGAGATAGTAGTATACTCGTAACAACTAGTATGACTGACTATGACGGTATAAAGAATGAAAAAAAAACCACGGTTAGGTGGTATATATTATAATACAATTATGGATGGACGGACTGCCTGCCGACTGCCGACACAGAGGTAGCCACAGCCGTGAACTACCGCACTGTACACTGGTTGATAAAGAGATAGTAGTATACTCGTAACAACTAGTATGACGACGGTATAAAGAATGAAAAAAAAACCACGGTTAGGTGGTATATATTGTAATACAATTATGGTTGGACGGACTGCCTGCCGAGTGCCGACACAGAGGTAGCCACAGCCGTGAACTACCGCACTGTACACTGGTTGATAAAGAGATAGTAGTATACTCGTAACAACTAGTATGACTGACTATGACGGTATAAAGAATGAAAAAAAAACCACGGTTAGGTGGTATATATTGTAATACAATTATGGATGGACGGACTGCCTGCCGAGTTCCGACACAGAGGTAGCCACAGCCGTGAACTACCGCACTGTACACTGGTTGATAAAGAGATAGTAGTATACTCGTAACAACTAGTATGACTGACTATGACGGTATAAAGAATGAAAAAAAAACCACGGTTAGGTGGTATATATTATAATACAATTATGGATGGACGGACTGCCTGCCGACTGCCGACACAGAGGTAGCCACAGCCGTGAACTACCGCACTGTACACTGGTTGATAAAGAGATAGTAGTATACTCGTAACAACTAGTATGACACTATGACGGTATAAAGAATGAAAAAAAAACCACGGTTAGGTGGTATATATTATAATACAATTATGGATGGACGGACTGCCTGCCGACTGCCGACACAGAGGTAGCCACAGCCGTGAACTACCGCACTGTACACTGGTTGATAAAGAGATAGTAGTATACTCGTAACAACTAGTATGACACTATGACGGTATAAAGAATGAAAAAAAAACCACGGTTAGGTGGTATATATTATAATAATACAATTATGGATGGACGGACTGCCTGCCGAGTTCCGACACAGAGGTAGCCACAGCCGTGAACTACCGCACTGTACACTGGTTGATAAAGAGATAGTAGTATACTCGTAACAACTAGTATGACACTATGACGGTATAAAGAATGAAAAAAAAACCACGGTTAGGTGGTATATATTATAATACAATTATGGATGGACGGACTGCCTGCCGACTGCCGACACAGAGGTAGCCACAGCCGTGAACTACCGCACTGTACACTGGTTGATAAAGAGATAGTAGTATACTCGTAACAACTAGTATGACTGACTATGACGGTATAAAGAATGAAAAAAAAACCACGGTTAGGTGGTATATATTATAATACAATTATGGATGGACGGACTGCCTGCCGACTGCCGACACAGAGGTAGCCACAGCCGTGAACTACCGCACTGTACACTGGTTGATAAAGAGATAGTAGTATACTCGTAACAACTAGTATGACACTATGACGGTATAAAGAATGAAAAAAAAACCACGGTTAGGTGGTATATATTATAATACAATTATGGATGGACGGACTGCCTGCCGACTGCCGACACAGAGGTAGCCACAGCCGTGAACTACCGCACTGTACACTGGTTGATAAAGAGATAGTAGTATACTCGTAACAACTAGTATGACTATGACGACGGTATAAAGAAAGAAAAAAAAATACCACGGTTAGGTGGTATATAATTATACAATTATGGATGGACGGACTGCCTGCCGAGTGCCGACTGCCGACACAGAGGTAGCCACAGCAGTGAACTACCGCACTGTACTGTGTCTGCTGCTAATATAGACTGGTTGATAAAGAGATAGTATACAACAATATACTACTATACTGGTGGTCAGGCACTGGTCACCACTAGTCACACTGGCAGTGGCACTCCTGCAGCAAAAGTGTGCACTGTTTAATTTTAAATTAATATAATATTATGTACTCCTGGCTCCTGCTATAACAACCTGCAGTGCTCCCCAGTCTCCCCCACAATTATTATAAGCTTTTATACATTGATGTGCAGCACACTGGGCTGAGCTGAGTGCACACAGACTGAGTCACACTGTGTGACTGCTGTGTATCGTTTTTTTCAGGCAGAGAACGGATATAGCAGAGAACGGATATATTAAATAAAAGTTAACTTAACAACAACTGCACTGGTCACTGTGGTAAACTCTGTCTGCACAATCTCTCTCTCTCTCTCTCTCTTCTAATCTATTCTAATGGAGAGGACGCCAGCCACGTCCTCTCCCTATCAATCTCAATGCACGTGTGAAAATGGCGGCGACGCGCGGCTCCTTATATAGAATCCGAGTCTCGCGAGAATCCGACAGCGTCATGATGACGTTCGGGCGCGCTCGGGTTAACCGAGCAAGGCGGGAAGATCCGAGTCGCTCGGACCCGTGAAAAAAAAAGTGAAGTTCGTGCGGGTTCGGATTCAAAGAAACCGAACCCGCTCATCTCTAGTGCTTCAGCAATGCTGGTGCACCACACAGTGGCTGGTGCAGCTCATCAGAGGCAATAGAGACTGTCAGACCGACTACCACCTTCAGACCTGGAACCCAGTGGCGATCGACTGCATTGTTACCAGGACTTCTGCCAATGGTAGAACTTACGCAGTGTACTCACACTTAATAGGATGGAAGAAAGCTTTGTACATTAATTTAGACAGCCAATTTTCCATTGGAATTTTGTGTAGTGGGATCCAATGGTCCAAAAAGATCCAATGTAAAAATCTATAAAGCCAAATTGTTAACAAAGTAAAAAAATAAATAGATATAAAAAAAAATAATAATAATTAAAAATGTAGGAGGTATATCATAGAAATGAAAGGGTAGGTAGTACCAGTAAGTACTTGTAGCATCATTAGGAACAATTGGTGAACCTCAATAATAAGATTTATTATTCTAGTACACAGATAGGCAGTATGTAACGTATCATGTATGCCAGACACCTGGTATGTATTATGTTTATGTAACATGTATATTTTTTATTTAAACAGGAAAAAGTTGTTTTTTTTAAACTTTTCTTTTTTCATAATAGACAGGGAATCTCAGCCTTGTGTGTGTGTGTGACAAACAGTGCACTGACAATGATGATCCCTGCAGTGTAGAGTGACAATGACAGCCAGGCAGTGATCAGTAAAGTGTATCGTCTATGGTAAGTTTAACAGTCCTTCTCCTCCTTCTAATAGCACCCTAATGGGTATGCTTATAAATATTGTTAATAGCAGTTTTATTTTTTAAAACATGTTCTCTCTTCAGCGTCCATCCATGTCCCACACCCTCTCTCTCCAGTGGAATAGCACCCGCGATCACGAGGGAGGAATTTATATAGAATTCAAAACTTGCATGATCCGACTTTAGGAAAATCCAAAACATGCGAGATCCAATACCAGAAACATGACATTTTCCCTCGTTTTGGGATCAGAGTGCGGCAGGAACTTCTAAGCCAGGACGCCGAAACACTCAGATCCCTGAAGTTCCAGAGTGTTCGTATTTCAAAAAATCTGAACCACACATCTCTAATATAAACACCATTTGCTTAATTTAATATGATTTTCTGAATATCACAATAAGAATTTATGGCCTAAGGGTGCTGTGAAATAATATTCTGATACTCTAGTGCGCCGTGAATCAAAAAGGTTTAGGAACCACTGAATTAAAATAACTATAGCCTGGAATTCCATCCCTTACCATAATGCACCTTTAAATGAAATACTAACATTGGATTTATTTATGTTCTACTAAAATTTGAGATGATCATTCCTATTTTTCACCCTGGATGTTCATTAAACGTAATTTTAAAAGAAATTGAGATTTTTTTTTTTACAGGTATCTTATTGCCTACAAATGAAATCTGAGCCAAGGCCTTGTTGACTTAATTTGTTTATAAAGGATACCCATGTACACTAGCTTTCACATCCATCCATCTACATTACATAATGGAACCATAGTAAATTAAATTGTAAAGGTTTTTTTCATGCTATATTTCATAATTGCAGTTCTTTCAGTGCTAACTGGGTAAATAGTGATTCTGTTCTATTTCTATTTGTTGAGGGTTTTTATTTTTTTATTTAAGTTTTTAATGGATATAAAAAAAAGAAGGATTTATACTGATGCATATACTGTACGTACATATAAAGAACATTTCTTCTGTATTCTAAGTTAGATCCATCTTGTAACAAAACAATAAAGAACATTTCTTCTGTATTCTAAGTTAGATCCATCTTGTAACAAAACAATAAAGAACATTTCTTCTGTATTCTAAGTTAGATCCAGCTTGTAACAAAACAATACACTCACTTGAAGAGTCGGTTAAACATGACATGTATTCATACCAATGACAATGGTATACTCAATCAATGTAAAGAAGTGTCTGTAAGTAATTCTGGGGCAGATGTATTAACCTGGAGATGGCATAAGGAAGTGATAAACCAGTTATATGTGCAAGGTGATAAACACTAGAGATGTGCACCGGAAATTTTTCGGGTTTTGTGTTTTGGTTTTGGGTTCGGTTCCGCGGCCGTGTTTTGGGTTCGACCGTGTTTTGGCAAAACCTCACCGATTTTTTTTTGTCGGAATCGGGTGTGTTTTGGATTCGGGTGTTTTTTTCAAAAAACACTAAAAAACAGCTTAAATCATAGAAATTGGGGGTCATTTTGATCCCAAAGTATTATTAACCTCAAAAACCATAATTTACACTCATTTTCAGTCTATTCTGAATACCTCACACCTCACAATATTATTTTTAGTCCTAAAATTTGCACCGAGGTCGCTGGATGACTAAGCTAAGCGACCCTAGTGGCCGACACAAACACCTGGCCCATCTAGGAGTGGCACTGCAGTGTCACGCAGGATGTCCCTTCCAAAAAACCCTCCCCAAACAGCACATGACGCAAAGAAAAAAAGAGGCGCAATGAGGTAGCTGTGTGAGTAAGATAAGCGACCCTAGTGGCCGACACAAACACCGGGCCCATCTAGGAGTGGCACTGCAGTGTCACGCAGAATGTCCCTTCCAAAAAACCCTCCCCAAACAGCACATGACGCAAAGAAAAAAAGAGGCGCAATGAGGTAGCTGTGTGAGTAAGCTAAGCGACCCTAGTGGCCGACACAAACACCGGCCCCATCTAGGAGTGGCAATGCAGTGTCACGCAGGATGTCCCTTCCAAAAAACCCTCCCCAAACAGCACATGACGCAAAGAAAAAAAAAGGCGCAATGAGGTAGCTGTGTGAGTAAGATAAGCGACCCTAGTGGCCGAAACAAACACCGGGCCCATCTAGGAGTGGCACTGCAGTGTCACGCAGGATGTCCCTTCCAAAAAAACCTCCCCAAACAGCACATGACGCAAAGAAAAAAAGAGGCGCAATGAGGAAGCTGTGTGAGTAAGATAAGCGACCCTAGTGGCCGACACAAACACCGGGCCCATCTAGGAGTGGCCCTGCAGTGTCACGCAGGATGTCCCTTCCAAAAAACCCTCCCCAAACAGCACATGACGCAAAGAAAAAAAGAGGCGCAATGAGGTAGCTGTGTGAGTAAGCTAAGCGACCCTAGTGGCCGACACAAACACCGGGCCCATCTAGGACCGGCACTGCAGTGTCACGCAGGATGTCCCTTCCAAAAAAACCCTCCCCAAACAGCACATGACGCAAAGAAAAAAAGAGGCGCAATGAGGTAGCTGTGTGAGTAAGATAAGCGACCCTAGTGGCCGACACAAACACCGGGCCCATCTAGGAGTGGCACTGCAGTGGCACGCAGGATGGCCCTTCCAAAAAACCCTCCCCAAACAGCACATGACGCAAAAAATTAAATTAAGAAAAATTAATTAATTAAATTAAGAAAAATTAAAGAAAAAAGAGGTGCAAGATGGAATTGTCCTTGGGCCCTCCCACCCACCCTCATGTTGTATAAACAGGACATGCACACTTTAACCAACCCATCATTTCAGTGACAGGGTCTGCCACACGACTGTGACTGAAATGACGGGTTGGTTTGGACCCCCACCAAAAAAGAAGCAATTAATCGCTCCTTGCACAAACTGGCTCTACAGAGGCACGATCTCCACCTCATCATCATCCTCCGATATATCACCGTGTGCATCCCCCTCCTCACAGATTATCAATTCGTCCCCACTGGAATCCACCATCTCAGCTCCCTGTGTACTTTGTGGAGGCAATTGCTGCTGGTCAATGTCTCCACGGAGGAATTGATTATAATTCATTTTAATGAACATCATCTTCTCCACATTTTCTGGATGTAACCTCGTACGCCGATTGCTGACAAGGTGAGCGGCGGCACTAAACACTCTTTCGGAGTACACACTTGTGGGAGGGCAACTTAGGTAGAATAAAGCCAGTTTGTGCAAGGGCCTCCAAATTGCCTCTTTTTCCTGCCAGTATAAGTACGGACTGTGTGACGTGCCTACTTGGATGCGGTCACTCATATAATCCTCCACCATTCTTTCAATGGTGAGAGAATCATATGCAGTGACAGTAGACGACATGTCCGTAATCGTTGTCAGGTCCTTCAGTCCGGACCAGATGTCAGCATCAGCAGTCGCTCCAGACTGCCCTGCATCACCGCCAGCGGGTGGGCTCGGAATTCTGAGCCTTTTCCTCGCACCCCCAGTTGCGGGAGAATGTGAAGGAGGAGATGTTGACAGGTCGCGTTCCGCTTGACTTGACAATTTTGTCACCAGCAGGTCTTTGAACCCCAGCAGACTTGTGTCTGCCGGAAAGAGAGATCCAAGGTAGGCTTTAAATCTAGGATCGAGCACGGTGGCCAAAATGTAGTGCTCTGATTTCAACAGATTGACCACCCGTGAATCCTTGTTAAGCGAATTAAGGGCTCCATCCACAAGTCCCACATACCTAGCGGAATCGCTCCGTGTTAGCTCCTCCTTCAATGTCTCCAGCTTCTTCTGCAAAAGCCTGATGAGGGGAATGACCTGACTCAGGCTGGCAGTGTCTGAACTGACTTCACGTGTGGCAAGTTCAAAGGGCATCAGAACCTTGCACAATGTTGAAATCATTCTCCACTGCGCTTGAGACAGGTGCATTCCACCTCCTATATCGTGCTCAATTGTATAGGCTTGAATGGCCTTTTGCTGCTCCTCCAACCTCTGAAGCATATAGAGGGTTGAATTCCACCTCGTTACCACTTCTTGCTTCAGATGATGGCAGGGCAGGTTCAGTTGTTTTTGGTGGTGCTCCAGTCTTCTGTACGTGGTGCCTGTACGCCGAAAGTGTCCCGCAATTCTTCTGGCCACCGACAGCATCTCTTTCACGCCCCTGTCGTTTTTTAAAAAATTCTGCACCACCAAATTCAAGGTATGTGCAAAACATGGGACGTGCTGGAATTTGCCCATATTTAATGCACACACAATATTGCTGGCGTTGTCCGATGCCACAAATCCACAGGAGAGTCCAATTGGGGTAAGCCATTCCGCGATGATCTTCCTCAGTTGCCGTAAGAGGTTTTCAGCTGTGTGCGTATTCTGGAAAGCGGTGATACAAAGCGTAGCCTGCCTAGGAAAGAGTTGGCGTTTGCGAGATGCTGATACTGGTGCCGCCGCTGCTGTTCTTGCGGCGGGAGTCCATACATCTACCCAGTGGGCTGTCACAGTCATATAGTCCTGACCCTGCCCTGCTCCACTTGTCCACATGTCCGTGGTTAAGTGGACATTGGGTACAACTGCATTTTTTAGGACACTGGTGAGTCTTTTTCTGACGTCCGTGTACATTATCGGTATCGCCTGCCTAGAGAAGTGGAACCTAGATGGTATTTGGTAACGGGGGCACACTACCTCAAGAAATTGTCTAGTTCCCTGTGAACTAATGGCGGATACCGGACGCACGTCTAACACCAACATAGTTGTCAAGGCCTCAGTTATCCGCTTTGCAGCAGGATGACTGCTGTGATATTTCATCTTCCTCGCAAAGGACTGTTGGACAGTCAATTGCTTACTGGAAGTAGTACAAGTGGGCTTACGACTTCCCCTCTGGGATGACCATCGACTCCCAGCAGCAACAACAGCAGCGCCAGCAGCAGTAGGCGTTACACGCAAGGATGCATCGGAGGAATCCCAGGCAGGAGAGGAATCGTCAGAATTGCCAGTGACATGGCCTGCAGGACTATTGGCATTCCTGGGGAAGGAGGAAATTGACACTGAGGGAGTTGGTGGGGTGGTTTGCGTGAGCTTGGTTACAAGAGGAAGGGATTTACTGGTCAGTGGACTGCTTCCGCTGTCACCCAAAGTTTTTGAACTTGTCACTGACTTATTATGAATGCGCTGCAGGTGACGTATAAGGGAGGATGTTCCGAGGTGGTTAACGTCCTTACCCCTACTTATTACAGCTTGACAAAGGCAACACACGGCTTGACAAATGTTGTCCGCATTTCTGGTGAAATACTTCCACACCGAAGAGCTGATTTTTTTGGTATTTTGACCAGGCATGTCAATGGCCCTATTCCTCCCATGGACAACAGGTGTCTCCCCGGGTGCCTGACTTAAACAAACCACCTCACCATCAGAATCCTCCTGGTCAATTTCCTCCCCAGCGCCAGCAACACCCATATCCTCCTCATCCTGGTGTACTTCAACACTGACATCTTCAATCTGACTATCAGGAACTGGACTGCGGGTGCTCCTTCCAGCACTTGCAGGGGGCGTGCAAATGGTGGAAGGCGCATGCTCTTCACGTCCAGTGTTGGGAAGGTCAGGCATCGCAACCTACACAATTGGAGTCGGACTCTCCTTGTGGATTTGGGATTTCGAAGAACGCACAGTTCTTTGCGGTGCTACTGCTTTTGCCAGCTTGAGTCTTTTCATTTTTCTAGCGAGAGGCTGAGTGCTTCCATCCTCATGTGAAGCTGAACCACTAGCCATGAACATAGGCCAGGGCCTCAGCCGTTCCTTGCCACTCCGTGTGGTAAATGGCATATTGGCAAGTTTACGCTTCTCCTCCGACAATTTTATTTTAGGTTTTGGAGTCCTTTTTTTACTGATATTTGGTGTTTTGGATTTTACATGCTCTGTACTATGACATTGGGCATCGGCCTTGGCAGACGACGTTGCTGGCATTTCATCGTCTCGGCCATGACTAGTGGCAGCAGCTTCAGCACGAGGTGGAAGTGGATCTTGATCTTTCCCTAATTTTGGAACCTCAACATTTTTGTTCTCCATATTTTAATAGGCACAACTAAAAGGCACCTCAGGTAAACAATGGAGATGGATGGACACTAGTATACTTATGGATGGACTGCCGAGTGCCGACACAGAGGTAGCTACAGCCGTGGACTACCGTACTGTGTCTGCTGCTAATATAGACTGGATGATAATGAGATGAAATCAATATAATATCACTAGTACTGCAGCCGGACAGGTATGTATATTTATTATGTAATGACTGATGACGGACCTGCTGGACACTGTCAGCTCAGCAGCACCGCAGACTGCTACAGTAAGCTACTATACTATAGTAATATGTACAAAGAAGAAAGAAAAAAAAAAAACCCCGGGGAGGTGGTATACAATTATGGATGGACTGCCGAGTGCCGACACAGAGGTAGCTTCAGCCGTGGACTAACGTACTGTGTCTGCTGCTAATATAGACTGGATGATAATGAGATGAAATCAATATAATATCACTAGTACTGCAGCCGGACAGGTATGTATATTTATTATGTAATGACTGATGACGGACCTGCTGGACACTGTCAGCTCAGCAGCACCGCAGACTGCTACAGTAAGCTACTATACTATAGTAGTATGTACAAAGAAGAAAGAAAAAAAAAAAACCACGGGGAGGTGGTATACAATTATGGATGGACTGCCGAGTGCCGACACAGAGGTAGCTACAGCCGTGGACTAACGTACTGTGTCTGCTGCTAATATAGACTGGATGATAATGAGATGAAATCAATATAATATCACTAGTACTGCAGCCGGACAGGTATGTATATTTATTATGTAATGACTGATGACGGACCTGCTGGACACTGTCAGCTCAGCAGCACCGCAGACTGCTACAGTAAGCTACTAGACTATAGTAGTATGTACAAAGAAGAAAGAAAAAAAAAACCACGGGGAGGTGGTATACAATTATGGATGGACTGCCGAGTGCCGACACAGAGGTAGCTACAGCCATGGACTAACGTACTGTGTCTGCTGCTAATATAGACTGGATGATAATGAGATGAAATCAATATATATGTATATATAATATCACTAGTACTGCAGCCGGACAGGTTTATATATTTATTATGTAATGACTGATGACGGACCTGCTGGACACTGTCAGCTCAGCAGCACCGCAGACTGCTACAGTAAGCTACTATAGTAGTATGTATAAAGAAGAATGAAAAAAAAAAAAACCACGGGTAGGTGGTATACAATATTATATATATATATATATATATATATATATATATTATATACAATTATATATATATATATATTAAACTGGTGGTGGTGATTGATTATTAAACTGGTGGTCAGGTCACTGGTCACACTATCAGCAACTTGCAAGTAGTACTCCTAAGCAGACAATCACAAAATATATTATACTGGTCTGGTGGTCAGTGTGGTCACAATGGCAGTGTGGCACTGACTCTGGCAGCAAAAGTGTGCACTGTACGTTATATGTACTCCTGAGTCCTGCTCTCAGACTCTAACTGCTCCCCACTGTCAGTGTCTCCCCCACAAGTCAGATAATTAATACAGTCACACTATCTAATCTATATCACTTCAGCAAGTAGTAGTAGTATAGTAGTACTCCTCCTAATAATGCTCCCCAAAATTACTACTACTGTGTCTCTCTCTACTGTCTCACTCTCTTCTCTAAACGGAGAGGACGCCAGCCACGTCCTCTCCCTATGAATCTCAATGCACGTGTGAAAATGGCGGTGACGCGCGGCTCCTTATATAGAATCCGAGTCTCGCGATAGAATCCGAGCCTCACGAGAATCCGACAGCGGGATGATGACGTTCGGGCGCGCTCGGGTTAACCGAGCAAGGCGGGAAGATCCGAGTCGCTCGGACCCGTATAAAAAAACCTGAAGTTCGGGCGGGTTCGGATTCCGAGGAACCGAACCCGCTCATCTCTAATAAACACACCAGCCAATCAGCTCCTAACTGTTAATTTACATATTGGAACTGATTGGCTGGTGCCTTTATCACCTTGCACATATCACTGGTTTATCACTTCCTTATACCTTCTCCAGGTTAATACATCTGCCCCTCTATGTAACAGGCTGAGGGGCTATAGATGGAGATGTTGGTTTATTGCAGTCATAAGTATAGAGACCAAGGCAGGTCTCTCCATACATGCCGTATATAAATGGCAGGGATGCTTAAAATTTGTTGCTACCCCTGATGGGGTGGTTTTGGGGGAAGTCCTGCAAATATTAATTGATAAATAGGCCCCTATAACTGAAACTTGGACATGACCGCAGAGACCTAATGTACAGGAATATTTGTAGGCTTTTGGGGTTTTATGTGCAAATGTTTGTTGTACCAAATCACCAGCCAACTGTTTACAATAATTAACACACTGACACGCCTCATAAATTTGCACAGACATAATGGGCCAAATGTAGTAGAGTGAGATTTTCAGAAAGTGAGAGATTTGGCAAGGTTTTTCAGTTTTTTTTAAAGTGACAATCATTTACAATGCAAAACCAGGTTGATCTTGCAGTGTAAATGATTGCCACTTTAAAAAAAAACTGCAAAACCTTACCAAATCTCTTACTTTCTGAAACTCTCACTCTATCACATTTGGCGCAATATTTTTTATATTTGTTCAGGTGCAGAATCATTTCTAAAATATATTGATTCCAAGCAGACCTGACATATAAACAAAAAAGGAAAAATTAATCTGGTCAGGAATCTGCAGAAACCATATAATATCTTCCAGTCAGGAATCTACAGAAACCAGTCATTAAGATGTTATGTTATAGGGAATAGCAATGATCCTGCAATCACATTGTTTTTTCAGAATGAAACAAAACAAAAAATAAGAATTTACTCACCGATAATTTATTTCTCGTAGTCCGTAGTGGATGCTGGGAACTCCGTAAGGACCATGGGGAATAGACGGGCTCCTCAGGAGACTGGGCACTCTAAAAGAAAGATTAGGTACTATCTGGTGTGCACTGGCTCCTCCCTCTATGCCCCTCCTCCAGACCTCAGTTAGGGAAACTGTGCCCGGAAGAGCTGACACAACAAGGAAAGGATTTAGAATCCAGGGTAAGACTCATACCAGCCACACCAATCACACTGTACAACTTGTGATAACCATACCCAGTTAACAGTATGAACAACAACTGAGCCTCCTTTTACGGATGGCTCATAACAATAACCCTTTAGTGAAGCAATAACTATATACATGTATTGCAGAGAGTCCGCACTTGGGACGGGCGCCCAGCATCCACTACGGACTACGAGAAATAGAATTACCGGTGAGTAAATTCTTATTTTCTCTGACGTCCTAGTGGATGCTGGGAACTCCGTAAGGACCATGGGGATTATACCAAAGCTCCCAAACGGGCGGGAGAGTGCGGATGACTCTGCAGCACCGAATGAGCAAACTCAAGGTCCTCCTCAGCCAGGGTATCAAACTTGTAGAATTTAGCAAATGTGTTTGAACCCGACCAAGTAGCAGCTCGGCAAAGCTGTAAAGCCGAGACCCCTCGGGCAGCCGCCCAAGATGAGCCCACCTTCCTTGTGGAATGGGCTTTCACTGATTTAGGATGCGGCAGTCCAGCCGCAGAATGTGCCAGCTGAATCGTGCAACAGATCAAGCGAGCAATAGTTTGCTTTGAAGCAGGAGCACCCAGCTTGTTGGGTGCATGCAGGATAAATAGCGAGTCAGTTTTCCTGACCGTCCTGGAAACATAAATTTTCAAAGCCCGGACTACGTCCAGCAACTTGGAATCCTCCAAGTCCCGAGTAGCCGCAGGCACCACAATAGGTTGGTTCAAATTAAACGCTGATACCACCTTTGGGAGAAATTGGGGACGAGTCCTCAATTCTGCCCTGTCCATATGGAAGATCAGATACGGGCTTTTACATGACAAAGCCGCCAATTCTGACACACGCCTAGCTGAAGCTAAGGCCAACAGCATGATCACCTTCCACGTGAGATACTTTAGCTCCACTGTCCTAAGTGGCTCAAACCAGTGTGATTTCAGGAAATCCAACACAATGTTAAGATCCCAAGGTGCCACTGGAGGCACAAAAGGGGGCTGAATATGCAGCACTCCCTTTACAAACGTCTGAACTTCAGGCAGTGAAGCCAGTTCTTTTTGAAAGAAAATAGATAGGGCCGAAATCTGGACCTTTATGGACCCCAATTTTAGGCCCATAGTCACCCCTGACTGTAGGAAGTGCAGAAATCGACCCAGCTGGAATTCCTCTGTTGGGGCCTTCCTGGCCTCACACCAAGCGACATAATTCTGCCATATGCGGTGATAATGCTTTGCTGTCACATCCTTCCTAGCTTTTTCAGCGTAGGAATCACTTCATCTGGAATGCCCTTTTCCGTTAGGATCCGGCGTTCAACCGTCATGCCGTCAAACGCAGCCGCGGTAAGTCTTGGAACAGACAGGGCCCCTGCTGTAACAGGTCCTGTCTGAGAGGCAGAGGCCATGGGTCCTCTGAGATCATTTCTTGTAGTTCTGGGTACCAAGTTCTTCTTGGCCAATCCGGAACGATGAGTATAGTTCTTACTCCTCTCTTTCTTACTATCCTCAGTACCTTGGGTATGAGAGGAAGAGGAGGGAACACATAAACCGACTGGTACACCCACGGTGTCACTAGTGCGTCCACAGCTATCGCCTGAGGGTCCCTTGACCTGGCGCAATATTTTTTTAGCTTTTTGTTGAGGCGGGACGCCATCATGTTCACCCGTGGCAGTTCCCCCTTGAAAGTTTCTTCCCTGAGTGACTGCCCCCCATCCTCGGAGGCTTGCATCCATGGTCACCAGGACCCAGTCCTGTATGCCGAACCTGCGGCCCTCGAGAAGATGAGCACTCTGCAGCCACCACAGCAGAGACACCCTGGCCCTTGGGGACAGGGTGATCAACCGATGCATCTGAAGATGCGATCCGGACCATTTTTCCAACAGATCCCACTGAAAGATCCTAGCATGGAACCTGCCGAATGGAATTGCTTCGTAAGAAGCCGCCATCTTTCCCAGGACTCGTGTGCAGTGATGCACCGACACCTGTTTTGGTTTCAGGAGGTCCCTGACCAGAGATGACAATTCCTGGGCCTTCTCCACCGGGAGAAACACCTTCTTCTGTTCTGTGTCCAGAATAATGCCCAGGAAAAGCAGACACGTCGCAGGAATCAGCTGCGACTTTGGGATATTCAGAATCCAGCCGTGCTGTTGCAACACTTCCTGAGAGAGTGCTACGCCGACCAACAACTGCTCTCTGGACCTCGCCTTTATGAGGAGATCGTCCAAGTACGGGATCATTATAACTCCCTTCTTCTGAAGGCGTATCATCATTTCGGCCATTACCTTGGTAAATATTCTCGGTGCCGTGGAGAGACCAAACGGCAACGTCTGGAATTGGTAATGACAGTCCTGTACCACAAACCTGAGGTATTCCTGGTGAGGTGGGTAAATGGGGACATGCAAGTAAGCATCCTTGATGTTCAGCGACACCATAAAATCCCCCTCTTCCAGGCTTGCAATAACCGCCCTGAGCGATTCCATTTTGAACTTGAACTTCTTTATATAAGTGTTCAAGGATTTTAAATTCAGAATGGGTCTCACCGAACCGTCCGGTTTTGGTACCACAAACATTGTGGAATAGTAACCCCTGCCCTGTTGAAGGAGGGGGACCTTGATTATCACCTGCTGGAGGTACAGCTTGTGAATTGCCGCCAGTACTACCTCCCTTTCCCTGGGAGCAGCTGGCAAGGCTGATTTGAGGTAACGGCGAGGGGGAGTCGCCTCGAACTCCAGCTTGTATCCCTGAGATACAATTTGTACAGCCCAGAGATCCACTTGTGAGCGAACCCACTGGTTGCTGAAGTTTCGGAGACGTGCCCCCACCGCACCTGGCTCCGCCTGTGGAGCCCCAACGTCATGCGGTGGACTTAGTGGAAGCAGGGGAGGATTTTTGTTCCTGGGAACTGGCTGCTTGGTGCAGCTTCTTTCCTCTACCCTTGCCTCTGGCCAGAAAGGATGCTCCTCTGACCCGCTTGCCTTTCTGAGGCCGAAAGGACTGCACTTGATAATACGGTGCTTTCTTAGGCTGTGAGGGAACCTGAGGTAAAAAAAGTCGACTTCCCAGCAGTTGCTGTGGATACGAGGTCCGAGAGACCGTCCCCAAATAATTCCTCATCCTTATAAGGCAAAACCTCCATGTGTTTTTTAGAATCAGCATCACCTGTCCACTGCCGAGTCCATAATACTCTCCTGGCAGAAATGGACATTGCATTAATTCTAGATGCCAGCAGGCAAATGTCCCTCTGGGCATCCCGCATATATAAGACGACATCTTTTATATGTTCGATGGTTAGCAAAACAGTATCCCTGTCGAGGGAATCAATGTTGTCTGACAGGGTATCAGTCCATGCTGCTGCAGCACTACACATCCAGGCTGAAGCAATAGCAGGTCTCAGTAGAGTACCAGAGTGTGTATACACAGACTTCAGGATAGCTTCCTGCTTTCTATCCGCAGGCTCCTTTAGGGCGGCCGTATCCTGAGACGGCAGTGCCACCCTTTTAGATAAGCGTGTCAGCGCCTTGTCTACCCTAGGGGATGTTTCCCAACGTAACCTATCAGTTGGCGGGAAAGGGTACGCCATCAGTAACCTCTTAGAAATCACTAGTTTCTTATCAGGGGAACTCCACGCTTCTTCACACAAATCATTTAATTCATCAGATGGGGGAAAAGTCACTGGCTGCTTTTTCTCCCCAAACATAATACCCCTCTTGGTGGTAACCGGGTTAATATCAGAAATGTGCAATACATCTTTCATTGCAGTAATCATGCATCGGATGGCTTTTGTAGACTGTACATTTGTCTCATCCTCATCTACACTGGAGTCAGACTCCGTGTCGACATCTGTGTCTACCATCTGAGCTAGCGGGCGTTTATAAGCCCCTGACGGCTTCTGAGTCGCCTGGGCAGGCGCGGGTTGAGACCCCGGCTGTCCCAAGGCTGCTGCGTCATCGAACCTTTTATGTAAGGAGTTGACACTGTCGGTTAAGACCTTCCACATATCCATCCAATCAGGTGTCGGCCCCGTCGGGGGCGACACCACACTTATCTCCCCCTGCTCCGCCTCCACGTAACCCTCCTCATCAAACATGTCGACACAGCCGTACCGACACACCGCACACACACAGGGAATGCTCAGACTGAGGACAGGACCCCACAAAGTCCTTTGGGGAGACAGAGAGAGAGTATGCCAGCACACACCACAGCGCTATATAACACAGGGATTTACACTAGAGATGAGCGGGTTCGGTTTCTCTGAATCCGAACCCGCCCGAACTTCATGTTTTTTTTCACGGGTCCGAGCGACTCGGATCTTCCCGCCTTGCTCGGTTAACCCGAGCGCGCCCGAACGTCATCATGACGCTGTCGGATTCTCGCGAGGCTCGGATTCTATCGCGAGACTCGGATTCTATATAAGGAGCCGCGCGTCGCCGCCATTTTCACACGTGCATTGAGATTGATAGGGAGAGGACGTGGCTGGCGTCCTCTCCATTTAGATTAGGGTTGAGAGAGAGAGAGAGAGATTGACCTGAGGCTGTGATACTGTAGAAGAGAGTGCAGAGTTTAGTGACTGACGACCACAGTGACCACCAGACAGTGCAGTTGTTTGTTTTATTTATATATCCGTTCTCTGCCTGAAAAAAACGATACACACAGTGACTCAGTCACATACCATATCTGTGTGCACTGCTCAGCCCAGTGTGCTGCATCAATGTATATATATATCTGACTGTGCTCAGCTCACACAGCTTATAATTGTGGGGGAGACTGGGGAGCACTGCAGTGCCAGTTATAGGTTATAGCAGGAGCCAGGAGTACATAATATTATATTAAAATTAAACAGTGCACACTTTTGCTGCAGGAGTGCCACTGCCAGTGTGACTAGTGACCAGTGACCTGACCACCAGTATATATAATGTTAGTAGTATACTATCTCTTTATCAACCAGTCTATATTAGCAGCAGACACAGTACAGTGCGGTAGTTCACGGCTGTGGCTACCTCTGTGTCGGCACTCGGCAGCCCGTCCATAATTGTATATACCACCTAACCGTGGTTTTTTTTCTCTTTCTTTATACATACATACTAGTTACGAGTATACTATCTCTTTATCAACCAGTCTATATATTAGCAGCAGACACAGTACAGTGCGGTAGTTCACGGCTGTGGCTACCTCTGTGTCGGCACTCGGCAGCCCGTCCATAATTGTATATACCACCTAACCGTGGTTTTTTTTTCTTTCTTTATACATACATACTAGTTACGAGTATACTATCTCTTTATCAACCAGTCTATATATTAGCAGCAGACACAGTACAGTGCGGTAGTTCACGGCTGTGGCTACCTCTGTGTCGGCACTCGGCAGCCCGTCCATAATTGTATATACCACCTAACCGTGTTTTTTTTTTTTTACATACATACTAGTTACGAGTATACTATCTCTTTATCAACCAGTCTATATTAGCAGCAGACACAGTACAGTGCGGTAGTTCACGGCTGTGGCTACCTCTGTGTCGGCACTCGGCAGCCCGTCCATAATTGTATATACCACCTAACCGTGTTTTTTTTTTCTTTCTTTATACATACATACTAGTTACGAGTATACTATCTCTTTATCAACCAGTCTATATATTAGCAGCAGACACAGTACAGTGCGGTAGTTCACGGCTGTGGCTACCTCTGTGTCGGCACTCGGCAGCCCGTCCATAATTGTATATACCACCTAACCGTGGTTTTTTTTTCTTTCTTTATACATACATACTAGTTACGAGTATACTATCTCTTTATCAACCAGTCTATATATTAGCAGCAGACACAGTACAGTGCGGTAGTTCACGGCTGTGGCTACCTCTGTGTCGGCACTCGGCAGCCCGTCCATAATTGTATATACCACCTAACCGTGGTTTTTTTTTTTACATACATACTAGTTACGAGTATACTATCTCTTTATCAACCAGTCTATATTAGCAGCAGACACAGTACAGTGCGGTAGTTCACGGCTGTGGCTACCTCTGTGTCGGCACTCGGCAGCCCGTCCATAATTGTATATACCACCTAACCGTGGTTTTTTTTTTTTCTTTATACATACATACTAGTTACGAGTATACTATCTCTTTATCAACCAGTCTATATATTAGCAGCAGACACAGTACAGTGCGGTAGTTCACGGCTGTGGCTACCTCTGTGTCGGCACTCGGCAGCCCGTCCATAATTGTATATACCACCTAACCGTGGTTTTTTTTTCTTTCTTTATAGTCATACTAGTTACGAGTATACTATCTCTTTATCAACCAGTCTATATTAGCAGCAGACACAGTACAGTGCGGTAGTTCACGGCTGTGGCTACCTCTGTGTCGGCACTCGGCAGCCCGTCCATAATTGTATATACCACCTAACCGTGGTTTTTCATTCTTTCTTTATACATACATACTAGTTACGAGTATACTATCTCTTTATCAACCAGTCTATATATTAGCAGCAGACACAGTACAGTGCGGTAGTTCACGGCTGTGGCTACCTCTGTGTCGGCACTCGGCAGGCAGTCCGTCCATAATTGTATACCACCTAACCGTGGTTTTTTTTTCTTTCTTCTTTATACATACATAGTTACATAGACATCTCTTTATCAACCAGTCTATATTAGCAGCAGACACAGTACAGTACGGTAGTTCACGGCTGTGGCTACCTCTGTGTCTGCACTCGGCAGGCAGTCCATAATTGTATACTAGTATCCATCTCCATTGTTTACCTGAGGTGCCTTTTAGTTGTGCCTATTAAAATATGGAGAACAAAAATGTTGAGGTTCCAAAATTAGGGAAAGATCAAGATCCACTTCCACCTCGTGCTGAAGCTGCTGCCACTAGTCATGGCCGAGACGATGAAATGCCAGCAACGTCGTCTGCCAAGGCCGATGCCCAATGTCATAGTACAGAGCATGTCAAATCCAAAACACCAAATATCAGAAAAAAAAGGACTCCAAAACCTAAAATAAAATTGTCGGAGGAGAAGCGTAAACTTGCCAATATGCCATTTACGACACGGAGTGACAAGGAACGGCTGAGGCCCTGGCCTATGTTCATGGCTAGTGGTTCAGCTTCACATGAGGATGGAAGCACTCAGCCTCTCGCTAGAAAAATGAAAAGACTCAAGCTGGCAAAAGCAGCACAGCAAAGAACTGTGCATTCTTCGAAATCCCAAATCCACAAGGAGAGTCCAATTGTGTCGGTTGCGATGCCTGACCTTCCCAACACTGGACGTGAAGAGCATGCGCCTTCCACCATTTGCACGCCCCCTGCAAGTGCTGGAAGGAGCACCCGCAGTCCAGTTCCTGATAGTCAGATTGAAGATGTCAGTGTTGAAGTACACCAGGATGAAGAGGATATGGGTGTTGCTGGCGCTGGGGAAGAAATTGACCAGGAGGATTCTGATGGTGAGGTGGTTTGTTTAAGTCAGGCACCCGGGGAGACACCTGTTGTCCGTGGGAGGAATATGGCCGTTGACATGCCAGGTGAAAATACCAAAAAAATCAGCTCTTCGGTGTGGAGGTATTTCACCAGAAATGCGGACAACAGGTGTCAAGCCGTGTGTTCCCTTTGTCAAGCTGTAATAAGTAGGGGTAAGGACGTTAACCACCTCGGAACATCCTCCCTTATACGTCACCTGCAGCGCATTCATAATAAGTCAGTGACAAGTTCAAAAACTTTGGGTGACAGCGGAAGCAGTCCACTGACCAGTAAATCCCTTCCTCTTGTAACCAAGCTCACGCAAACCACCCCACCAACTCCCTCAGTGTCAATTTCCTCCTTCCCCAGGAATGCCAATAGTCTTGCAGGCCATGTCACTGGCAATTCTGACGAGTCCTCTCCTGCCTGGGATTCCTCCGATGCATCCTTGCGTGTAACGCCTACTGCTGCTGGCGCTGCTGTTGTTGCCGCTGGGAGTCGATGGTCATCCCAGAGGGGAAGTCGTAAGCCCACTTGTACTACTTCCAGTAAGCAATTGACTGTTCAACAGTCCTTTGCGAGGAAGATGAAATATCACAGCAGTCATCCTACTGCAAAGCGGATAACTGAGGCCTTGACAACTATGTTGGTGTTAGACGTGCGTCCGGTATCCGCCGTTAGTTCACAGGGAACTAGACAATTTATTGAGGCAGTGTGCCCCCGTTACCAAATACCATCTAGGTTCCACTTCTCTAGGCAGGCGATACCGAGAATGTACACGGACGTCAGAAAAAGACTCACCAGTGTCCTAAAAAATGCAGTTGTACCCAATGTCCACTTAACCACGGACATGTGGACAAGTGGAGCAGGGCAGGGTCAGGACTATATGACTGTGACAGCCCACTGGGTAGATGTATGGACTCCCGCCGCAAGAACAGCAGCGGCGGCACCAGTAGCAGCATCTCGCAAACGCCAACTCTTTCCTAGGCAGGCTACGCTTTGTATCACCGCTTTCCAGAATACGCACACAGCTGAAAACCTCTTACGGCAACTGAGGAAGATCATCGCGGAATGGCTTACCCCAATTGGACTCTCCTGTGGATTTGTGGCATCGGACAACGCCAGCAATATTGTGTGTGCATTAAATATGGGCAAATTCCAGCACGTCCCATGTTTTGCACATACCTTGAATTTGGTGGTGCAGAATTTTTTAAAAAACGACAGGGGCGTGAAAGAGATGCTGTCGGTGGCCAGAAGAATTGCGGGACACTTTCGGCGTACAGGCACCACGTACAGAAGACTGGAGCACCACCAAAAACTACTGAACCTGCCCTGCCATCATCTGAAGCAAGAAGTGGTAACGAGGTGGAATTCAACCCTCTATATGCTTCAGAGGTTGGAGGAGCAGCAAAAGGCCATTCAAGCCTATACAATTGAGCACGATATAGTAGGTGGAATGCACCTGTCTCAAGCGCAGTGGAGAATGATTTCAACGTTGTGCAAGGTTCTGATGCCCTTTGAACTTGCCACACGTGAAGTCAGTTCAGACACTGCCAGCCTGAGTCAGGTCATTCCCCTCATCAGGCTTTTGCAGAAGAAGCTGGAGACATTGAAGGAGGAGCTAACACGGAGCGATTCCGCTAGGCATGTGGGACTTGTGGATGGAGCCCTTAATTCGCTTAACAAGGATTCACGGGTGGTCAATCTGTTGAAATCAGAGCACTACATTTTGGCCACCGTGCTCGATCCTAGATTTAAAGCCTACCTTGGATCTCTCTTTCCGGCAGACACAAGTCTGCTGGGGTTGAAAGACCTGCTGGTGACAAAATTGTCAAGTCAAGCGGAACGCGACCTGTCAACATCTCCTCCTTCACATTCTCCCGCAACTGGGGGTGCGAGGAAAAGGCTCAGAATTCCGAGCCCACCCGCTGGCGGTGATGCAGGGCAGTCTGGAGCGACTGCTGATGCGGACATCTGGTCCGGACTGAAGGACCTGACAACGATTACGGACATGTCGTCTACTGTCACTGCATATGATTCTCTCAACATTGATAGAATGGTGGAGGATTATATGAGTGACCGCATCCAAGTAGGCACGTCACACAGTCCGTACTTATACTGGCAGGAAAAAGAGGCAATTTGGAGGCCCTTGTACAAACTGGCTTTATTCTACCTAAGTTGCCCTCCCACAAGTGTGTACTCCGAAAGAGTGTTTAGTGCCGCCGCTCACCTTGTCAGCAATCGGCGTACGAGGTTACATCCAGAAAATGTGGAGAAGATGATGTTCATTAAAATGAATTATAATCAATTCCTCCGCGGAGACATTGACCAGCAGCAATTGCCTCCACAAAGTACACAGGGAGCTGAGATGGTGGATTCCAGTGGGGACGAATTGATAATCTGTAAGGAGGGGGATGTACACGGTGATATATCGGAGGGCGATGATGAGGTGGACATCTTGCCTCTGTAGAGCCAGTTTGTGCAAGGAGAGATTAATTGCTTCTTTTTTGGGGGGGGTCCAAACCAACCCGTCATATCAGTCACAGTCGTGTGGCAGACCCTGTCACTGAAATGATGGGTTGGTTAAAGTGTGCATGTCCTGTTTTGTTTATACAACATAAGGGTGGGTGGGAGGGCCCAAGGACAATTCCATCTTGCACCTCTTTTTTCTTTTCTTTTTCTTTGCATCATGTGCTGATTGGGGAGGGTTTTTTGGAAGGGACATCCTGCGTGACACTGCAGTGCCACTCCTAAATGGGCCCGGTGTTTGTGTCGGCCACTAGGGTCGCTAATCTTACTCACACAGTCAGCTACCTCATTGCGCCTCTTTTTTTCTTTGCGTCATGTGCTGTTTGGGGAGGGTTTTTTGGAAGGGACATCCTGCGTGACACTGCAGTGCCACTCCTAGATGGGCCCGGTGTTTGTGTCGGCCACTAGGGTCGCTAATCTTACTCACACAGCTACCTCATTGCGCCTCTTTTTTTCTTTGCGTCATGTGCTGTTTGGGGAGGGTTTTTTGGAAGGGACATCCTGCGTGACACTGCAGTGCCACTCCTAGATGGGCCCGGTGTTTGTGTCGGCCACTAGGGTTGCTAATCTTACTCACACAGCTACCTCATTGCGCCTCTTTTTTTCTTTGCGTCATGTGCTGTTTGGGGAGGGTTTTTTGGAAGGGCCATCCTGCGTGACACTGCAGTGCCACTCCTAGATGGGCCCGGTGTTTGTGTCGGCCACTAGGGTCGCTAATCTTACTCACACAGCTACCTCATTGCGCCTCTTTTTTTCTTTGCGTCATGTGCTGTTTGGGGAGGGTTTTTTGGAAGGGACATCCTGCGTGACACTGCAGTGCCACTCCTAGATGGGCCCGGTGTTTGTGTCGGCCACTAGGGTCGCTTAGCTTAGTCATCCAGCGACCTCGGTGCAAATTTTAGGACTAAAAATAATATTGTGAGGTGTGAGGTATTCAGAATAGACTGAAAATGAGTGTAAATTATGGTTTTTGAGGTTAATAATACTTTGGGATCAAAATGACCCCCAAATTCTATGATTTAAGCTGTTTTTTAGTGTTTTTTGAAAAAAACACCCGAATCCAAAACACACCCGAATCCGACAAAAAAAATTCGGTGAGGTTTTGCCAAAACGCGTTCGAACCCAAAACACGGCCGCGGAACCGAACCCAAAACCAAAACACAAAACCCGAAAAATTTCAGGCGCTCATCTCTAATTTACACTATAAAAAGTGATTTACCCAATAGCTGCTTAAATATCTTATTTGCGCCTAAATTTATGTGCCCCCCCCTCTCTTTTTTACCCTTCTTGTATCAGGATACTGCAGGGGAGAGCCTGGGGAGCTGCTTCCAGCGGAGCTGTGAAGGGAAAATGGCGCTAGTGTGCTGAGGAAGAATGCCCCGCCCCCTCAGCGGCGGGATTCTGTCCCGCGTTTTATGTAACTTAATGGCGGGGTTTTTTACACATATACAGTTTTCAGACTGTATTATGTGTGTTTTAAGTGCCAAAAGGTATTATAATTGCTGCCCAGGGCGCCCCCCCCCCAGCGCCCTGCACCCTACAGTTACCGGAGTGTGTGGTGTGCTGTGGGAGCAATGGCGCACAGCTGCGGTGCTGTGCGCTACCTTAATGAAGACAGGAGTCTTCTGCCGCCGAATTCATCGCTTCTCTTCTGTCTTCTGGCTCTGCAAGGGGGACGGCGGCGCGGCTCCGGGAACGGACGATCGAGGTCAGGCCCTGTGTTCGAACCCTCTGGAGCTAATGGTGTCCAGTAGCCTAAGAAGCACAAGCTAGCTGCAAGCAGGTAGGTTTGCTTCTCTCCCCTCAGTCCTACGTAGCAGTGAGTCTGTTGCCAGCAGATCTCACTGAAAATAAAAAACCTAACAAATACTTTCTTTTCTAGCAAGCTCAGGAGAGCCCACTAGGAGCACCCAGCTCTGGCCGGGCACAGATTCTAACTGAGGTCTGGAGGAGGGGCATAGAGGGAGGAGCCAGTGCACACCAGATAGTACCTAATCTTTCATTTAGAGTGCCCAGTCTCCTGCGGAGCCCGTCTATTCCCCATGGTCCTTACGGAGTTCCCAGCATCCACTAGGATGTCAGAGAAATAAGAAGTTCCTCTGTAGTATATCTACACAAAGGAACTAATAGAACTGTACTTTAATGAGATTAAGCCTGCTTGTAGTACCCAATTGGCTTTATAATACCCCTTTCACACCACACAAATAACCCGGTAATGACCCGGCATATTGCCGCGTCGACACGGGTCAGTGTGCGGTGTGAAAGCGCCATGTCGGATTTCCCAGGTCGCCTGACCTGGTAATTCAACCAGGGTTATAAGCAGTGTTATTCCCGGGTGGAATACTGGGTCACTGGCTCTGTAAACAGATTCCCGGGTCGAGACGATCTGGTACTCGTTTACAAGATAGGGAGAGGCGGCGCTGAGATGAGCTCCTCTCCCAGCGCCGCCTCCACCTCCGCTGCCGGCTCTGCCCCCCGCCGCTATAGCAACCAACCCGGCAATATTCCGGGTCTGGAAGCCAGCAGAAGAGGTAGGAGAATCTCCAATGCCGGATCCCACCCAGGAAGTACCCGTTTCTAATTCTTGGGTGGGATCTGGCATTGGACATGTGATAGGGGTATAAGATGAATACAGCACATCCGGGGGCTAATTATTTCCCATCCACACTCATTAAGCACATCATAAGCTCACAAACTGAAATCTTAGCTAAACTGAACGCTGCCGCAACTGACAGATTGTGGAAGCTGAGCAGCCACAGGCCTGGTCAGTAACAATTTAGGAAACCATTGAGGCACCCCAGGTTCTGTTGTAGCCTGTAGGCATAGATATACATGAAGCAAAATGTAGGTTTGCCAATAATGAACTATAAATCAGTGTTTGGAATGCATATAGGGTATAGTTCTGGCAACCTGTATATAAAGAAGACAGGGCATAACATTAGATGGTTGAGAGATGGGATATATTATTAATTAAAGTAATAGAGGTGTTATATTCTAATGAAAAACTGGAAAATGTATGGTTGTATAGTATAGAAGCACTGGGGTGATGTATCAAGCTTCCTAAAGAGTAGAAAAGTAGACAAGAAGAGAAATGACTCACATCAAACAATAAGCTTCTAGCTAGCAATTATCGAGTACATGCTATAAAATGATAGGTAGATGCTTATTAGTTTCTATGGGCATCTTCTCCACTTGTCTACTTCTCCATTCTTTAGAAGGATTGATACTTCTCCCCCCGTGTGAGTGATCTAGTTATTGTTTACTAATATCTTCAAAGACCATACAAAAGCTGATGTGCTTGGTTGCATCCAGGCATGGAAAATGATTACATACTGTGCACTGGAGAGGAGGAGTCTGAGTCCTGATTTGTAAAACATTTTACTTAAAGAAACTATTAAATGTGTAATATATATATATTTATAGGATTTGGACAGGAACCTATTGTTGGACATCACTAAAATGGCTTTAAAAGGGAGAAGTCATAATCATGGGAGACTTTAATTTACCTGATGTAAATTGGGAGGGGTCTTTTGCAAGTTCAGCTACAAGTGGCAAATTTCTACATTCCTTACAGGGAGCATCTCTCAAGCAATTGGTGATGGAGCCCACTCGCAAAGATTCAATATTAGATTTAATTCTTACAAATGGAGATAGGATATCCGACATATATGTGGGTGAGCATCTGGGATCCAGTGATCATCAAGCAGTATGGTTTAGTATAAAGACAGGATCCAACTCCTGTCACACAAAAACAAAGGTGTTGGATTTTAGAAATGCTGATTTTGCAAAAATGGGGAGATGTTTAAGTGATTCATTGGCAGACTGGTGGAACTTGGAAGGAGTGCAGGAGAGGTGGGAAAAACTGAAAAGTGCAATACTAAGTGCAACTGATCTTTGTATCAAAAGGGTTAGGAAAAGCACCAGGAAAAGGAAGCCAGTGTGGTTCACAAAAGAAGTATCAACTAGTGTGAAAGCAAAAAAGATGGCTTTTAGGAAATACAAACAGACTCAAAATAATAACGACAAAGAGGTGTATCTTGACAAACGGAAGGATGCTAAGAAAGTGATCAGACGTGCAAAGGCAGAAGCTGAGGAAAAAATGGCCCAGTCAGTAGATAAAGGGGGCAAAACTTTTTTTTAAGTATATAAGTGAAAGGAGAAAATCAAATGGAGGAATAATAAGACTTAAGACAGAGAGTGAGCATTTGGTGGAGGGTGACAAGGCAATAGCAGATCATCTAAATAATTATTTTTGCTCAGTATTTACTACAGAAGAAGGGATGGGGCCACAGTTAAGTTGCAAGGACATTCATAAAAATAAGGTAGATGAAAGTACATTTACAGAGGAGAAGGTCCTAACAGAACTTTCACAACTAAAAGTGGATAAATCAATGGGACCAGATGGGATACACCCAAGGATACTCAAAGAGCTAAAAGATGTGCTGGTTACACCATTAACAGAATTATTTAACCAGTGACTAAATACAGGTGCTATTCCAGAGGACTGGAAAAGAGCAAATGTAGTTCCACTGCAGAAAAGTGGAAGCAAGGAAGAAGCAAGTAACTACAGACCAGTAAGCCTTACATCAGTAGTGGGGAAAGTAATGGAAAAACTATTAAAAGAAAGAGTTATGGAATATCTTAAATCAAACCACTTACAGGATCCAAAACAGCATGGATTTACTGGTGGTAAATCATGCCAAACAAATCTTATTGACTTTTTTGACTTTGTGACGAAAATAATAGATCAAGGGGGAGCTGTAGATGTAGCATATCTAGACTTTAGTAAGGCATTTGACACTGTCCCACATCGCAGACTGCTAAATAAACTTGAAAGCGTGGGGGTGGATTATAAAACAGTTAAATGAATAAGAGCCTGGTTGCAGGATAGGAAACAGACAGTTGTAGTTAATGGAGTGCAATCTATGGAGGGAAATGTTACCAGTGGAGTACCCCAGGGATCTGTACTTGGTCCAGTTCTCTTTAATATCTTTGTTGGTGACATTGCAGATGGTATTGAAGGGAAGATATGCCTTTTTGCAGATGATACAAAGATATGCAACAGGGTAGACACACCGGGAGGGGTAAAACAAATGATTGATGACCTAGGTAGGCTTGAGAAATGGTCAAGAACGTGGCAACTACAGTTTAATGCTAAAAAATGCAAAATCCTGCACTTAGGTCTAAAAAACCCAAAGGCTAAATATAGTATCAAGGGTACTATAATGGAAACTACTGAGGAGGAAAGGGATTTAGGAGTCACTATTTCAAGTGACTTGAAGGCAGGAAAGCAATGCAACAAAGCAATGAGAAAGGCAAGTCAGATGCTTGGTTGCATAGGGAGAGGAATCAGTAGTAGGAAAAAAGAAGTGATAATGCCACTGTATAGGTCATTGGTGCGGCCCCATCTGGAATACTGTGTCCAGTTCTGGAGACCATATCTCCAGAAGGATATAAATACATTAGAGAGTGTACAAAGAAGGGCAACTAAAATGGTGCATGGCCTACATCACAAAACGTACCCGGAAAGACTAAAAGATCTTAACATGTATACTTTGGAGGAGAGAAGGGAAAGGGGAGACATGATAGAAACTTTCAAATATATCAAGGGTCTTCACAAAGTTCAGGAGGGAAACATTCTTCAAAGGAAGAGAAATATTAGAACTCGAGGACATACACTGAGACTGGAGGGGGGGAGGTTCAGGGGAAATTTAAGGAAAAATTACTTCACAGAAAGGGTAGTGGATAAGTGGAATAGTCTCCCATCAGAGGTGGTAGAGGCTAAGACTGTAGAGCAATTTAAACATGCTTGGGATAGGCATATGAATATCCTTACAAAGAATTAGGGTTCAAAAAGGGTTGAGATTACATAAAGGATAAAAAAAAAGGGGCTGACTAGATGGGCCAAGTGGTTCTTATCTGCCGTCAAATTCTATGTTTCTATTTTTCTATGTTTATCTCAGGGGTGTACCTAGGGTTCCTTGTGCCCTGGCAAAGTAATAGACTGGTGCCCCCCTCTCCTAATTTTGGGAATAAATACACTCTGTGAAACACAGACAGTACAGGCCTTCTGCCAGAGCCATACTTGCCTACTCTCCTGGAATGGTCGGGAGGCTCCCAAAGATCGGGTGACCCTCCCGGCCCCCCAGAAAAGCAGACAACTCTCCCTATTTTTTATGCCTCTCACTGTAGCTAGGCAACGGGAGTCCGGTACGGATCTTGGTGTGAGCACTGGAGGGCGCACGTCGCGGTGGGGTGACGTCATCGGGAGCGGACGGACGCCCGGAGCCTGGCGTCGGGAGGATGCGTGCATTCACTCGGTGAGTTATAAATGTCTGTTTTTTGGTATGTGTTTTATCCTGAAGACGATTAATAAAATCGAAACGTTGATATTCACGGGTGCTGTCCCGTGTATTTTGTGAGCAAGTCCCGTGAGTTCCGCCTGTCTCCAGCTTCATACTGTTTGGTGTGCATACACCTAGGAGGGCACCAGGGCCAGGTGACTTTGTGTTTGAGAGTGCCGGCCATCACCACATGTACATTGGGACACTGTTTCTTCCAGCACTACCTAAGCATTGGGGGGGGGTGGGAGGATTGTGACCTTGGTAAGGCACCTACTACTAACTCATTACTTATTGAATGGACTTCAGTGACTTCAGATGCTGGATGTGCACCGTTATCTAATAGCAGCTTTTCATCCTATACCCTGCAATGGCGGATAGCAGTAGACTTAGAAACATAACACTGCCGGTGGGAGACGCATGGAGTTTCTCAGATATGGATGCGGATGAAATCCGATTTAAAGAGAATTTTTCCAACACAGGAGGTGAAGAAACAAATGAACAATTATTCACACAACGTCTCAGGCTCCGCAAAAAAGAAGTAGATTATTTTCTGCATGGAGTAACATTATCCGACTATCATAGAAGTGGCCCAAATACCTTGTGGTTTTCGCATAAGGAATACCCCTACTATTGGCAAATTCAGCAGTGACTTTTGTCGCAAATGGGCTGCTATTCTAAACAAATGCAGCCTGGATCTAATCCTGTTGGTTATACAGGAATCTTCTAGGGAACTTGAGCTGATTAAAACCAAAATTGCTGCATTTGAGGGACTACATGTACCAACTTTGATATCAGACAAAGCACAGTCATGGATGGAGAAACTAGCATCACAGGTTGAAATCTATTGGAGGGATTTGGTATGATTCAAACGTGAAAAACTTGCAACAGTCCAACGGGATTACGCTGAAAATAAAGTGTATACATGGGCCTTCAATCCTGAAAGAAAACGTTTTTTTCATCAGAGGTAGCGGAACTTTAGGAAGTTCCCAGGTGATACGGAGACATCAAGTGGGGGAGCATCCTCCCACAGTGATAATGAGGGGGCACGAGGAAAATTGGATAAAAGACCCCCTTTAGGAGTCAGCACCCGCGCCAAGCGGGGACCGTTAAAAGAAACTGAACAAGGAGAGGTCGCCAGTGGCTCAGGCAAATCAAAAGCCAAATCAAACAAGAAGAAAACAACTTAGTATTTAACCTCTCCAAGAGACAACTGACGGAAAATGAAACAGCTGTCCTTAATAAAGGTCTTTCCTTTGTCCCTTCATCTAACTAGCGATGAGCGGGTTCGGTTTCCGAGAAACCGAACCCACCCGAGCTTTACCTTTTTTACACGGGTCCGAGCAGACTCGGATCCTCCCGCCTTGCCCGGCTAACCCGAGCGCGCCCGAACGTCATCATCACGCTGTCGGATTCTCGCGAGATTCGGATTCTATATAAGCAGCTGCGCGTCGCCGCCATTTTCCACACGTGCATTGACATTGATAGGGAGAGGACGTGGCTGGCGTCCTCTCCGTTTATATACTAGTTATATACTACACAGTTGATCTGATTGCTTAGCTTATTGTGGGGAGGATTGGGGAGCAGCTGTTAGGAGGAGTACAGTGCAGAGTTTTGCTAATAGTGACCACCAGTTTTTTATCCGTTCTCTGCCTGAAAAAAACGCTCCATACCATATCTGTGCTCAGTGTGCAGTGCTGCATGATATATCTGTGCTGAGTGCTCACACTGCTTAATTGTGGGGACTGGGGAGCAGCTATAGCAGGAGTACAGTGCACAGTTTTGCTGACAGTGACCACCAGTATACGTTTGTCTGCCTGAAAAACACTCCTGTGGTGTCTTTTTTTTTATACTATAAACGCAGTCTGCTGACAGTGTCCACCAGGTCCATTATACTGTATATAGCAGTACGGTAGGCCACTGCTGTACCTACCTCTGTGTCGTCACTCGTCGTCCATAAGTATACTAGTATCCATCCATCTACATTGTATACCTGTGGTGTCTTTTTTCTTTATACTATAAACGCAGTCTGCTGACAGTGTCCACCAGGTCCATTATACTGTATATAGCAGTACGGTAGGCCACTGCTGTAGCTACCTCTGTGTCGTCACTCGTCGTCCATAAGTATACTAAGTATCCATCCATCTACATTGTATACCTGTGGTGTCTTTTTTTCTTTATACTATAAACGCAGTCTGCTGACAGTGTCCACCAGGTCCATTATACTGTATATAGCAGTACGGTAGGCAACTGCTCTACCTACCTCTGTGTCGTCACTCGTCGTCCATAAGTATACTAAGTATCCATCCATCTACATTGTATACCTGTGGTGTCTTTTTTTCTTTATACTATAAACGCAGTCTGCTGACAGTGTCCACCAGGTCCATTATACTGTATATAGCAGTACGGTAGGCCACTGCTGTACCTACCTCTGTGTCGTCACTCGTCGTCCATAAGTATACTAAGTATCCATCCATCTACATTGTATACCTGTGGTGTCTTTTTTTCTTTATACTAAGTATAAACGCAGTCTGCTGACAGTGTCCACCAGGTCCATTATACTGTTTATAGCAGTACGGTAGGCCACTGCTGTACTTACCTCTGTGTCGTCACTCGTCGTCCATAAGTATACTAAGTATCCATCCATCTACATTGTATACCTGTGGTGTCTTTTTTTCTTTATACTAAGTATAAACGCAGTCTGCTGACAGTATCCACCAGGTCCATTATACTGTATATAGCAGTACGGTAGGCCACTGCTGTACCTACCTCTGTGTCGTCACTCGTCGTCCATAAGTATACTAAGTATCCATCCATCTACATTGTATACCTGTGGTGTCTTTTTTTCTTTATACTAAGTATAAACGCAGTCTGCTGACAGTGTCCACCAGGTCCATTATACTGTATATAGCAGTACGGTAGGCCACTGCTGTACCTACCTCTGTGTCGTCACTCGTCGTCCATAAGTATACTAAGTATCCATCCATCTACATTGTATACCTGTGGTGTCTTTTTTTCTTTATACTAAGTATAAACGCAGTCTGCTGACAGTGTCCACCAGGTCCATTATACTGTATATAGCAGTACGGTAGGCCACTGCTGTACCTACCTCTGTGTCGTCACTCGTCGTCCATAAGTATACTAAGTATCCATCCATCTACATTGTATACCTGTGGTGTCTTTTTTTCTTTATACTAAGTATAAACGCAGTCTGCTGACAGTGTCCACCAGGTCCATTATACTGTATATAGCAGTACGGTAGGCCACTGCTGTATCTACCTCTGTGTCGTCACTCGTCGTCCATAAGTATACTAAGTATCCATCCATCTACATTGTATACCTGTGGTGTCTTTTTTTCTTTATACTAAGTATAAACGCAGTCTGCTGACAGTGTCCACCAGGTCCATTATACTGTATATAGCAGTACGGTAGGCCACTGCTGTACCTACCTCTGTGTCATCACTCGTCGTCCATAAGTATACTAAGTATCCATCCATCTACATTGTATACCTGTGGTGTCTTTTTTTCTTTATACTAAGTATAAACGCAGTCTGCTGACAGTGTCCACCAGGTCCATTATACTGTGTATAGCAGTACGGTAGGCCACTGCTGTACCTACCTCTGTGTCATCACTTGTCGTCCATAAGTATACTAAGTATCCATCCATCTACATTGTATACCTGTGGTGTCTTTTTTTCTTTATACTATAAACGCAGTCTGCTGACAGTGTCCACCAGGTCCATTATACTGTATATAGCGGTACGGTAGGCCACTGCTGTACCTACCTCTGTGTCATCACTCGTCGTCCATAAGTATACTAAGTATCCATCCATCTACATTGTATACCTGTGGTGTCTTTTTTTCTTTATACTATAAACGCAGTCTGCTGACAGTGTCCACCAGGTCCATTATACTGTATATAGCAGTACGGTAGGCCACGGCTGTACCTACCTCTGTCGTCACTCGTCGTCCATAAGTATACTATGTATACATCCATCTACATTGTATACCTGTGGTGTCTTTTTTTCTTTATACTAAGTATAAACGCAGTCTGCTGACAGTGTCCACCAGGTCCATTATACTGTATATAGCAGTACGGTAGGCCACTGCTGTACCTACCTCTGTGTCGTCACTCGTCGTCCATAAGTATACTAAGTATCCATCCATCTACATTGTATACCTGTGGTGTCTTTTTTTCTTTATACTAAGTATAAACGCAGTCTGCTGACAGTGTCCACCAGGTCCATTATACTGTATATAGCAGTACGGTAGGCCACTGCTGTACCTACCTCTGTGTCGTCACTCGTCGTCCATAAGTATACTAAGTATCCATCCATCTACATTGTATACCTGTGGTGTCTTTTTTTCTTTATACTAAGTATAAACGCAGTCTGCTGACAGTGTCCACCAGGTCCATTATACTGTATATAGCAGTACGGTAGGCCACTGCTGTACCTACCTCTGTGTCGTCACTCGTCGTCCATAAGTATACTAAGTATCCATCCATCTACATTGTATACCTGTGGTGTCTTTTTTTCTTTATACTAAGTATAAACGCAGTCTGCTGACAGTGTCCACCAGGTCCATTATACTGTATATAGCAGTACGGTAGGCCACTGCTGTACCTACCTCTGTGTCGTCACTCGTCGTCCATAAGTATACTAAGTATCCATCCATCTACATTCTATACCTGTGGTGTCTTTTTTTCTTTATACTAAGTATAAACGCAGTCTGCTGACAGTGTCCACCAGGTCCATTATACTGTATATAGCAGTACGGTAGGCCACTGCTGTACCTACCTCTGTGTCATCACTCGTCGTCCATAAGTATACTAGTATCCATCCATCTACATTGTATACCTGTGGTGGCTTTTAGTTGTGCGCAAAATATGGAGAACAAAAATGTGGAGGTTAAAAAAATAGGGAAAGATCAAGATCCACTTCCACCTCGTGCTGAAGCTGCTGCCACTAGTCATGGCCGAGACGATGAAATGCCATCAACGTCGTCTGCCAAGGCCGATGCCCAATGTCATAGTACAGAGCATGTAAAATCCAAAACACAAAAGATCAGTAAAATTACCCAAAAATCAAAATTAAAAGCGTCTGAGGAGAAGCGTAAACTTGCCAATATGCCATTTACGACACGGAGTGGCAAGGAACGGCTGAGGCCCTGGCCTATGTTCATGGCTAGTAGTTCAGCTTCACATGAGGATGGAAGCACTCATCCTCTCGCTAGGAAAAAGAAAAGACTTAAGCTGGCAAAAGCACAGCAAAGAACTGTGCGTTCTTCGAAATCACAAATCCCCAAGGAGAGTTCAATTGTGTCGGTTGCGATGCCTGACCTTCCCAACACTGGACGGGAAGAGCTTGCGCCTTCCACCATTTGCACGCCCCCTGCAAGTGCTGGAAGGAGCACCCGCAGTCCAATTCCTGATAGTCAAATTGAAAATGTCAGTGTTGAAGTACACCAGGATGAGGATATGGGTGTTGCTGGCGCTGGGGAGGAAATTGACAAGGAGGATTCTGATGGTGAGGTGATTTGTTTAAGTCAGGCACCCGGGGAGACGCCTGTTGTCCGTGGGAGGAATATGGCCATTGACATGCCTGGTCAAAATACAAAAAAAATCAGCTCTTCAGTGTGGAATTATTTCAACACAAATGCGGACAACAGGTGTCAAGCCGTGTGTTGCCTTTGTCAAGCTGTAATAAGTAGGGGTAAGGACGTTAACCACCTCGGAACATCCTCCTTTATACGTCACCTGCAGCGCATTCATCATAAGTCAGTGACAAGTTCAAAAACTTTGGGCGACAGCAGAAGCAGTCCACTGACCAGTAAATCCCTTCCTCTTGTAACCAAGCTCCTGCAAACCACACCACCAACTCCCTCAGTGTCAATTTCCTCCTTACCCAGGAAAGCCAATAGTCCTGCTGGCCATGTCACTGGCAAGTCTGACGAGTCCTCTCCTGCCTGGGATTCCTCCGATGCATCCTTGAGTGTAACACCTACTGCTGCTGGCGCTGCTGTTGTTGCTGCTGGGAGTCGATCGTCATCCCAGAGGGGAAGTCGGAAGACCACTTGTACTACTTCCAGTAAGCAATTGACTGTCCAACAGTCCTTTGCGAGGAAGATGAAATATCACAGCAGTCATCCTGTTGCAAAGCGGATAACTGAGGCCTTGGCAGCCTGGGTGGTGAGAAACGTGGTTCCGGTATCCATCGTTAATTCAGAGCCAACTATAGACTTGATTGAGGTACTGTGTCCCTGGTACCAAATACCATCTAGGTTCCATTTCTCTAGGCAGGCGATACCGAAAATGTACACAGACCTCAGAAAAAGACTCACCAGTGTCCTACAAAATGCATTTGTACCCAATGTCCACTTAACCACGGACATGTGGACAAGTGGAGCAGGGCAGACTCAGGACTATATGACTGTGACTGCCCACTGGGTAGATGTATTGCCTCCCGCTGCAAGAACAGCAGCGGCGGCACCAGTAGCAGCATCTCGCAAACGCCAAATCGTTCCTAGGCAGGCTACGCTTTGTATCACCGCTTTCCAGAATACGCACACAGCTGAAAACCTCTTACGGCAACTGAGGAAGATCATCGCAGAATGGCTTACCCCAATTGGACTCACCTGGGGATTTGTGACATCGGACAACGCCAGCAATATTGTGCGTGCATTACATCTGGGCAAATTCCAGCACGTCCCATGTTTTGCACATACCTTGAATTTGGTGGTGCAGAATTATTTAAAAAACGACACGGACGTGGGAGAGATGCTGTCGGTGGCCCGAAGAATTGCGGGCCACTTTCGGCATTCAGGCACCGCGTACAGAAGACTGGAGCACCACCAAACACACCTGAACCTGCCCTGCCATCATCTGAAGCAGGAGGTGGTAACGAGGTGGAATTCAACCCTCTATATGCTTCAGAGGATGGAGGAGCAGCAACAGGCCATTCAAGCCTATACATCTGGCCAAGATATAGGCAAAGGAGGTGGAATGCACCTGTCTCAAGCGCAGTGGAGAATTATTTCAACGTTGTGCAAGGTTCTGCAACCCTTTGAACTTGCCACACGTGAAGTCAGTTCAGACACTGCCAGCCTGAGTCAGGTCATTCCCCTCATCAGGCTTTTGCAGAAGAAGCTGGAGACATTGAAGGATGAGCTAAAACAGAGCGATTCCGCTAGGCATGTGGGACTTGTGGATGGAGCCCTTCATTCGCTTAACCAGGATTCATGGGTGGTAAATCTGTTGAAATCAGAGCACTACATTTTGGCCACCGTGCTCTCGATCCTAGATTTAAAACCTACGTTGTATCTCTCTTTCCGGCAGACACAAGTCTGCAGGGGTTCAAAGACCTGCTGGTGAGAAAATTGTCAAGTCAAGCGGAACGTGACCCGTCAACAGCTCCTCCTTCACATTCTCCCACAAATGGGGGTGCGAGGAAAAGGCTAAGAATTCCGAGCCCACCCGCTGGCGGTGATGCAGGGCAGTCTGGAGCGAGTGCTGACATCTGGTCCGGACTGAAGGACCTGCCAACGATTACTGACATGTCGTCTACTGTCACTGCATATGATTCTCTCACCATTGAAAGAATGGTGGAGGATTATATGAGTGACTGCATCCAAGTAGGCACGTCAGACAGTCCGTACGTATACTGGCAGGAAAAGAGTCAATTTGGAGGCCCTTGCAGAAACTGGCTTTATTCTACCTAAGTTGCCCTCCCTCCAGTGTGTACTCCGAAAGAGTGTATAGTGCAGCCGCTCACCTTGTCAGCAATCGGCGTACGAGGTTACTTCCAGAAAATGTGGAGAAGATGATGTTCATTAAAATGAATTATAATCAATTCCTCCGTGGAGACATTCACCAGCAGCAATTGCCACCAGAAAGTACACGGGGACCTGAGATGGTGGATTCCAGTGTGGACGAATTAATAATCTGTGAGGAGGGGGATGTACACAGTGAAAGGGGTGATGAATTGGACGATGAGGAGGAGGTGGACATCTTGCCTCTGTAGAGCCAGTTTGTGCAAGGAGAGATTGATTGCTTCTTTTTTGGTTGGGGCCCAAACCAACCAGTCATTTCAGTCACAGTCGTGTGGCAGACCCTGTCACTGAAATGATGGGTTCGTTAAAGTGTGCATGTCCTGTTTATACAACATAAGGGTGGGTGGGAGGGCCCAAGGACAATTCCATCTTGCACCTCTTTTTTCTTTCATTTTCCTTTGCATCATGTGCTTTTTGGGGAGTATTTTTTTTGAAGTGCCATCCTGTCTGACACTGCAGTGCCACTCCTAGATGGGCCAGATGTTTGTGTCGGCCACTTGGGTCGCTTATCTTAGTCACACAGCTACCTCATTGCGCCTCTTTTTTTCTTTGCATCATGTGCTGTTTGGGGAGTATTTTTTTGAAGGGCCATCCTGCGTGACACTGCAGTGCCACTCCTAGATGGGCCAGATGTTTGTGTCGGCCACTTGGGTCACTTATCTTAGTCACACAGCTACCTTATTGCGCCTCTTTATTTCTTTGCATCATGTGCTGTTTGTGGAGTATTTTTTTGAAGGGCCATCCTGCGTGACACTGCAGTGCCACTCCTAGATGGGCCAGATGTTTGTGTCGGCCACTTGGGTTGCTTATCTTAGTCACACAGCTACCTCATTGCGCCTCTTTTTTTCTTTGCATCATGTGCTGTTTGGGGAGTATTTTTTTGAAGGGCCATCCTGCGTGACACTGCAGTGCCACTGCTAGATGAGCCAGATGTTTGTGTCGGCCACTTGGGTCGCTTATCTTAGTCACACAGCTACCTCATTGCGCCTCTTTTTTTCTTTGCATCATGTGCTGTTTGGGGAGTATTTTTTTGAAGGGCCATCCTGCGTGACACTGCAGTGCCACTCCTAGATGGGCCAGGTGTTTGTGTCGGCCACTTGTGTCGCTTAGCTTAGTCACACAGCGACCTTGGTGCGCCTCTTTTTTTCTTTGCATCATGTGCTGTTTGGGGAGTATTTTTTTGAAGTGCCATCCTGTCTGACACTGCAGTGCCACTCCTAGATGGGCCAGGTGTTTGTGTCGGCCACTTGTGTCGCTTAGCTTAGTCACACAGCGACCTTGGTGCGCCTCTTTTTTTCTTTGCATCATGTGCTGTTTGGGGAGTATTTTTTTGAAGTGCCATCCTGTCTGACACTGCAGTGCCACTCCTAGATGGGCCAGGTGTTTGTGTCGGCCACTTGGGTCGCTTATCTTAGTCACACAGCTACCTCATTGCGCCTCTTTTTGTCTTTGCATCATGTGCTGTTTGGGGAGTATTTTTTTGAAGGGCCATCCTGCGTGACACTGCAGTGCCACTCCTAGATGGGCCAGGTGTTTGTGTCGGCCACTTGTGTCACTTAGCTTAGTCACACAGCGACCTTGGTGCGCCTCTTTTTTTCTTTGCATCATGTGCTGTTTGGGGAGTATTTTTTTGAAGTGCCATCCTGTCTGACACTGCAGTGCCACTCCTAGATGGGCCAGGTGTTTGTGTCTGCCACTTGGGTCGCTTAGCTTAGTCACACAGCTATCTCATTGCGCCTCTTTTTTTCTTTGCATAGTGTGCTGTTTGGGGAGTATTTTTTTGAAGGGCCATCCTGCGTGACACTGCAGTGCCACTCCTAGATGGGCCAGGTGTTTGTGTCGGCCACTAGGGTCGCTTAGCTTAGTCACACAGCTACCTCATTGCGCCTCTTTTTTTCTTTGCGTCATGTGCTGTTTGGGGAGTATTTTTTTGAATGGCCATCCTGCGTGACACTGCAGTGCCACTTCTAGATGGGCCAGATGTTTGTGTCGGCCACTTGGGTCGCTTATCTTAGTCACACAGCTACCTCATTGCGCCTCTTTTTTTCTTTGCATCATGTGCTGTTTGGGGAGATTTTTTTTGAAGGGCCATCCTGCGTGACACTGCAGTGCCACTCCTAGATGGGCCAGGTGTTTGTGTCGGCCACTTGGGTCGCTTAGCTTAGCCATCCAGCGACCTCGGTGCTATTTTTAGGACTAAAAATAATATTGTGAGATGCGAGGTGTTCAGAATAGACTGAAAATGAGTGGAAATTATGGTTATTGAGGTTAATAATACTATGGGATCAAAATGACCCCCAAATTCTATGATTTAAGCTTTTTCTTAGTGTTTTAAAAAAAAAAACACCCGAATCCAAAACACACCATAATCCGACAAAAAAATTTCGGTGAGGTTTTGCCAAAACGCGTCCGAACTTAAAACACGGCCGCGGAACCGAACCCAAAACCAAAACACAAAACCCGAAAAATTTCCGGTGCACATCACTACATCTAACATGGACTACTTCCAATGGAAAGTGGATTCCTACAAATTTAATAGGAACTTGAGATTAAAAGAACACTTTCAGTCAGCTTCATATGAGAAGACCCGTGAGAATGAAGTTCCCTTGGCCATAAGACCTAGATCTACATTTGATCCATACACTAACAATGTTTCACTTAAATGCTTTCAGAGGCGCTTAGATCAGAAAATTGAGGACATTAAGATGAGGAATAAACCTCAAGTTTCCAACATGTCCAAGATGGAATTTGAAGCTATGCGTAGTCTCAGTAAGGACTTGAGTATTGTTATCCGTCCGGCGGACAAGGGGGGAGGGATTGTGGTACAGGATTTGGACCAATATTGCCAAGAGGTCTATCGCCAGTTAGGGGACAGCACTGTATACTGTGAGTTAAAAGTAGATCCTACAATAGCATTTAACAATGAGTTACATACTATACTTACTAAAGCTGTGGCAGATAACATCATTTCTGATTCATAAAAAAATGCATTGTTCCAGCAGTTCCCAATAGCTCCAGTACTGTATACAATCCCCAAAGTCCATAAAGACCCCCTTTGTCCCCCTGGACGTCCCATAATCTCTGCCTGGGACTCCATATATTACAAGGTGTCCAAATATTTGGACACACATTTTCAGCCGGTAATACAAGCCCAGACCACATATTTAAAGGATACCACGACCTTTATCCTTAAGTTAAATCAATTACCATCTCTATTGCCTAAATGTTTCTTATGTTCCTTGGATGTTGTAAATTTATACACGAGTATACCCCATGAAGGGGGTTTGAGTGCAGCTAGGAGACTCCTTATCGATAGTCCACTGTATACTGGCCCTGATATTTCATTTTTTATTGGTTTGTTAGAATTGACTCTTAAGAAGAACTATTTCCTTTTTAATAACAAATGGTACTTACAACAACAAGGCTGTGCAATGGGGTCCTGTGTGGCCCCAACCTTTGCAAACAGCTACATGTTTGAGGTGGAACGAGAAATATTTTTCTCTGATTCTAATATAGCGTCTAAATTTTTGGTATTCTTAAGATACATAGACGATCTGTTTATCATCTGGTTAGGAGAGGAGAGTGACTTTCACGATTTAATGACAAGGGCCAACATTGCAAATGAACATATTACATTTACGTACACCATCAGTGATTGTGAGGTGAACTACTTAGATGTTACTATCCAACTTAGATATGACAGATTGCATACCACACTATATAGGAAGAAAACAGATCGTAACAATGTTTTACATCATTCTAGTCAGCATCCCAGAGCAACTAAGGAAGGGCTTCCATTTTCCCAGTTTGTCAGGGCACATCGCATTTCTGACAATATGGAAGTAGCAAATAATGAAATTGATTGTATGATTACGCAATTTCTGGTGAGAGGTTACAAATATGAGCAATTGCTTGAGGCTAAAACAAAAGCCCTGGCGATACCCAGAGAGCAATTATTGATAACCAATAAGCAAAAATTGGGGGATGATCCTAGAATACCATTTGTTCAACAGTTTCATGCACAGAGTGAACTGGTGGTTAAGGAAACTAAGACTCTCTGGCCATTAGTCACCACAGATCCGGACCTAAAGAATAATGCCAAGTTTTAGACGCAGCAAAAACCTCAAGCAGTGGCTGGTAAAAAATGACATCTCTGAAAATACCAAAATTCTAAACAAGCCTAATTTTCTTACCAGAAAACCAGGCTGTTACCGGTGTGTGGGGTGCACCACGTGTAGTTACCTTGAAAAAGGTGACACATTTGCGTACCCCCACACTCGTAAATGAATTCCCATTAAGAAAGTACTAACCTGTACAAGCACTCATGTAGTGTATTTTATTAGGTGCCCATGTGGTCTTCTCTATGTAGGGAAGACAACCAGGCAATTTAAAGAACGGATGAATTTACATCGTTCATCCATCAGAAAAGCAGTTGAGGGACAAATAGTAGCCCAGGAACAGTAGCGAGGCACTTTAGAATTCACAAACATGGACTGTCTACCTTAAGATACAAGATCATAGATCAAGTAGAGAAAAAGGTCAGAGGTGGTGACAGAGATAGGTCTCTCCTGCAATGCGAGGCGAGGTGGATACATAGATTAAACACTGTATCCCCACATGGCCTGAATGAGAATTTTGGATTGAATTGCTTTCTCTAAAAAGTACCAATAATAGGGCATGATTGTAGTCTGTACTTTATTATTAAAGATTTATCTAACAAAGTGCATAATGCATACAGTATGTATAGTCGATAAGATAATGAAACATAATTGCAGCATGTAGGGCAGGATGGATTGCTTTTTAGCTGTTACAATATGTTTTGTTTTGTTTTTCATTCAGCATGGTGGTGGAAAGTCACATGATTATGCCTCTCACTGTAGCTAGGCAACGGGAGTCCGGTGTGAGCGCTAGAGGGCACACGTCGCGGTGGGGTGACGTCATCGGGAGCGGACGGACGCCCGGAGCCTGGCGGCGGGAGGAGGCGTGCATTCACTTGGTGAGTTATAAATGTCTGTTTTTTGGTATGTGTTTTATCCTGAAGACGATTAATAAAATCGAAACGTTGATATTCACGGGTGCTGTCCTGTGTATTTTGTGAGCAAGTCCCGTGAGTGCCGCCTGTCTCCAGCTTCATATATATATATATATATATATATATATATATTATATATAAAAAAATAATATCATACCTCTCAACTTGACTTGGCGGTGCAATCCCATTTGTCTGGGACGGTTCCGTTGTCCCACCTGCTGGTTGCAGTGTCCCACGGTGGGCAGTTGGGAGATCCTTTCTCACCCGTGATCGCTGCACTCTCTCACTCATGATCGCAGCACTTCATCAGGGGGGTCTGCGGGGACTGAAGTCCTGGGCCCACCCCTGGCTCCTACCGCCAATACCTGGAGAGCTGTACCAAGCTGCACAACATAAGCTGTCTGATGCCCAGGAAGTTATCTTAAAACAAGCCTTCCCTGTGCATCAGCTCTCTGGGAATCATTCCTGCAGGTCCACAACGCTCCACCTGAATATAACATCACAATGTGTGACTCACATAGGGGTGGAGTGGTGCAGTAGAAACTTTTTTTTTTTTGGGGGGGGGGAGTGCTGTTTTTTCAGTCCCAGGCCCCGAAATTTCTGATGGCAGCCCTGCCCGAATGCTACGCCCCTACCCGTGAGTCATGTGTCCCTCCGTCCAACTTTAGAAAGTTGGGAGGTTTAATATATAGATAGATATGTGACACCCCATTAAGTTTATAGAGCCCAGCAGGGATGATTGCATGTAACATATACTGTATGTGCATTGTATGTGCTATCACTGTATATATTATAAATACATTTATTAAAGAAACTTTTGGGGCACTAAAGTTTATGTATGTACACAGGCAGTGGCGGAACCAGCGAGCCGTGGGGCAAGGTGCAACAAAATGCTTTGAGTCCCCCTCCCCTCTCATCCAGTCCAAGTCCACCCCCCATATATATACAATATTCACCGGCACTCAGGGATGCAAATTACAGTATGACATAACAGGGTAGAGATACACATACAGATGGGATCCATTCAGGTTTAGGATGTGGATGTGTCCTAGATTTAGGATGTGGAGAGGGGGGTGATTATTTATATGCAATGGGGGCACTGTGCTAAAGAGGATCTGGTTAGGGTGACGTGCTCAGGGCCCAGGAAATGGATACCTAGCAACAGTGCCGTAACTAGACATTTTAGCGCTGTGTGTAAGAAACAGCATCAGTGCTCTCCCTTTATGTGAAGTAGGGATAGTGCGCGCCATAGGTGCGCACAAAAAATATAGGGATGTGGCTTCACGGGGAAGGGGTGTGGCCACAAAATAATACCAATTCTTATTACGGTGCACAGTAGCCTCCATTATTCAAATTACACCGCACAGTAGCGCTACTCCACCAGGTAGAGCCCTTTTTACACATTACGGCAGACAGCATCCCCTTTTTACACATTATGGCAGACAGAGTCCACCTTTTACACTTTACGGCAGACAGCGTTCCCTTTTTTACACATTACGTCAGACTGTCCCCCTTTTTACACTTTTACAGCAGACAGCGTCCCCTTTTTTTACACATTACGGCAGACAGCGTCCCCCTTTTTACAAATTATGGTAGACTGAGTGCCCTTTCTACATATTACGGCAGACAGCGCCCCCGTTTTACACATTACGGCAAACAGCGTCCCCTTTTTACACATTACGGCAGACAGCGTCCCCTTTTTACACATTACGGCAAACAGCGTCCCCTTTTTACACATTACGGCAGACAGCGTCCCCCTTTTTACACATTACGGCAGACAGCGTCCCCTTTTTTACACATTACGTCAGACTGTCCCCCTTTTTACACTTTTACAACAGACAGCGTCCCCTTTTTTACACATTACGGCAGACGCCGTCCCCCTTTTTTCACATAATGGTAGACTGAGTCCCCTTTCTACATATTATGGCAGACAGCGCCCCCCTTTTTACACATTACGGCAGACAGCATCCTCTTTTTTACACATTACGGCAGACAGAATAGATATATAGATACAGTAGATAGACTGACAGACAGAAAGAACAGGTGATACTTACTGTCTCCGCTGACTCCGGCAGTCAGGCTCCTCGTGCAGCTTCTGGCAGATCCCAGGCAGAGGAGCAGGAGGAGAAGGGAGAAGCAGCAATGCAATGTAATTGATGGCAGCGCTGCTGCAGCTGTCCCTCTCCTTCCACATAGGCTGTCCGCCGCCGCTGTGATAAAGTGCATCCCAGCATTCACAGCGGCGGCCAGTCTATGTGGAAGAAGAGGGACAGCTGCAGCAGCGCCTCCACCAATTACATTGCGCTGCTGCGGCTCCCAAATCCCCCTCCCTCCACCTTCTTCCCCCTGTTGCTGCGTACCTGTGCTCTCCTCTTCTCCTCTTCGGCAGCTTACAGCACACAGCGGTAGGCGGCATGTAATGAGTCAGTTTGACTCATTACATGCCGCTGGCTTTGGGCCCCTTCACAGCGGTGGGCCCCAGTGCAAGGCACTGTTTGCACTGGTGGTAGTTCCGCCACTGTACACAGGTATCCCACACAGAGGGAAGTTAAAATAGCCATGTGTTCTCCCTCATGGAGGCTAGTTGGAGCAGGTCAGTAAGCCAGGTCTGCCAGAGACAGTGTGGGCATGTGGTAATGTACTGTGCGGTGCTCACAGGAAAGGGGTGATTTAGAGGCTTCCAGATACTGTATCAACTAAGACTACATTTATAGCAGAGTAAGTTTGCTACCAGGCCTGGGCTTGCACTATCCAAGTTCTACATATACAGCAATGTTATATTGTGTTTGTGTGTGTGTGTGTGTGTGTGTGTGTATACTGTATATATATATATATATATAAATGTTATATATATATATAAATGTTATAAATATATATATAAATTTATAAATATATAATTATCAACTAAGACTACATTTATAGCAGTTTAAGTTTGCTACCGGGCCTGGGCTTGCACTATCCAAGTTCTACATATACAGCAATGTTATACTGGGTGTGTGTGTGTGTGTGTGTGTGTGTATACTATATATATATATATATATATATATATATATTCCATAGACAAAAAACCTTACGGTTTCACATGTCCCATTAAGGCTCCTTACACATGATCTGGCATTTCAGAAACCTGTTGTAACTCTTTCACTCAAACTCCAAAAAGCAATGAAATTCCGATCATTAAGGCTGACGCCTTAATGGACGTGTTCCTTGCGCAATACAGATATGGTATGCCATCACAGCATGTGGGTAAGTGCAGATTCACCACTCTCACAGAGTGAGATTGCTGTCACTCACACAATGGTGGAGCTGCTAATTCACAGATTTGTGTGCACATTGGAATACACACATGCAGTCTATGCAACTGAAGGTCTGAGCAGTTTTGTGGTGCTCCCATCCCACACAGTGCCCACAACCATCCCATTCGGTCACCACAACAATCCCACCTTGTTACAACAGCCTTCTCACTCCATACATCCATCTCACTTAGTATACACATTTAGCTCCCTCAAACATCTTGGTTAATTGCTAAAACTATAATACCCCATCTACGGTCTATGCATCTACACTTCCCCTATACACCCCCATGCTGCTCTGTCTTCCCCAATCCCTACTGCTGTGTTCTCCCATCTGTGCTAGTCTGTATAACTTATCTGTACCATCTGTCTTTCTGCACCTGTGCCTTGTCTGTACCACCGTTTCCTTCTCTCTGTGCTGCTCAGTATTTCCCTCTTCAACGTCACTCTGCCTCCTCCAATACATGGCAGACTGTCTTGTCTCCCATCTGTACCAGTTTTCTACCCATCCGTGCCAGTGTTTTCAACCCATCTGCATTGTTTCCCCCATCCGCACCACTCTGCCTCCCTTCCCATACTTGCTGCTTAATCTACCCCCTATCCACACCACTCTTACCCTATTCATGTAGCTGACATCCTGAAGGTAAGTTTTGTGGGTCACTATTGGGGGGAAGGGGTTGCCCTATCCAACCCACCCAAGGATTAGGCCTAGCTGCCACCCCCCAAGGGAAGGTAAAAAAACTTATCCCCTCCGATGTTGGGACTGTATTCCCCTCATCCATGCTGCTCTGCCTTCCTCATCCATGCCGTTTCTTTCCGTCTGTACTGCTCCTACCCCTCCCACATCTGTGCTGCTCTTTCCCCCCTCATCCAACGGCACTGCCCACCCATCCACACAGCTCTGTCTCCCCACCATCTGTGCCACTGTCTCTCCCCCCATCTGTCTTACCTCTTCCCATCTGTGGGGGTAATTCAGAGTTGATCGTAGATGTGCTAAATTTAGCACATCTACGATCATTTACTCTGGCATGCGGGGGGACGCCCAGCACAGGGATAGTCTGCCCCGCATGTCAGGCCCTCCCCCTCCCCCTCTGGGCTCCCGGGGTGCGCACGCGCAGTGCAGCCATTGCGCGTGCGCACCCCACAAACTAATTCAGACTGCGATCGCTGCCGCTGCAGTCTGCATTATCCCGTGTTTCTTTGTCAACCCCCCATCAATGCTGCTTAGTCTTCCCTCTATCCACACACTTCTGTTCCCCCATCCACACTGCTCTGTCTCCTCCCTCCAATCAACAACACTCTTACCTCGTCTGAGCTGCTTTGTCTTCTGCTCAGACCTCCAGTTGCATAGACTGCATGTGTGTATTCCAATGAGCACACAAATCTGTGAATTAGCAGCTCCACCATTGTGTGAGTGACAGCAATCTCACTCTGTGAGAGTGGTGAATCTGCACTTACCCACAGGCTATGATGGCATACCATATCTGTATTGCGCAAGGAACACGTCCATTAAGGCGTCAGCCTTAATGATCGGAATTTCATTGCTTTTTGGAGTTTGAGTGAAAGAGTTACAACAGGTTTCTGAAATGCCAGATCATGTGTAAGGAGCCTTAATGGGACATGTGAAACCGTAAGGTTTTTTGTCTATGGAATTTTATAGCTTTTTTTCAATTTATTTTTTTTAATTCAGAAATGTAAAATTTCACTGTAAGAATAAACATTTGATTTTTTTAAAATGTTTAACGATAACACACCCCTGGTAACGAGCATTACCCCTGGCCACAAGCATTACAAACCCCTGGCAACAAGTATTACACCCATCCCAGACATGAAACCCCTGGCAACGAGCATGACACCCAGCATGTAGAAGCTTTACTGTAAGGCATAATGTATCACTGGCATTGCAGTATGGGGCATATGGTGCAGGGGACATTACTGTATGGGGCCTAATATGGTGAATTTTTTTTCCCCTGTGGTGGCCATGGTCTGTTGGTGCAGGGCCAAAAACTGGGGTATAAAGTAGTCTTTTCCGGCGAGGCCATGCCCATTTTAATGAGACCTCACCCCTTGCCTGGGGCAGAGCATTCTGCAGCTTTTACATTTCCCTAATGGCTGCTGAGAGGAACAGCCAATGGGAATACACTGGGGGCAGCTTATTGTATATTGACATTTCCCAGGTGGCTGCTTCTCTTTTCAACAGCAGCAGAGTGCAGGGTAGAGAGGGGGCGCCTCCATTTCCACTGGGTTGCCCTTTCACTGAGATCAGGGACACACTGGGAAAGAAGCCATGGGTGCAGAGGGACCAGTTGGTTCCACTAAGATTGGCGGATGCTGGAATATTGACTTCCAGCAGTAGTACAGTTTTCTGGTTTAAGTGAAATTCAGTAGCTTCCTGAAATCGGACATGTGCATCCATTATATATAGTATATACACCAAAGCAAGGGTGTAACTAGGGTCTTTGGTGCACAGGGCAAGTTGAAGAAAGAATGCCCCCCTCCCTCCTACCAAAAAAAAAAATCACGCACTTCCAAAAAAAGGGACATGGTCAGCTGGGGATAGGCATTATCACTGTTTTGGTGAGTAACTGAAAAAGACACATGGGGCAGAGAGAGAGAGAGAGAGAGAGAGAGGGTGACATATGGGGCAGAGAGATAGAGGGAGACACTGGAAAGAGAATGAGAAACCAGGGGCAGAGAGAGATGGAGATAGAGAGATGGGAGGAGCAGAGAGAGAGAGAGAGAGACCAGGGGCAGAGAGAGGGACACATGGGAGAGAGGGAGACAGAGACCAGGGCCAGACAGAGAGAGGGATATATGGGGAAGAGTGAGAGAGACAGTGGCGGAACTAGAGAATGGTGGGCCCGGTGCAACAATATGCATTGGGCCCCTCTCCCATATTAAAAATAGGGATAGCACGTGCCACAGAAAAAAACTGTAAGTAGGTGACTGAGGCAGGTGTGACAGGGAGAGAGTGGGCGACTGGTAAGGCAGGGGTGACAGGGAGAGAGTGGGCAACTGGTGAGGCAGGGGTGACAGGGAGAGAGTGGGCGACTGGTGAGGCAGGGGTGACAGGAAGAGAGTGGGCGACTGGAGAGGCAGAGGTGACAGGTAGATAATGGGTGACTGGTGAGCCAGGGGTGACAGGGAGATAGTAGGTGACTGAGGCAGGGGTGACAGGGACATAGTGGGTGACAGGGAGATAGTGGGTGACCGGTAGACAGTGGGTGACTGAAGCAGGGGTGACCAGGAGATAGTGGGTGACTGAAGCAGGGGTGACAGGGAGATAGTGGGTGACTGAAGATGGGGTGACAGGGAGATAGTGGGTGACTGAAGCAGGGCTGACAGGGAGAGAGTGGGCGACTGGTGAGGCAGGGCTGACAGGGAGAGAGTGGGCGACTGGTGAGGCAGGGCTGACAGGGAGAGAGTGGGCGACAGGTGAGGCAGGGCTGACAGGGAGAGAGAGGGCGACTGGTGAGGCAGGGGTGACAGGGAGAGAGTGGGCGAAAGGTGAGGCAGGGGTGACAGGGAGATAGTAGGTGACTGAGGCAGGGGTGACATGGAGATAGTAGGTGACTGAAGCAGGGGTGACATGGAGATAGTAGGTGACTGAAGCAAGGGTGACAGGGAGATAGTAGGTGACTGGTGAGGTAGGGGTGACAGAGAGTGGCTGACTGAAACATGGGTGACAGGGATATAGTGGGTGACCGGTAGCCAGTGGGTGACTGAAGCAGGGGTGACCAGGAGATAGCGGGTGACTGAAGCAGGGGTGACAGGGAGATAGTGGGTGACTAAAGCAGGGCTGACAGGGAGAGAGTGGGCGACTGGTGAGGCAGGGCTGACAGGGAGAGAGTGGGCGACAGGTGAGGCAGGGCTGACAGGGAGAGAGAGGGCGACTGGTGAGGCAGGGGTGACAGGGAGAGAGTGGGCGAAAGGTGAGGCAGGGGTGACAGGGAGATAGTAGGTGACTGAGGCAGGGGTGACATGGAGATAGTAGGTGACTGAAGCAGGGGTGACATGGAGATAGTAGGTGACTGAAGCAAGGGTGACAGGGAGATAGTAGGTGACTGGTGAGGTAGGGGTGACAGAGAGTGGCTGACTGAAACATGGGTGACAGGGAGATAGTGGGTGACCGGTAGCCAGTGGGTGACTGAAGCAGGGGTGACCAGGAGATAGCGGGTGACTGAAGCAGGGGTGACAGGGAGATAGTGGGTGACTAAAGCAGGGCTGACAGGGAGAGAGTGGGCGACAGGAGAGGCAGGGTTGACAGGGAGAGAGTGGGCGACTGGTGAGGCAGGTGTGACAGGGAGAGAGTGGGCGACTGGTGAGGCAGGGGTGACGGAGGCAGTGGGCGACTGGTGAGACAGGGGTGACAGGGAGGTAGTGGGTGACTGGTGAGGCAAGGGTGACAGGGAGGTAGTGGGCGACAGGTGAGGCAGGAGTGACAGGGACATAGTGGACGACTGGTAAGGCAGGGGTGACAGGGATATAGTTGGTGACTGAGGCAGGTGTGACAGGGAGATAGTGGGTGACTGAAGCAGGGGTGACAGGGAGATAGTGGGTGACTGAATCAGGGGTGACAGGGAGATAGTGGGTGACTGAAGCACTGGTGACAGGGAGATAGTGGGCAACTGGTGAGGCAAGGGTGACAGGGAGAGAGTGGGCGACTGGGGAGGCAGGGGTGACGGAGGTAGTGGGCGACTGGTGAGGCAAGGCTGACAGGGAGGTAGTGGGCGACTGGTGAGGAAGGGTGACAGGGAGGTAGTGGGCGACTGGTGAGACAGGGGTGACGGACATAGTGGGCGACTGGTGAGGCAGGGGTGACGGAGAGAGTGGGTGACTGAGGCAGCTGTGACAGGGAGAGAGTGGGTGACTGAGGCAGGGGTGACAGGGAGAGAGTGGGTGACTGAGGCAGGTGTGACAGGAGGATAGTGGGTGACTGAGGCAGGGGTGACAGGAGGATAGTGGGTGACTGAGGCAGGGGTGACAGGAGGATAGTGGGTGACTGAGGCAGGGGTGACAGGCGGATAGTGGGTGACTGAGGCAGGGGTGACAGGAGGATAGTAGGTGACTGAGGCAGGGGTGACAGGAGGATAGTGGGTGACTAGTGAGGCAGAGGTGACAGGGACATAGTGGGTGACTGAGGCAGGGGTGACAGGGAGAGAGTGGGTGACTGGTGAGGCAGGGGTGACAGGTAGATAGTGGGTGACTGGAGCAGGGGTGACAGGGAGATAGTGGGTGACTGGAGCAGGGGTGACAGGGAGATAGTGGGTGACTGAAGCAGGGGTGACGGAGATAGTAGTTGACTGAAGCAGGGGTGACAGGGAGATAGTGGGTGACTGAAGCAGGGGTCACAGGGATATAGTGGGCGAGTAAGACAGGAGTGACCGGTAGAAAGTGGGTGACTGAGGTAGGGGTGACAGGGAGATAGTGGGTGACTGGTGAGGCAGGGGTGACAGGGAGATAGTGGGTGACTGAGGCAGGGGTGACTGGGAGATAGTGGGTGACTGAGGCAGGGGTGACAGGGAGATTGTGGGTGACTGGTGAGGCAGGGGTGACAGGGAGATAGTGGGTGACTGGTGAGGCAGGGGTGACAGGGAGATAGTGGGTGACTGGAGCAGGGGTTACAGGGAGATAGTGGGTGACTGGTGAGGCAGGGGTGACAGGGAGATAGGTGACTGAAGCAGGGGTGACGGAGATAGAAGGTGACTGAAGCATGGGTGACAGGGAGATAATAGGTGACTGAAGAAGGGGTGACAGGGAGATAGTGGGTAACTGAAGCAGGGGTTACAGGGATATAGTGGGCGAGTAAGGCAGGAGTGACCGGTAGATAGTGGGTGACTGAGGTAGGGAGATAGTGGGTAACTGGTGAGGCAGGGGTGACAGGGAGATCATGGGTGACTGGTGAGGCAGGGGTGACAGGGAGATAGTGGGTGACTGAATCAAGGGTGACAGGGAGATAGTAGGTGACTGGTGAGGCAGGGGTGACAAGGAGATAGTGGGTGACTGAAGCAGGGGTGACAGAGAGTGGGTGACTGAAGCAGGGGTGACAGGGAGATAGTGGGTGACCGGTAGACAGTGGGTGACTGAAGCAGGGGTGACATGGTGATAGTGGGTCACTGAAGCAGGGGTGACAGGGAGAGAGTGGGCGACTGGTGAGGCAGGTGTGACTGGGAGAGAGTGGGCGACTCGTGAGGCAGGGGTGACGGAGGTAGTGGGTGACTGGTGAGACAGGGGTGACAGGGAGGTAGTGGGCGACAGGTGAGGCAAGGGTGACAGGGAGGTAGTGGGCGACTGGTGAGGCAGGGGTGACAGGAACATAGTGGGCCACTAGTGAGGCAGGGGTGACAGGGATATAGTGGGTGACTGAGGCAGGTGTGACAGGGGGAGAGTGGGTGACTGAGGCAGGGGTGTCAGGGAGATAGAGGGTGACTGAAGCCATGGTGACAGGGAGATAGTGGGTGACTGAAGCAGGGGTGACAGGGAGATAGTGGGTGACTGAAGTAGGGGTGACAGGGAGATAGGTGGCGAGTAAGGAAGGAGTGACCGGTAGATAGTGGGTGACTGAGGTAGGGGTGACAGGGAGATATTGGGTGACTGGTGAGGCAGTGGTGACAGGGAGATAGTGGGTGACTGAAGCAAGGGTGACAGGGAGATAGTAGGTGACTGGTTAGGCAGGGGTGACAGGGAGATAGAAGGTGACTGAAGCATGGGTGACAGGGAGATAGTGGGTGACTGAAGCAGGGGTGACAGGGAGATAGTGGGTGACTGAAGCAGGGGTGACAGGGAGATAGTGGGTGACTGAAGCATGGGTGACAGGGAGATAGTGGGTGACTGAAGCAGGGGTGACAGGGAGATAGTGGGTGACTGAAGTAGGGATGACAGGGATATAGTGGGTGACTGAAGCAAGGGTGACAGGAAGATAGTGGGCGACTGCTGAGGCAGGGGTGACGGAGTGAGTGGGTGACTGAGGCAGCTGTGAAAGGGAGAGAGTGGGTGACTGAGGCAAGGGTGACAGGGAGAGAGTGGGTGACTGAGGCAGGGGTAACAGGGAGGTAGTGGGTGACTGGTGAGGCAGGGGTGACAGGGAGGTAGTGGGTGACTGGTGAGGCAGGTGTGACAGGGAGATAGTGGATGACTAAGGCAGGTGTGACAAGGAGATAGTGGGTGACTGAGACAGGTGTGACAGGAAGATAGTGGGTGACTGAAGCAGGTGTGACAGGGAGATAGTGGGTGACTGAGGCAGGGGTGACAGGAGGATAGTGGGTGACTGAGGCAGGGGTGACAGGAGGATAGTGGGTGACTAGTGAGGCAGAGGTGACAGGGACATAGCGGGTGACTGAGGCAGGGGTGTCAGGGAGAGAGTGGGTGACTGAGGCAGGGGTGACAGGGAGAGAGTGGGTGACTGGTGAGGCAGGGGTGACAGGGAGATAGTGGGTGACTGGAGCAGGGGTGACAGGGAGATGGTGGGTGACTGGAGCAGGGGTGACAGGGAGACAGGTGACTGAAGCAGGGGTGACGGAGATAGAAGGTGACTGAAGCATGGGTGACAGGGAGATAATAGGTGACTGGAGCAGGGGTGACAGGGAGATAGTGGGTGACTGAAGCAGGGGTTACAGGGATATAGTGGGCGAGTAAGGCAGGAGTGACAGGTAGATAATGGGTGACTGAGGTAGGGGTGACAGGGAGATAGTGGGTGACTGGTGAGGCAGGGGTGACAGGGAGATAGTGGGTGACTGAGGCAGGGGTGACAGGGAGATTGTGGGTGACTGGTGAGGCAGGGGTGACAGGGAGATAGTGGGTGACTGGTGAGGCAGGGGAGACAGGGAGATAGTGGGTGACTGAGGCAGGGCTGATAGGGAGATCGTGGGTGACTGGTGAGGCAGGGGTGACAGGGAGATAGTGGGTGACTGAAGGAAGGGTGACAGGGAGATAGTAGGCGACTGGTGAGGCAGGGGTGACAAGGAGATAGTAGGTGACTGAAGCAGGGGTGACAGAGAGTTTGTGACTGAAGCAGGGGTGACAGGGAGATAGTGGGTGACCAGTAGACAGTGGGTGACTGAAGCAGGGATGACCAGGAGATAGTGGGTGACTGAAGCAGCGGTGACATGGAGATAGTGGGTGACTGAAGCAGGGGTGACAGGGAGAGAGTGGGCGACTGGTGAGGCAGGGGTGACAGGGAGAGAGTGGGCGAGTGGTGAGGCAGGGGTGACAGGGAGAGAGTGGGCGACTCGTGAGGCAGGGGTGACGGAGGTAGTGGGCGACTGTTGAGACAGGGGTGACAGGGAGATAGTGGGTGACTGAAGCAAGGGTGACAGGGAGATAGTAGGTGACTGGTTAGGCAGGGGTGACAGGGAGATAGAAGGTGACTGAAGCATGGGTGACAGGGAGATAGTGGGTGACTGAAGCAGGGGTGACAGGGAGATAGTGGGTGACTGAAGCAGGGGTGACAGGGAGATAGTGGGTGACTGAAGCATGGGTGACAGGGAGATAGTGGGTGACTGAAGCAGGGGTGACAGGGAGATAGTGGGTGACTGAAGCAGGGGTGACAGGGATATAGTGGGTGACTGAAGCAAGGGTGACAGGAAGATAGTGGGCGACTGCTGAGGCAGGGGTGACGGAGAGAGTGGGTGACTGAGGCAGCTGTGAAAGGGAGAGAGTGGGTGACTGAGGCAAGGGTGACAGGGAGAGAGTGGGTGACTGAGGCAGGGGTAACAGGGAGGTAGTGGGTGACTGGTGAGGCAGGGGTGACAGGGAGGTAGTGGGTGACTGGTGAGGCAGGTGTGACAGGGAGATAGTGGATGACTAAGGCAGGTGTGACAAGGAGATAGTGGGTGACTGAGACAGGTGTGACAGGAAGATAGTGGGTGACTGAAGCAGGTGTGACAGGGAGATAGTGGGTGACTGAGGCAGGGGTGACAGGAGGATAGTGGGTGACTGAGGCAGGGGTGACAGGAGGATAGTGGGTGACTAGTGAGGCAGAGGTGACAGGGACATAGCGGGTGACTGAGGCAGGGGTGTCAGGGAGAGAGTGGGTGACTGAGGCAGGGGTGACAGGGAGAGAGTGGGTGACTGGTGAGGCAGGGGTGACAGGGAGATAGTGGGTGACTGGAGCAGGGGTGACAGGGAGATGGTGGGTGACTGGAGCAGGGGTGACAGGGAGACAGGTGACTGAAGCAGGGGTGACGGAGATAAAAGGTGACTGAAGCATGGGTGACAGGGAGATAATAGGTGACTGGAGCAGGGGTGACAGGGAGATAGTGGGTGACTGAAGCAGGGGTTACAGGGATATAGTGGGCGAGTAAGGCAGGAGTGACAGGTAGATAATGGGTGACTGAGGTAGGGGTGACAGGGAGATAGTTGGTGACTGGTGAGGCAGGGGTGACAGGGAGATAGTGGGTGACTGAGGCAGGGGTGACAGGGAGATTGTGGGTGACTGGTGATGCAGGGGTGACAGGGAGATAGTGGGTGACTGGTGAGGCAGGGGAGACAGGGAGATAGTGGGTGACTGAGGCAGGGCTGATAGGGAGATCGTGGGTGACTGGTGAGGCAGGGGTGACAGGGAGATAGTGGGTGACTGAAGGAAGGGTGACAGGGAGTGGGTGACTGAAGCAGGGGTGACAGGGAGATAGTGGGTGACCAGTAGACAGTGGGTGACTGAAGCAGGGATGACCAGGAGATAGTGGGTGACTGAAGCAGCGGTGACATGGAGATAGTGGGTGACTGAAGCAGGGGTGACAGGGAGAGAGTGGGCGACTGGTGAGGCAGGGGTGACAGGGAGAGAGTGGGCGAGTGGTGATGCAGGGGTGACAGGGAGAGAGTGGGCGACTCGTGAGGCAGGGGTGACGGAGGTAGTGGGCGACTGGTGAGACAGGGGTGACAGGGAGGTAGTGGGCGACTGGTGAGGCAAGGGTGACAGGGAGGTAGTGGGTGACTGTTGAGGCAAGGGTGTCAGGGAGATAGTGGGTGACTGAAGCCATGGTGACAGGGAGATAGTGGGTGACTGAAGCCATGGTGACAGGGAGATAGTGGGTGACTGAAGCAGGGGTGACAGGGAGATAGTGGGTGACTGAAGTAGGGGGGACAGGGAGATAGTGGGCGAGTAAGGCAGGAGTGACCGGTAGATAGTGGGTGACTGAGGTAGGGGTGACAGGAAGAAAGTGGGTGACTGGTGAGGCAGGGGTGACAGGGAGATAGTGGGTGACTGAGGCAGGGGTGACAGAGAGATCGTGGGTGACTGAGGCATGGGTGACAGAGAGATAGTGGGTGACTGGTGAGGTAGGGGTGACAGGGAGATAGTGGGTGACTGAAGCAAGGGTGACAGGAAGATAGTAGGTGACTGGTGAGGCAGGGGTGACAGGGAGATAGAAGGTGACTGAAGCATGGGTGACAGGGAGATAGGTGACTGAAGCAGGGGTGACAGGGAGATAGTGGGTGACTGAAGCAGGGGTGACAGGGATATAGTGGGTGACTGAAGCAAGGGTGACAGGGAGATAGTGGGTGACTGAAACAAGGGTGACAGGGAGATAGTGGGCGAGTAAGGCAGGAGTGACCGGTAGATAGTGGGTGACTGAGGCAGGGGTGACCGGGAGAAAGTGGATGACTGAGGCAGGGGTGACCGGGAGATAGTGGGTGACTGAGGCAGGCGTGACAGGGATACAGTAGGTGACAGGTATAGAGTGGGTGACTGAGGCCGAGCTGACAAAGAGAAAGTGTGTTTGCAGAAAGATGGCAGCCGCAGTGTGCGGCCCTGTGCCAGCGTTTTCCCTCCCTGCTCTCCACTCACCTCACCCTGTGATCCAGGCTCTCTCTTGGGGCAGTGCAGCAGGGGTGCGAGCACACCTCGGGAGGAGATGAGAAGGCAGCGGCAGCACCCTCCACATATGGTACTCTCCACGATGTAACGGTCGGGCCGGCCCTGTATATACACACACATAGTAAAAGACACACACATAGCAAAACACACATACACACGTATGAGAAAACACATAAACAGCTAAACACACATAGCAAAACAATTGTACACACACACATATAGCAAAATACGTACACAGCTAAACACACACACTCTGGTACTTACATACTTTACCCCTACTGGCTGGCTCTCTGGTTCCGGGAACGCTCTTCATGACTGACAGCAGCAGCAATGCGATGCCGGGTTGAAGGGTGCTGCCACTGCTTTCTCATCCCGACTGCCACCTCTCACTCACACACTCTCTGGTCTCTCTCATATTACTTCACATATCTCCTTTTTCTCTCTAATTCTTGCTCTCTTATACACACATACTATCTCGTTTTATTTCTCTTACGTCCTAGAGGATGCTGGGGACTCCGTAAGGACCATGGGGTATAGACGGGCTCCGCAGGAGACATGGGCACTTTAAGACCTTTAATGGGTGTGAACTGGCTCCTCCCTTTGTGCCCCTCCTCCAGACTCCAGTTAGATCCTGTGCCCAGAGGAGACTGGTCACACACTAGGGGAGCTCTACCGAGTTTCTCTAGAAAATAGACTTTGTTAGGTTTTTTTATGTTCAGGGAGACCTGCTGGCAACAGACTCCCTGCTTCGTGGGACTGAGGAGCGAGAAGCAGACCCACTTTCCTGGACTTATGGGCTCTGCTTCTTAGGCTACTGGACACCATTAGCTCTAGAGGGTCTGAACACTGGTGTCGTCTAGCTGTTCGTTCCCGGAGCCGCGCCGCCGTCCTCCTCACAGAGCCGGAAGATTGAAGCCGGGTGAGTATAGGAAGAAAGAAGACTTTACAGGCGGCAGAAGACAACAGAGCTTCGGAAGGTACCGCGCAGCGGTCGCGCTGCGTGCCCTAGCTCCCGCACACACACACTAGGCACTGCAAGGGTGCAGGGTGCAGGGGGGGCGCCCTGGGCAGCAAGGAGTACCTCATAAAAACGACTGGCAAGCTATATACACTGCATTACAGGGTATTTGAAACCCCCGTCAGTATAAATATTAGCGGGACCAAAGCCCGCCATCGAGGGGGGCGGGGCTTCGTCCCTCAGCTCTAACCAGCGCCATTTTCTCCACAGTTTTGCTGCAGAGACGCTGCTCACCGGACCCTGCCCTGATATTTGCAAGTAACAGAGTACAAAACGAGGGGGGAGGGGCAAAATATTTGGTGCTGATTTGATATATATATATATTATATATATAAAACGCGCTATACAGGTCTGGGGTATTGTTATATTTCAGACTGTGGCGGCGTTGGGTGTGAGCTGGCAACTTCCTCTCTTTCTCTCCAAAGGACCTCCTTGTGGGTCTGTCCCCTATAATTCAGTGTGTGTGGGGGTGTCAGTACATGTCTGTCAACATGTCTGAGGCGGAAGGCTATTCGAGGGAGGAAGAGGAGCAAAACGTCATAGTGACTGCGTCGGCACCGCCGACTGCTGATTGGGTAGACATGTGGAATGTTTTGAATGCAAGGGTGGCTTTATTGCATAAAAGATTGGACAAAGCTGTGTCTCAGAACTAGAGATGAGCGGGTTCGGTTCCTCGGAATCCGAACCCCCCTGAACTTCACCCATTTTACACTGGTCCGAGGCATACTCGGATTCTCCCGTATGGCTCGGTTAACCCGAGCGCGCCCGAACGTCATCATCCCGCTGTCGGATTCTCGCGAGATTCGGATTCTATATAAGGAGCCGCGCGTCCCCGCCATTTTTCACTCGTGCATTGGAAATGATAGTGAGAGGACGTGGCTGGCGTCCTCTCACTTTGTTTCAGGTGGCTGCATATCTTTATTCTGGGGACCAGCAGTATTATAGGAGGAGTACAGTGCAGAGTTTTGCTGACCAGTGACCACCAGTATTATACGTTGTCTGCCTGAAAAACGCTCCATATCTGTGCTCAGTGTGCTGCATATATCTGTGCTCACACTGCTTTATTGTGGGGACTGGGGGCCAGCAGTATTATATAGGAGGAGTACAGTGCATAGTTTTGCTGACCAGTGACCACCAGTATATGTTGTCTGCCTGAAAAACGCTCCATATCTGTGCTCAGTGTGCTGCATATATCTGTGCTCACACTGCTTTATTGTGGGGACTGGGGACCAGCAGTATTATATAGGAGGAGTACAGTGCAGAGTTTTGCTGACCAGTGACCACCAGTATACGTTGTCTGCCTGAAAAACGCTCCATATCTGTGCTCAGTTTTCTGCATATCTCTGTGCTCACACTGCTTTATTGTGGGGACCAGCAGTATTATATAGGAGGAGTACAGTGCAGAGTTTTGCTGACCAGTGACCACCAGTATACGTTGTCTGCCCGAAAAATGCTCCATATCTGTGCTCAGTGTGCTGCATATATCTGTGCTCACACTGCTTTATTGTGGGGACTGGGGACCAGCAGTATTATATAGGAGGAGTACAGTGCAGAGTTTTGCTGACCAGTGACCACCAGTATACGTTGTCTGCCTGAAAAACGCTCCATATCTGTGCTCAGTGTGCTGCATATATCTGTGCTCACACTGCTTTATTGTGGGGACTGGGGACCAGCAGTATTATATAGGAGGAGTACCAGTGCAGAGTTTTGCTGACCAGTGACCACCAGTATACGTTGTCTGCCTGAAAAACGCTCCATATCTGTGCTCAGTGTGCTGCATATATCTGTGCTCACACTGCTTTATTGTGGGGACTGGGGACCAGCAGTATTATATAGGAGGAGTACAGTGCAGAGTTTTGCTGACCACCAGTAAATAATATATAGCAGTACGGTACAGTAGGCCACTGCTCTACCTACCTCTGTCTCGTCAAGTATACTATCCATCCATACCTGTGGTGCATTTCAGTTTTGCACAGTTTGCTGACCACCAATATATAATATATAGCAGTACGGTACAGAAAGCCACTGCTCTACCTACCTCTGTGTCGTCAAGTATACTATCCATCCATACCTGTGGTGCATTTCAGTTTTGCACAGTTTGCTGACCACCAGTATATAATATATAGCAGTACGGTACAGTAGGCCACTGCTCTACCTACCTCTGTGTCGTCAAGTATACTATCCATCCATACCTGTGGTGCATTTCAGTTGTGTGCAGTATATTTAGTAGTAGGCCATTGCTATTGATACTGGCATATAATTCCACACATTAAAAAATGGAGAACAAAAATGTGGAGGGTAAAATAGGGAAAGATCAAGATCCACTTCCACCTCGTGCTGAAGCTGCTGCCACTAGTCATGGCCGAGACAATGAAATGCCATCAACGTCGTCTGCCAAGGCCGATGCCCAATGTCATAGTAGAGAGCATGTAAAATCCAAAAAACAAAAGTTCAGTAAAATGACCCAAAAATCAAAATTAAAAGCATCTGAGGAGAAGCGTAAACTTGCCAATATGCCTTTTACGACACGGAGTGGCAAGGAACGGCTGTGGCCCTGGCCTATGTTCATGGCTAGTGGTTCAGCTTCACATGAGGATGGAAGCACTCATCCTCTCGCTAGAAAAATGAAAAGACTTAAGCTGGCAAAAGCACAGCAAAGAACTGTGCGTCCTTCTAAATCACAAATCCCCAAGGAGAGTCCAATTGTGTCGGCTGCGATGCCTGACCTTCCCAACACTGGACGGGAGGAGGTGGCGCCTTCCACCATTTGCACGCCCCCTGCAAGTGCTGGAAGGAGCACCCGCAGTCCAGTTCCTGATAGTCAAATTGAAGATGTCACTGTTGAAGTACACCAGGATGAGGATACGGGTGTTGCTGGCGCTGAGGAGGAAATTGACAAGGAGGACTCTGATGGTGAGATGGTTTGTTTAACTCAGGCACCCGGGGAGACACCTGTTGTCCGTGGGACGAATATGGCCATTGACATGCCTGGTCAAATTACAAAAAAATATCACCTCTTCGGTGTGGAATTATTTTAATACAAATGCGGACAACAGGTGTCAAGCCGTGTGTTGCCTTTGTCAAGCTGTAATAAGTAGGGGTAAGGACGTTAACCACCTCAGAACATCCTCCCTTATACGTCACCTGCAGCGCATTTATCATAAGTCAGTAACAAGTTAAAAAACTTTGGATAACAGAGGAAGCAGTCCACTGACCACTAAATCCCTTCCTCTTGTAACCAAGCTCCTGCAAACCACACCACCAACTCCCTCAGTGTCAATTTCCTCCTTAGACAGGAAAGCCAATAGTCCTGCAGGCCATGTCACTGTCAAGTCTGACGAGTCCTCTCCTGCCTGGGATTCCTCCGATGCATCCTTGAGTGTAACGCCTACTGCTGCTGGCGCTGCTGTTGTTGCTGCTGGAAGTCGATCGTCATCCCAGAGGGGAAGTCGGAAGACCACTTGTACTACTTCCAGTAAGCAATTGACTGTCCAACAGTCCTTTGCAAGGAAGATGAAATATCACAGCAGTCATCCTGCTGCAAAGCGGATAACTCAGGCCTTGGCAGCCTGGGCGGAGAGAAACGTGTTTCCGGTATCCACGTTCACAGGCAACTACAGACTTGATTGAGATACTGTGTCCCCGGTACCAAATACCATCTAGGTTCCATTTCTCTAGGCAGGCGATACCGAAAATGTACACAGACCTCAGAAAAAGAGTCACCAGTGTCCTAAAAAATGCAGTTGTACCCAATGTCCACTTAACCACGGACATGTGGACAAGTGGAGCAGGGCAGACTCAGGACTATATGACTGTGACAGCCCACTGGGTAGATGTATTGCCTCCCGCAGCAAGAACAGCAGTGGCGGCACCAGTAGCAGCATCTCGCAAACGCCAACTCGTTCCTAGGCAGACTACGCTTTGTATCACCGCTTTCCAGAAGAGGCACACAGCTGACAACCTCTTACGGAAACTGAGGAACATCATCGCAGAATGGCTTACCCCAAATGGACTCTCTTGGGGATTTGTGACATCGGACAATGCCAGCAATATTGTGCATGCATTACATCTGGGCAAATTCCAGCACGTCCCATGTTTTGCACATACATTGAATTTGGTGGTGCAGAATTATTTAAAAAACGACAGGGGCGTGCAAGAGATGCTGTCGGTGGCCCGAAAAATTGCCGGCCACTTTCGGCATTCAACTAATACATATAATGGAAGAGAGCGCATAGAGTTTTATATGGTTTTATTACAATTTAAAAAATCCTAAAAATTCTTTACAATGTTAATACATGCATATATTACTAAAATGCTAATTAAACCACTCAATCTGCAATCATTATACTGCTAATATATGTAGATCATTAATCATCCATCTATATTAAATCCACTTAGTCCATATATTTAAATTTGGTGACAGCTGCCACTTAATATCAAACTCAGGTTCCAGAGTCACTTTTGTTTTTACTTAAATTGATACTTTGTCGTTATGTCCCACACACGAGGAAATCACTCGTAAAATTGAACCGTGGTATTTAGAATGAATACATGCTGCAGCATTAATTATATTTTACTCTGAAGGGCCACTAATCTAGATATTTCACATGTGCTGATTATTTTTGATGTAAATAAATTCACTTAGCCAAGTGTTGCATCAGAATTGCAGAGTTTTGTTTGTCTCGAGCAATGTTTCTCACCTCACTGCGGACCGGGTTTAAACTTTCCCCGTTAGCTATGAGCCACTCGGAGCCGTAGCATGCCACCGCTGTTAGCTCTACTATTCCTGTGTAGTTCCGTCCGCTGGAATCAGATGAAGCAGACCGCGATGAGAGCTCCCAGCCACGGTTACGTGTCACTCACACTCCCCTTTTTTTCTGTATGCGTCCAACTTCTCTCTGCCGGAGATCGTAATGATGTGGTTGGTAAGGGGAGGTAGATAGACGTACCGCTGGACTTTAAACCTGCAGGGGCCGTAACACTTCTCACCTCCGGAATGCAGGTACACAGATGGGTGGCTGCCAGACCTCACAAATCAACAGCTCCTGCAACGGTGTGGTCCATATCAGAGTCCCATGTGGATTTTTTAAAAAGCACAAGAGTATGGCACTCTTAACGCGTTTCTCCGTTGTAATATTCTAACGGTTTCCTCAGAAGATAGCCACCTGTATTGGACACCCTTATTTAAACAGAGTCTCCTCCAATCGCATGTTCCTATTCATTATAAGGAACAGGTGTACTCCAGGTGTATATGCATGGACGTTTCTTTATGACTAGCTAAGTATATTTCATTCAATAAATAATAAACATTCTATCTTATATCTTCATATCAAACAATTAATATATTTTGTACAATCAATCGCATAAAACTTTCTTTAAAAGAACATTATTAATTTAATAATGACAACACGTGAGAATTTATATAATTAATCTTATTCCAACAATATAAAGGATAAGTGGATCCACAGTTCTCTCCTCATTATTCACCCAGGACCTAGCCTGGTGGTGAGAGCCTCCGACCCACAACCAGCCGTCCTGGGTTCAAGTCCCACTCTGTCTTTAACACAATTTTTATTTCCATATATTTATATTTTACTCTAAATTAACCACTTATATTTTATCTATATTACACTACAGATTATGCATCTAATTCTTATGTCCCTCATAAAATTAGTACCCATTTAGTTAGAAAGATACTTCTACTCCATATAACATTCTTCAATGGTTTCATAAATCAACAGGATAAAGCTATATCCAAAACAGGTTAGGGGACATGTAAGAAGAGAAAAAAAGAGAGAATACATGCTGAAAAGAGGGAGAGTGTGAAGACAAAAATACTCTTATTATAAAGGAGAAATGAGGAAAAGGAAACTTTATTTGTAATATTAATAAGACCAGCCAGTTCCTACCAACCGAATTCATATGTTATTCATTTCTATATTATCATTAAGCCCCAAAGGGGATAATGAACCCAATGAAAATATCCAGAAGGCCTCTCTCCTACAAAGGCGATTAAATCTATCGCCACCTCTAACTGTAATAGGTATATGTTCAATGCCCTGTAGCTTCAAACCATCTATTTTGCCCATGTGTTTTTGTTGAAAGTGCCTAGACAGACTATGTGTTTTCACTCCTTTCACTATATTTCGCCTGTGTTCTAAAAATCTTATGTTGAGCTTTCGAGTGGTTCTTCCTACATATTGAATACCACATATGCAGGTTATCAAATAAACTACATATGTGGCATTACAATAAATACGACTTTTAATCTCAAAATCAGTATTATAGGTAGTCGAGTGAAAACAGGTGCTCTTGTGCTCTAGATGCTTACAGGTCATACAACCCGCCCGTCCACATCTAAAGCAACCTTTTTTTACGGGGGCCGAATTAAGCCACATTTGCCCTGACTTTTCTACTGGAACGGAACCCACATAATGACTTGGTGTCAAGAAGCTCTGCAGATTCTGTGCCCTTTTAAACACTATCTGAGGCTCTACTTCCAACACTGGTGCTAATATTTTGTCCGCATTCAATAAGGACATATTCTTCCTTAACAACTGTTTGATTTCTCCTGAGCTCGAATTAAATTTGGTAATGAACCTAAGTTCAGTATTCTCTTTAGAATTACTACTTTTTTTAGGGGAAAGAAGAACATTTCTATCAGCACTTCTGGCCTGTTCTCTTGCTTTATCTAAAATGTCCACAGGATACTCCTGTTCAAGGAGTGCAGTTGTGAGGTCATAAGCTTGCTGATCATAGTCCGCAATATCTGAGCAGTTTCGTCTATGCCTCATATATTGGCTTCTTGGTATGTTTCTTAGCCATGGTTGATGATGACAACTAGAATAATTTAAAAACGTATTACTATCGACCTCTTTCTTAAAGGTCGAAGTTATTATGTTGCCATCTTTAATTTCTATGGCAATATCCAGAAAGGAGATCTTTGTATCGTGTATCGTGCTAGTGAGTCTTAATCCAAAATTATTTGTATTTAAACTTTCCACAAAAGATGAAGCCGAACTCAAATCCCCCTCCCAAATGAAAAACATATCATCAATGTACCTGCCATAGAGCACCAAGTTCGCCCCATGTGCACCGGACCAGATGAGATCTTCCTCAAATCGGCCCATGTATAAGTTGGCGAAGCTTGGGGCGAACTTGGTGCCCACGGCGGTACCTAGAATCTGTAAATAATATTGTGTGTTAAAAGTGAAATAATTATGAGTAAGAGTGAAGGTGATAGCATCCAAAACAAACTCCATTCTGGCCTCACTCAGATCGTCATCTTGGAGTAAAAAGCTTCTAATAGCCTGTACTCCTCCTAGGTGTGGAATATTTGTATATAGTGATTCTATATCACAAGTGATAAAAATATAATCATTCCGCCATCTCACAGCAGATAATAGGTTCAAAAAGTGCATTGAATCTCTGATGTACGACCTGAGTGTGGTCACATGTGACTGTAAAAAAGAATCAATAAATGAAGATAAATTAGTGGTGAGGGACCCAATACCAGAAATAATTGGACGCCCGGGAGGTGTGGTGAGGGATTTGTGAATTTTGGGCAAATGATAATACGTGGGTATTACAGGATAAGGATTAAATAAAAAATTATATTCCTGTCTGGATATTGCACCTACTGCACAAGCCCTGTCCAGGAGCCCCCTGAGCTCACTCACAAAGCCTAATGTTGGATTATAGGTTAATTTAGAATAAAATCTTTTATTATTTAGTTGTCTATATGCTTCCTCCTCATATGTGCTTTTATCTTGCACCACCGTACCTCCACCCTTGTCTGCATTCTTAATTATAATGGTTTTATCCTCCATTAATTTTTTTGCAAACAAATTGTTGAAAAATAAAGAAGAGAATCAGTGGCCCATTGTTTTAGACACAACAGATCAAGTAGCTCTTAATATTTTGGTGGAGTTAAAGGAGGAAAGTGGGGAGAATGTGAGAATATTTGATATAAATCCAGCTAATAAAAGCTCCTTTAGGAAGAAATCTGAATTTTATCCGATGCAATACAAAAGTGGGATGATTGAAACCTTTTATACCTTAACTCTAGATGGTTTGAGGGATATTTGTGGCAAAAAGATAAGCAAAAGGGATAATCTACATAAAGAGGAAAGAAAAGCCCTCAAAAAATTAATGGAGGATAAAACCATTATAATTAAGAATGCAGACAAGGGTGGAGGTACGGTGGTGCAAGATAAAAGCACATATGAGGAGGAAGCATATAGACAACTAAATAATAAAAGATTTTATTCTAAATTAACCTATAATCCAACATTAGGCTTTGTGAGTGAGCTCAGGGGGCTCCTGGACAGGGCTTGTGCAGTAGGTGCAATATCCAGATAGGAATATAATTTTTTATTTAATCCTTATCCTGTAATACCCACGTATTATCATTTGCCCAAAATTCACAAATCCCTCACCACACCTCCCGGGCGTCCAATTATTTCTGGTATTGGGTCCCTCACCACTAATTTATCTTCATTTATTGATTCTTTTTTACAGTCACATGTGACCACACTCAGGTCGTACATCAGAGATTCAATGCACTTTTTGAACCTATTATCTGCTGTGAGATGGCGGAATGATTATATTTTTATCACTTGTGATATAGAATCACTATATACAAATATTCCACACCTAGGAGGAGTACAGGCTATTAGAAGCTTTTTACTCCAAGATGACGATCTGAGTGAGGCCAGAATGGAGTTTGTTTTGGATGCTATCACCTTCACTCTTACTCATAATTATTTCACTTTTAACACACAATATTATTTACAGATTCTAGGTACCGCCATGGGCACAAAGTTCGCCCCAAGCTTCGCCAACTTATACATGGGCCGATTTGAGGAAGATCTCATCTGGTCCGGTGCACATGGGGCGAACTTGGTGCTCTATGGCAGGTACATTGATGATATGTTTTTCATTTGGGAGGGGGATTTGAGTTCGGCTTCATCTTTTGTGGAAAGTTTAAATACAAATAATTTTGGATTAAGACTCACTAGCACGATACACGATACAAAGATCTCCTTTCTGGATATTGCCATAGAAATTAAAGATGGCAACATAATAACTTCGACCTTTAAGAAAGAGGTCGATAGTAATACGTTTTTAAATTATTCTAGTTGTCATCATCAACCATGGCTAAGAAACATACCAAGAAGCCAATATATGAGGCATAGACGAAACTGCTCAGATATTGCGGACTATGATCAGCAAGCTTATGACCTCACAACTGCACTCCTTGAACAGGAGTATCCTATGGACATTTTAGATAAAGCAAGAGAACAGGCCAGAAGTGCTGATAGAAATGTTCTTCTTTCCCCTAAAAAAAGTAGTAATTCTAAAGAGAATACTGAACTTAGGTTCATTACCAAATTTAATTCGAGCTCAGGAGAAATCAAACAGTTGTTAAGGAAGAATATGTCCTTATTGAAAGCGGACAAAATATTAGCACCAGTGTTGGAAGTAGAGCCTCAGATAGTGTTTAAAAGGGCACGGAATCTGCAGAGCTTCTTGACACCAAGTCATTATGTGGGTTCCGTTCCAGTAGAAAAGTCAGGGCAAATGTGGCTTAATTCGGCCCCCGTAAAAAAGGTTGCTTTAGATGTGGACGGGCGGGTTGTATGACCTGTAAGCATCTAGAGCACAAGAGCACCTGTTTTCACTCGACTACCTATAATACTGATTTTGAGATTAAAAGTCGTATTGATTGTAATGCCACATATGTAGTTTATTTGATAACCTGCATATGTGGTATTCAATATGTAGGAAGAACCACTCGAAAGCTCAACATAAGATTTTTAGAACACAGGCGAAATATAGTGAAAGGAGTGAAAACACATAGTCTGTCTAGGCACTTTCAACAAAAACACATGGGCAAAATAGATGGTTTGAAGCTACAGGGCATTGAACATATACCTATTACAGTTAGAGGTGGCGATAGATTTAATCGCCTTTGTAGGAGAGAGGCCTTCTGGATATTTTCATTGCGTTCATTATCCCCTTTGGGGCTTAATGATAATATAGAAATGAATAACATATGAATTCGGTTGGTAGGAACTGGCTGGTCTTATTAATATTACAAATAAAGTTTCCTTTTCCTCATTTCTCCTTTATAATAAGAGTATTTTTGTCTTCACACTCTCCCTCTTTTCAGCATGTATTCTCTCTTTTTTTCTCTTCTTACATGTCCCCTAACCAGTTTTGGATATAGCTTTATCCTGTTGATTTATGAAACCATTGAAGAATGTTATATGGAGTAGAAGTATCTTTCTAACTAAATGGGTACTAATTTTATGAGGGACATAAGAATTAGATGCATAATCTGTAGTGTAATATAGATAAAATATAAGTGGTTAATTTAGAGTAAAATATAAATATATGGAAATAAAAATTGTGTTAAAGACAGAGTGGGACTTGAACCCAGGACGGCTGGTTGTGGGTCGGAGGCTCTCACCACCAGGCTAGGTCCTGGGTGGACAATGAGGAGAGAACTGTGGATCCACTTATCCTTTATATTGTTGGAATAATATTAATTATATAAATTCTCACGTGTTGTCATTATTAAATTAATAATGTTCTTTTAAAGAAAGTTTTATGCGATTGATTGTACAAAATATATTAATTGTTTGATATGAAGATATAAGATAGAATGTTTATTATTTATTGAATGAAATATACTTAGCTAGTCATAAAGAAACGTTCATGCATATACACCTGGAGTACACCTGTTCCTTATAATGAATAGGAACATGCGATTGGAGGAGACTCTGTTTAAATAAGGGTGTCCAATACAGGTGGCTATCTTCTGAGGAAACCGTTAGAATATTACAACGGAGAAACGCGTTAAGAGTGCCATACTCTTGTGCTTTTTAAAAAATCCACATGGGACTCTGATATGGACCACACCGTTGCAGGAGCTGTTGATTTGTGAGGTCTGGCAGCCACCCATCTGTGTACCTGCATTCCGGAGGTGAGAAGTGTTACGGCCCCAGCAGGTTTAAAGTCCAGCGGTACGTCTATCTACCTCCCCTTACCAACCACATCATTACGATCTCCGGCAGAGAGAAGTTGGACGCATACAGAAAAAAAGGGGAGTGTGAGTGACACGTAACCGTGGCTGGGAGCTCTCATCGCGGTCTGCTTCATCTGATTCCAGCGGACGGAACTACACAGGAATAGTAGAGCTAACAGCGGTGGCATGCTACGGCTCCGAGTGGCTCATAGCTAACGGGGAAAGTTTAAACCCGGTCCGCAGTGAGGTGAGAAACATTGCTCGAGACAAACAAAACTCTGCAATTCTGATGCAACACTTGGCTAAGTGAATTTATTTACATCAAAAATAATCAGCACATGTGAAATATCTAGATTAGTGGCCCTTCAGAGTAAAATATAATTAATGCTGCAGCATGTATTCATTCTAAATACCACGGTTCAATTTTACGAGTGATTTCCTCGTGTGTGGGACATAACGACAAAGTATCAATTTAAGTAAAAACAAAAGTGACTCTGGAACCTGAGTTTGATATTAAGTGGCAGCTGTCACCAAATTTAAATATATGGACTAAGTGGATTTAATATACATGGATGATTAATGATCTACATATATTAGCAGTATAATGATTGCAGATTGAGTGGTTTAATTAGCATTTTAGTAATATATGCATGTATTAACATTGTAAAGAATTTTTAGGATTTTTTAAATTGTAATAAAACCATATAAAACTCTATGCGCTCTCTTCCATTATATGTATTAGTTGTGTTTAATTTTTGGTAATACTTCAGATTACCTAGTGGGAGCTGCTTGTAGTTTTATATTTTTATGTTTTTTGACTAGTATAACATATTAGAAAAGCACTTTGCGCCTGAATTAATATATACACACAGAAGTTTTAAAATCTTTAGACTGTGCTCTACGTCTGTGTGTTTATATATAATTTTAGCAATTACTTTTGGCATTCAGCCACCGCGTGCCGAAGGCTGGAGCACCAGCAAACACTCCAGAACCTGCCCCGCCATCATCTGAAGCAAGAGGTGGTAACGAGGTGGAATTCAACCCTCTATATGCTTCAGAGGATGGAGGAGCAGCAAAAGGCCATTCAAGCCTATACATCTGCTTACGATATAGGCAAAGGAGGGGGAATGCACCTGACTCAAGCGCAGTGGAGAATGATTTCAACGTTGTGCAAGGTTCTGCAACCCTTTGAACTTGCCACACGTGAAGTCAGTTCAGACACTGCCAGCCTGAGTCAGGTCGTTCCCCTCATCAGGCTTTTGCAGAAGAAGCTGGAGACATTGAAGGAGGAGCTAAAACAGAGCGATTCCGCTAGGCATGTGGGACTTGTGGATGGAGCCCTTAATTCGCTTAACCAGGATTCATGGGTGGTCAATCTGTTGAAATCAGAGCACTATATTTTGTCCACCGTGCTCGATCCTAGATTGAAAACCTACGTTGTATCTCTCTTTCCGGCAGACACAAGTCTGCAGAGGTTCAAAGACCTGCTGGTGAGAAAATTGTCAAATCAAGCGGAACGTGACCCGTCAACAGCTCCTCCTTCACATTCTCCCGCAACTGGGAGCAGTGCCAGATTAAGGTCCACATGGGCCTGGAGCTGCAATTTATGAAGGGCCTATTGTGTGCCTTGGAAGGAGGTGTAACAAACGCTTTGGTTGTGAGAATAGTGATGTGACCAGTTAGGTGTCAGGAGACCGCCGGTCACATCACCTCCTCCTACATCCGACCCCGAGAATCCTGACCGCCGGTATGCCGACTAGCAGGGACTATTTCCACTCGTGGGTGTCCACAACACGCATAGAGTGGGAATATAACCTGTAGCGACCGCAAGGGGCTTGTTGCGCTCGCCCCCCCCACCCATTCGTCATTCCACTGCCGGGATACTGGCGGAGGTATGCCAATTAACCTGTGGGAGGTAACCCAGAGGAAACTCACACAAGGGGAGAATATACAAACTCCACAGACCCACAACCTCAGTGCTGTATATAAATGTAATCATCTACAATATTATGAAACATAAATTACCTTTAGTAGGAGAGAACTCCACCCCTCTATACTACACTTTCATATTATCGACACAAGTCCATTCCAGCACATACTTCATTAACCAACAGCAATAGCCTGGTTTAAAGAAAATCACCATAAAACTTGTGAAAGAAACACATGCGGTGGAATGTAATGTCGCTCGAGTCTGGCGGGCGAACTTTGCTGTTTTTTTTTTAAAGGGGCAACCAGAAGGAAAAATGTCTTGTAAGTGATTGCCCCTTTAAAAAAAGTAATAGTTCAGCCGCCGGACTCGGGCGGCATTACATCCCGCCACTAATAGACTGCCCCTTTCACTCCTTTAGATATTTTTCTGCCACCTGCACTCACACCCTACTTACATTTAAGTTGTGCCGCCTGCCCCTCACATAGTAATTTACCCCTTTTCCACCTATGAGCACGGGTCGCAGCCGGGAGCCTGACACGGGTGCTACCTGACTGCGGCCCGTGCTCAGTCCCCTTTCCCATCAGCAGTCACCAACCGGCATATTGCCAGGTTGGTGACGCTGCTAGTGACGCGGCAGGGGCGGCACTGGAAGTTCACATGATCTCCCAGCACCGCCGTTCCATACAGTGTAAACGGGAGCCGTGTCGCATCGACACAGCTCCCGTTTACACTACAACCCTACCCAGATCATTACCGTGTCCTACCCAGGTATTTACCCGGGTAGGATTCACGGGTCACTTGATCTGGGTTTTTGCGGGGGGACCCTTTTCCACTTACAAAAAACACAGATAAATGCGCGCCCCCGTGCATTTACCCGTGTTTTTTGAGCTAGTGGAAAAGGGGTATTAACTTGTGCATGCTCCCCTTACATATTTAACTTAAGCCGCTATCTAATCTTGAATAATATTTTACTGTGTGTTTCATTAATTTATGCCACAAGCTCTTACATACAGTATTTATGTTGTCACCGATTATACTGTATGTATTCATTTGTGCTGTACCCACATCCCTTCTTTTATATTTAAGTTGTGCCTCCTGACCCCATTTATACTGAACTTTTAGCCCTCTTCCTCCTTATATCTTTATTTAACTTATGCCCACTATTCCCCTTTTATATTTATATAACTTGAGCTTCCAGTCCCCTCCTCTATATTATTTAACTCATGCCCCCTGTCCTCTTACATAACATATACACTGGAGTTAAGACACCACCCCACCACCTACTGTACCTTGCTCTTCTGCTGTCTAGTTACTACATACTGCTCCAGTCCACACCAGACAGGGTAAATAGTGAAGAGGCTTGCTGCCAGTGCCATGTTGGATGCTGGGGGCGGAGCTTCATGCAGTATGGGGGCGGAGTCTCGAACGGACCTTGGGGCGGAGCCACGGCATGGTCAGGGGCTGGGGGAAGATTTTCAGACGGGGCCCCGGGCCTGGGCTGGTCGGAACTGCAGCGGCTGCTTTGGTGTGGAGGTGACTGAGCAGCCGGGAGGTGAGGGAGCTGAGCTGCTGGTGATGACAGGATTTATTTTTTCCTGTCAACACTGGCTGCATTGAATGGGAGCCTGGGGGCCTATTATCAATGGGGGGCTTGGAGCTGCAGCTCCATCCGCCCCATTGTTAATCCGGCCCTGACTGGGAGTGCGAGGAAAAGGCTAAGAATTCCGAGCCCACCCGCTGGCGGTGATGCAGGGCAGTCTGGAGCGAGTGCTGACATCTGGTCCGGACTGAAGGACCTGCTAACGATTACTGACATGTCGTCTACTGTCACTGCATATGATTGTCTCACCATTGAAAGAATGGTGGAGGATTATATGAGTGACCGCATCCAAGCAGGCACGTCAGACAGTCCGTACGTATACTGGCAGGAAAAAGAGGCAATTTGGAGGCCCTTGCAGAAACTGGCTTTATTTTACCTAAGTTGCCCACCCTCCAGTGTGTACTCCGAAAGAGTGTTTAGTGCAGCCGCTCACCTTGTTAGCAATCGGCGTACGAGGTTACTTCCAGAAAATGTGGAGAAGATGATGTTCATCAAAATGAATTATAATCAATTCCTCCGTGGAGACATTCACCAGCAATTTCCTCCAGAATGTACACAGGGACCTGATATGGTGGATTCCAGTTGGGACAAATTAATAATCTGTGAGGAGTGGGATGTACACAGTGAAAGGGGTGAGGAATTGGACGATGAGGAGGAGGTGGACATCTTGCCTCTGTGGAGCCAGTTTGTGCAAGGAGAGATTGATTGTTTCTTTTTTGATGGGGGCCCAAACCAACCAGTCATTTCAGTCACAGTTGTGTAGCAGACCCTGTCGCTGAAATGATGGGTTTGTTAAAGTGTGCATGTCCTGTTTATACAACATAAGGGTGGGTGGGAGGGCCCAAGGACAATTCCATCTTGCACCTCTTTTTTCTTTCATTTTTCTTTGCATCATGTGCTGTTTGGGGACTATTTTTTTGAAGTGCCATCCTGCCTGACACTGCAGTGCCACTCCTAGATGGGCCAGGTGTTTGTGTCGGCCACTTGGGTCGCTTAGTTTAGTCATCCAGCAACCTCGGTGCAAATTTTAGGATTAAAAATAAAATTGTGAGGTGTGAGGTTTTCAGAATAGACTGAAAATGTTTGGAAATTATGGTTATTGAGGTTAATAATACTATGGGATCAAAATGACCCCCAAATTCTATGATTTAAGCTGTTTTTGATGGGTTTTTGTAAAAAAACACCCGAATCCAAAACACACCCGAATCCGACAAAAAATTTTCAGGGAGGTTTTGCCAAAACGCGTCCGAATCCAAAACACGGCCGCGGAACCGAATCCAAAACCAAAACACAAAACCCGAAAAATGTCCGGTGCACATCACTACTCAGAACCAAGCATGGAGTCAATCTATGGATATTGTTGTGTCTCAGAACCCGTCGGGGTACCAGAAACGTCCCTTTACCCAGATAGCAGACACTGATACCGACACGGATTCTGACTCCAGTGTCGACTATGATGAGGCGAGGTTACACCCAGGGGTGGCCAAGAGTATTCAGGACATGATTGTAGCAATAAGGGATGTATTACATATCACAGAGGACCCTTCTGTCCCGGACACAAGGGTCTGTATGTTTAAAGAGAAGAAACGTGAGGTAACGTTTCCCCCATCTCATGAACTGAACGCGCTATTTGAAAGGGCTTGGGAAACTCCAGACAAGAGGCTGCAGGTTTCCAAGAGAATTATTATGGCGTATCCTTTCCCCTCACAGGACAGGTTACGGTGGGAATCCTCTCCCTCGGTGGATAAAGCCTTGACGCGGTTATCCAAAAAAGTGGCCCTACTGTCTCCGGAGACGGCGACACTAAAGGATCCACTTTAAAATCAATTTATACGACTACGGGAGCCCTCCTCAGACCGGCAGTTGCATTGGCATGGGTGAGTAGTGCGATTGCAGCTTGGGCAGATAACTTGTCATCTGACATGGACACCCTCGACAGGGATACTGTTCTGTTAACTTTGGGTCACATCAAAGACGCAGCGTTATACCTAAGGGAGGCTGCGAGGGATATTGGCTTCTTGGGATCAAGGGCCAATGCCATGGCAATTTCAGCTAGGAGGTCGCTGTGGACCCGTCAATGGACTGGTGATGCTGACTCCAAGAGACTTATGGAGGCTCTGCCTTACAAGGGTGAAGTTTTGTTTGGGGATGGCCTCGTGGACCTGGTTTCCACAGCTACCACGGGTAAGTCTTCTTTTTTGCCTTTTGTTCCCCCAAAGCAAAAGAAAACGCCTCAGTACCAGATGCAGTCCTTTCAGTCTCATAAATTCTGAAAGGGGCATGGATCGTCTTTCCTCGCCAGAGGTAGAGGAAAAGGGAAAAGAACACCAGCTATGGCTAGTTCCCAGGAGCAAAAGTCCTCTCCGGCTTCTGCCAAATCCACCGCATGACGCTGGGGCTCCCCTGTGGGAGTCCGCACCGGTGGGGGCACGTCTTCGGCGCTTCAGCCAGGTCTGGGTTCAATCGGACCTGGATCCTTGGGTGCTAGGAATTGTGACCCAAGGGTACAAACTGGAGTTCGAGGACGTGCCTCCACACCGATTTGTCAAATCGGCCTTACCAGCTTCTCTACCAGAGAGAACAATAGTTTCAGCGGCAATACAAAAGCTATGTCAACAGCAAGTGATTATCATGGTTCTCCGGTTACAACAGTGGAAGGGGTTTTATTCAACTCTTTTCGTGGTCCCAAAGCCGGACGGCTCTGTCAGATCGATTCTAAACCTAAAATCCCTAAATCTGTATTTGAGAAGATTCAAATTCAAGATGGAATCTCTCCGAGCGGTGATCTCCAGTCTGGACGGGGGGGGGGGGGGGGGAGTTTATGGTCTCACTGGACATAAAGGATGCATACCTTCATGTCCCCAAATACCCTCCACATCAGGCGTTCCTGAGATTCGCTGTACAGAATTGTCATTACCAATTTCAGACGTTGCCGTTTGTGCTTTCCACGGCCCCGAGGATTTTCACCAAGGTAAAGGCAGAAATGATGGTGCTCCTGCACAAGCAGGGAGTCACAATTATCCCGTACTTCGACGATCTCCTGATAAAAGCAAGATCAAGAGAACAATTACTGAAAAATGTGGAGCTCTCTCTGAGGGTGCTACAACAACACGGCTGGCTTCTAAATTTGCAGAAGTCGCAGTTGGTTCCAACAACTCGGCTGTCGTTCTTAGGCATGATTCTGGATACGGAAAGACAGAGGGTTTTTCTTCCAGTGGAAAAAGCTCAGGAAATCCAGACCATGGTCAAGGATCTGCTAAAACCAAAAAGAGTATCGATTCAACAATGCGCTCGAGTGTTGGGAAAGATGGTGGCGGCCTACGAGGCCATTCCGTTTGCCAGGTTTCATGCAAGAGCTTTTCAGTGGGACCTACTGAACAAGTGGTCAGGGTCCCATCTCCAAATGCATCTGTTGATATGCCTGTCCCCCAGGGCCAGGATCTTTCTCCTGTGGTGGCTCCAGGGGGCTCACCTTCTAGAGGGTCGCAGGTTCAGAATTCAGGATTGGGTTCTCGTGACCACGGACGCGAGCCTCCGAGGATGGGGAGCGGTCACACAGGGAATAAACTTTCAGGGAACATGGTCAAGCCAGGAGGCTTGTCTGCACATAAATGTGCTAGAATTAAGGGCCATATACAACGGCTTGAGACAGGTGGAGCACCTTCTTTGCAACCTACCGGTTCTGATCCAGTCAGACATCACAGCCATGGTGCATGTAAACCGACAAGGCGGAGCAAAGAGCAGAGCAGCAATGGCAGAGACCACCAGTATTCTTCGCTGGGCGGAAAATCACGTGAGCGCTTTGTCAGCAGTATTCATTCCAGGAGTGGACAACTGGGAAGCAGACTTCCTCAGCAGACACGATCTCCATCCAGGAGAGTGGGGACTTCATCAAGAGGTCTTTGCAGAAGTGACAAGTTGCTGGGGACTCCCTGAAATAGACATGATGGCGTCACGCCTCAACAAGAAGCTTCGGACGTATTGTTCAAGGTCAAAGGACCCTCAGGCGATAGCGGTGGAAGCGCTGGTAAAACCATGGGTGTATCAGGTGGTCTATGTGTTCCCTACACTTCCGCTCATCTCGAGAATATTGAGAATAAGAAGAAGAACAAAGGTTCAGACGATACTCATTGTTCCAGATTGGCCTCAAAGGGCCTGGTATCCAGATCTTCAGGAAATGCTCACGGAAGATCCTTGGTCTCTTCCTCTCAGAGAGGACCTGTTACAACAGGGGCCGTGTGTGTTCCAGGACTTACCGCAATTACGTTTGACGGCATGGCGGTTGAATGCCAGATCCTAGCTAGGTAAGGTATTCCAGGGAAGTCATCCCTACTCTACTTAAAGCTAGGAAGGAGGTAACGGCGAAGCACTATCACCGTATCAGGAGGAAGTATGTGTCTTGGTGTCAATCCAAGAATGCTCCTACGGAGGATTTCCAGCTGGGTCGTTTTCTCCATTTTCTACAGACAGGAGTGGATATGGGTCTGAAGTTAGGCTCCATTAAGGTGCAGATTTTGGCATTATCAATATTTTTTCAGAAGGAATTGGCTTCTCTTCCAGAAGTGCAGACTTTTCTGAAGGGAGTACTGCACATCCAACCTCCTTTTGTGCCCCCAGTGGCACTGTGGGACCTTAACGTGGTGTTACAGTTCCTTAAATCACATTGGTTTGAACCTCTTCAAACAGTTAACATGAAATTTCTCACTTGGAAAGTGGTCATGTTATTGGCCTTGGCTTCGGCAAGGCGGGTATCAGAATTGGCGGCCTTGTCTCACAAGAGCCCCTATCTAATTTTCCATGTAGACAGAGCGGAATTGAGAACTCGTCCTCAATTTCTACCCAAGGTGGTTTCGTCGTTTCACATGAACCAACCTATTGTGGTGCCGGTGGCTACGGATGTCTTGGAGGATTCCAAGTCCCTTGATGTGGTCAGGGCTTTAAAAATCTATGTAGCCAGAACGGCTCATATTAGGAAAACAGAGGCGCTGTTTGTCCTGTAAGCGGACAACAAGATTGGCGCGCCTGCTTCCACGCTGGATCTGTAACACGGTTCAGCAGGCTCATTCTACGACTGGTTTGCAGTTACCAAAATCGATAAAGGCCCATTCCACTAGGAAGGTGGGCTCATCTTGGGCGGCTGCCCAAGGCTTCTCGGCATTACAGCTTTGCCGAGCAGCTACTTGGTCGGGGTCAAACACTTTTGCAAAGTTCTACAAGTTTGATACCCTGGCTGATGAGGACCTCATGTTTGCTCAATCTGTGCTGCAGAGTCATCCGCACTCTCCCGCCCGGTCTGGAGCTTTGGTATAAACCCCATGGTCCTTACGGAGTCCCCAGCATCCTCTAGGACGTAAGAGAAAATAAGATTTTAAACCTACCGGTAAATATTTTTCTCCTAGTCCGTAGAGGATGCTGGGCGCCCGTCCCAGTGCGGACTGAAATCTGCAATAATTGTACATAGTTATTGATAAGGTACACACAGGTTGTGTTGCTGTTGAAATCAGGTTGTTGCTGTTTTCTGTTGTTGTTCATACTGTTAACTGGTTTACCTATATACCATGTTGTACGGTGTTTTTGTGGTGTTAGCTGGTATGTGTCCCACCCTTGATTAACAAAATCCTTTTCCTCGAAATGTCCGTCTCCTCTGGGCACAGTTCCTATAACTGGAGTCTGGAGGAGGGGCATAGAGGGAGGAGCCAGTTCACGCCATGTCTCCTGCGGAGCCTGTCTATACCCCATGGTCCTTACGGAGTCCCCAGCATCCTCTACAGACTAGGAGAAAATAGGATTTTGGTACCTACCGGTAAATCCTTTTCTCTTAGGCCCTCATTCCGAGTTGTTCGCTCGTTATTTTTCTTCGCATCGGTGCGATTAGTCGCAAACTGCGCATGCGCAACATTCGCAGTGCACCTGCGCCAAGTAAATTTGATAAAAAGTTTGGTATTTTACTCACGGCTTAACGAAGAAATCTCTTCGTTCTGGTGATCGGAGTGTGATTGACAGGAAGTGGGTGTTTCTGGGCGGAAACTAGCCGTTTTATGGGTGTGTGCGAAAAAACGCAGCTGTTTCTGGGAAAAACGCGGGAGTGTCTGAAGAAACGGGGGAGTGTCTTGGCGAACGCTGGGTGTGTTTGTGACGTCAAACCAGGAACGAAACTGACTGAACTGATCGCAGTGGCAGAGTAAGTCTCGAGCTACTCAGAAACTGCTAAGAAATTTCTATTCGCAATTCTGCTAATCTTTCATTCGCAATTCTGCTATGCTAAAATACACTCCCAGTAGGCGGCGGCTTAGCGTGTGCAAAGCTGCTAAAAGCAGCTAATGAGCGAACAACTCGGAATGGGGGCCTTAGTCCGTAGAGGATGCTGGGGACTCCAAAAGGACCATGGGGTGTAGACGGATCCGCAGGAGCTTGGGCACACTATAAAGACTTAAACTGGGTGTGAACCGTCTGCTCCCTCTATGCCCCTCCTCCAGACCTCAGTTAGAAAACTGTGCCCAGGAGAGATGGACATTTCGAGGAAAGAATTTATTGTTATAAACACGGCGAGTGTCATACCAGCTCACACCTCAAACACACCGTAGAACGTGGCATTTAGTAGAATACCAGCCAACGGCATGAACAAAACCCAGCCAGATGCTGAGAGAATATGTAACACAAAGCGTGTGTCCACATAAGCAAAAATAAGACCCCGCATGCCATGGCATGAACAACGGTATCAACCTCCTGACAGAAAAAACACCACCAGGGTGTAACCAAAAGCAATAACTGCAGACACAGTACGCACTGGGACGGGCGCCCAGCATCCTCTACGGACTAAGAGAAAAGGATTTACCGGTAGGTACCAAAATCCTATTTTCTCATACGTCCTAGAGGATGCTGGGGACTCCAAAAGGACCATGGGGTTTATACAAAAGCTCCAAAACGGGCGGGAGAGTGCGGACGACTCTGCAGCACCGAATGAGCAACAAAGGTCCCCAAAAAACAGGGCATCAAACTTGCAGAGCATAGCAAAAGCATTTGATCCCGACCCAGAATCCGCTCGGCAAAGTTGAACCGCCGAAACTCCTCGGGCATCAGCCCAAGAAGAGCCCATCTTTCCACTAGAATGGGCCTCCACCGACTTCGGTAACGGCAATCCAGCCGTAGAACGAACATGCCAAACCGCATCACAGCTTCAGCGTGAAACAGACTGCAGAACGCAGTCTCCCAAACCATGTTGTGAACATACCAGACAAACAGAGCCTCTGTTTCTCCAAACTGAGCCAAAATTGGCGACCTACATACTCAAAACCCTGGCTAGATCGAGGGAATTTGAATCAGCTAATGCCTAATTAACCACCGGCATCAAAATAGGCCGATTTCTGCGAAACCCAGAAACCACTCTTGGTAGAACTACCAAGCGAGTACTCAATTCCTCTCTATCCACCTGAAAGATCAACAAAGCACTCGTGAGACAAAACCACCACTTCCGACACCCACCTTGCGGACGTCAAAGCCAATAGCATGACCACTTTCCAAGAGAGAAATCTTGTAAAGAAACTTATTAGGCTTACATTCACACCGGCTAGTAAAGTATGGATAAGCGCGACCTAGCTGAAAGTCTGCCATAGGAGCCTTCCTGGGTACACCCAAGACACATAACTACTCCAACTACAGTGGTAACACTTTACCGTTAGTTCTCTCCTAGCCTAAAGAATTGAGGAAACGACCTCACTGGGAACACCCGTTCGGCTTAGGATATGGCATTCAATTGCCCCACCGTCAGACGCAGCCACGGTAAGTCATGCTACACGCCGTGATCTTGTTGTAACATAACCTCACGTAGAGGAAGAGGGCAGTAATCTTCTATGAGTAAACCATGAAAAACTGGATAGCCAACCCTCGCTGACTAGAACGGATTCAAGAGGATCACCGGAACCTTTGATTCTCTTACGCTTACCATCGTCCGAAAAGTGAAAGCGGAGAGGCCACATAGACTGACTAAAAGCACCCACGGTGTCCCGAGGATGGCCCCTGATATATCTTGAGTGTCCCTTGACCTGGAACAATCTCCCCGAGGCCTCTCGTTGAGGCGAGACGCCAACATGTCCAATTGCTACACTCCTCAAAGGCTTGGCACGTCTGGGAAAACTTCTCGATGACGACTGAATTTTTTCCAGTTGGAGACCGCGTCAGCAGAGGAAATCTATTTCACCGCCATCCACCTCCGGAACAAAGACTGCTAACATAGCGTTTACCAGACTTCCCACTCAACTGCAAACTGTGCATCTTCCGCCATTGCCGCTTTGCTCCTCGTTCCGCCATAGTGGCTCACTTATGCCCCTGCTGACAAGTCATCTGGCAGAACTAACACGGGCAGAACACGAAGAATACGGTCATCGAAAATAGCTCTTAATTCAAGAAAGCTTATAACAGACAAGCTTCCCAACTTGACCTTATCCTCTGGAAATGCGTCCCTTGCAAAGGACCGCTCCCCAGCTTCGGAGATCTGTATGCACGGACACCAGGATCTAAACCTGGATCCCGAACCTTCATTCCTCTAGAAGGAGAGAACCGAGCCGACACCACAGGAGCGATGTCCTGGCCGTTAGGATTATATTGCGGTGCATGCGCATGTGAGACTCGGAACACACTTCAACTGGTCCCTTGAACACCACTCTGGTATTAGACCTGCTCACCGAAAAAAAACCTCTTAGGCCGCACCCATCTGTCTTATTAATAGGACATATTGATGAGGTGTCACCTCAAAGCCGATCCAACTCTGGATCCTCAGACCTCTTTCCACAGGAAAAACGCTGAACCGTAACCGGTCAGTATCTACTCCGAAAGCCACTTTCGACCTCTGCATCATTGGGAACAACAGTCAATCCCTGTGCCGAAGAACAAGCAGAGAGAAACAACGACTTGCCCCTTTATAGAAACATAGAATTTGTCGGCAGATAAGAACCACTTGGCCCATCTAGTCTGCCCCTTTTTTTTTTTTACATTATTTTTATCTCTAACCTTATTTGATCCTTATTTCTTTGTAAGGATATCCTTATGTCTATCCCATGCATGTTTAAATTGCTCTACTGTCTTAGCCTCTACCACCTCTGATGGGAGGCTATTCCACTTGTCCACTACCCTTTCTGTGAAATAATTTTTCCGCAAATTTCCCCTGAACCTCCCCCCCTCCTGTCTCAGTGCATGTCCTTGTGTCCTATTGCTTCTCTTCATTTGGAGAATGTTTCCCTCCTGTACTTTGTTAAAACCCTTGATATATTTTAAAGTTTCTATCATGCCCCCCCTTTGCCTCCTCTGCTCCAAACTATACATATTGAGATTTCTTAGTCTTTCTGGGTATGTTTTGTGATGTAGGCCATTCACCATTTTAGTTGCCCTCCTTTGTACAGTTTCTAATGTATTAATATCCTTTTGAAGATATGGCCTCCAGAACTGAATACAGTATTCTAGATGAGGCCGTACCAATGACCTATACAGTGGCATTATTACTTCTTTCTTTCTGCTGCTGATTCCTTTCCCAATGCAGCCAAGCATCTGACTAGCCTTCCTCATTGCCTTGTTACATTGCTTACCTGCCTTTAAGTCATCTGAAATAGTGAATCCTAGATCCCTTTCCTCCTCAGTAGTTTCCAGTATAGTGCCATTAATACTGTATTTAGCTTTAGGATTTTTGAGACCCAAGTGCATGATTTTGCAGGGACAATGTCCTGAACCTGACGCACCTCTGTATGGCGTCGCGTACTACCTCCCCTTCCAGAGGGGAACGGCAAGATCTATTAGAAAAAACAGGAAGGGGAAACAACCGTAAGTCAGAATGTCCCCCTTTGGATTCTATAAATAACTCACAGGTCCTAGTCTATTCCTGGACTAACTGAAAATTAGTAGACGAGTGCTCACCGGAGTGAGGACCAACCCGATAGACTCAGCGACAAGTGGTGGATGTAGTGGAACAGAAACCGACATCCACTTCTGCTAACCTAACAAGGCTGCAGAACACTTACCTTTTCACCTTCCACGGTCTGCACAGAAAAGGAAAAAAAGAACAGTATCGAACCGGTTAAAACGACTGCATCCCACAAAAGAATGCGTCACCAACCGTTGCGAAGGAGGCTAACTCACGAAGCTAGACCTACCAGAGGTATCCGCCGAGATTGACTGACCATAGGCCACACCAAACAGCTGTATACCTCCCACCAGCATCTCCCGGAGACATCCTCCGCATTTTTCCGGTCACACCTCCTGCTATCACGTGGCAGCCTGCTGTAATGTTATACGGTAGAATAAACATAGGCAAGCCTACCCACTCTGGGTAGGGCAATTTTGTCGGATGCCTACCCGAACACCACAGTCCCTCAAGTGCATATAGTGCGAATACGGTCAAAGTATAGAAATAAAATTTCACTTAGCTGCCTGTGTATGATCCCTTGCGACCGGGCTCTGCGTCGACCAGGAGTTGACTGTCATGATTTTCTCTCCGCGTTGTGAAGAGAAGAATATTTGGACTCCTTGAGAGGATCGAAACCAACTCTTCCCGGCCAATCTATAGCTTAATCAACAGAGCGACCAGCACATGAGAAGAATACCATTATTTCAGCATTCATGGATATACATCATGTAATACACAATAAAACACACATATCCTAACCATGCATATATAACCTCTATCTACATATATACACATATAGATATAACCTATACGCAATTGGATTGTCCAGACCTGTCAGGTCCCTAGTGACAGTAATGTGTTGCGACTGTGTACGACCATGTACTGACATGCCCCCGATGTGGATCTATCAGGAACGTTATGGTCGACAGAAACTTAGTAAATGTCGACAGCAAGGAATAGTAAGTGGGCAAAAAATAATCATAATAACCACGGAATCCCGAGGGGTCTGAGGGAAGCATACAAATACAATTCTGATAACACTCCCCCCCATATACGTATAAATATACATATATATATATATATATATATAAAAATAGGTACAAGGCAATAACAGCCTGATAATTCATTACCCAGGAACCACTGTTGATGCCGACAGGGCATCCATAAAAATGTATCTCCCCTATCGTGTTTACTGTTTAAGCACACAAACACCCATTTGCTAATACTTAATTTTCTGAATCAAGTACCGCCATACGCCGGCGAAGCCGACAGTTATCCCCACAGCAGCTTATGACAAAGCCCTCACACCTGACGACATATGTCGACTAACCAATAGTGGGTACAACAGGGAAAGTGAATTTATGTAACATAAGAGTGAGAATGCTTCCATCATCAAACATAATGCCATATAAAAACCATATAGCATTAAAACACTGTGTGCCCCCCCCCCCCCCCCCCTTGGCGGGGATCTGAGAAAAATGGCACTGACTCTGAGGCCTAAGCTCCACCCCTTCCTGGTGCGCTTAAGCCCGCTCAACATATACATATATATATATAACCTTAACTTTGAGCTGGGGCTTATATACAGGAATCAACCCCCTGTATATACCCCTATATGTACAACGCAGCCAAGGGCGCCCGCACCCACATAAATCGTCAGTATATGGGAGCGACGGAGTGCAGCGTGCACGCTGCGGTGCCCTGGCGGGGTGAAGACACCCGGTGTCCGGGTATGTTCCCCCGCCCGGGATTCAACAAATGCTGCCCAGGGCGCTCCCCCCCCCAGCGCCCTGCACCCGAGAGAGCCGGCGGGGAAGAAATGGCGCGTAGTGCGCTATCACATGCTGGTGGGCGTCCGGGACACGGAGCCCAGGCACCGCCATAGAGTAAAAGAAATAAGTGTAAAATGCCTGCCCAGGGTGCTCCCCCCCCAGCGCCCTGCACCCGTGGGAGCCGGCGGCGGGGAAGTAATGGCGCGCAGCGCACAGTTATATGCTGGCGGGGGTATGATACACGATACCCTGGTACCGAAAAGCTTTTACGCCAGCCTGAAGAAGAAATCAGCAACCTGCTGCCCAGGGCGCTCCCCCCCCAGCGCCCTGCACCCTGTGAGTGCCATTAGTGTGTGGGAGCATGGAGCGCAGCGCGACCGCTGTACCTCCATTACTGAATTCTTCTGCTGTCACTGAAGTCTTCTGTTCTTCTAATACTCACGCGACTTCTATCTTCTGGCTTCTGTGAGGGGGGTGACGGCGTGGCTCCGGGAACAAGCAGCTAGGCGCACCAAGTGATCGAACCCTCTGGAGCTAATGGTGTCCAGTAGCTGAGAAGCAGAGCCCTTGAACTAAGAAGAAGTAGGTCCTGCTACTCTCCCCTCAGTCCCACGATGCAGGAAGCCTGTAGCCAGCAGGTCTCCCTGAAAATAAAAAACCTAACATAAAGTCTTTTAGAGAAACTCAGAAGAGCTCCCCTAGTGTGTGACCCATCACTCCTGGGCACAAAGTCTAACTGAGGTCTGGAGGAGGGGCATAGAGGGAGGAGCCGGTTCACACCCAGTTTAAGTCTTTATAGTGTGCCCAAGCTCCTGCGGATCCGTCTATACCCCATGGTCCTTTTGGAGTCCCCAGCATCCTCTAGGACGTATGAGAAAAAGATTTACCGGTAGGTTTAAAATCTTATTTTCTGCCACACACACGCTATCTCATTCTGTCTCTTATACTGTACATCCATACACTGCCGCTCTCATACATTCATACATCCGCACGCTGACGCACTCATACATCCCGCACGCTGACGCACTCATACATCCGCACGCTGACGCACTCATACATCCCGCACGCTGACGCACTCATACATCCCGCATGCTGACACACTCATACATCCCGCACGCTGACGCACTCATACATCCCGCACGCTGATGCACTCATACATGCCGCAAGCTGATGCACTCACACATCCGCGCGTATGTACGGGGGGGGGGGTGACATGTAGGGAGCATGGGACTGTAAGGGGGGCAACACGCAGGGGACTATACGGTGGTAGGGTGACATTCAAGACATAGGAGACGGTATGGCGTAGGTGACACGCAGAGCACAGGGTACAGTACCGGAGGAAAGTGACACGCAGGGCACAGGGTTGGGGGAAAGCGACATCAGGGCGCAGGAGACTGTACTGAAGTAAGGGGCACGCTGGGCGCAGGGAACAGTATTGGGGGGGCGACACACAGGGCGTTGAAGACTTAACGGGGTGACACGTAGGGCGCAGGGGACTGTACGGGGGGGGGCGACACGCAGGGTGCAGGGGACTGTATGGGCGGGGGCGACATGCTGGGAACAGTATGGGTGGGGGCGACATGCAGGGTACAGTACGTGGGGGTGACACGCAGGGCACAGGGTACAGTACCAGGGGAAAGCGACATGCAGGGCACAGTACTGGAGGGAAAGCGACACGCAGGGCGAAGGGGAATGTACTGAAGGTGGCAACACCCTGTGGACAATAACAGGGGGCGACACGCAGGGCACAGGGGACTGTAATGGGGGTGACATGCAGGGTGCAGGGAACTGTTAGGGGGGCAACACGCATGTGACAGGGCACTGTATGGAGGAGACACGCAGGGGGCTGGGCACTGTACGGGTTGGGTGACACACAGGGTGCAGAAGACTTAAGCAGGGGGTGACACGCAGAGGACTCTAAGGGGGGCAACATGCAGAGCACAGGGGACTGTACGGGGGGGGTGACACGCAGGGTGCAGAGTACTGTATGGGTGGGGGGCAACACGCAGGGAACTGTACAACGGTAGGGCAACATTCAGGACGCAGGGGACTGTATGCCCTGAGACACAGGGGACAGTACCAGGGGAAAGCGACGCTCAGGGCACAGTATCGGGGGGGGGCGAAAGCGACACGCAGGGCACAGGGGATTGTACTGTAGGGGGTGACATGCAGGGTACACTACCGTAGAGCGAAACACACAGGGGACTGTAAGGGGGGGGGGGGGACGACACGCAGGGGACTGTACGTGGGGGAGGTGACACACAGGGGGCAAGGCACTGTATGTGAGGGGTGACAAATAGGGTGCAGGGGACTGTATGGAGGGTAACACGTAGGGCGTGGGGGACTGTACGGGGGATGACGCGCAGCGTGTAGTGTACTGTATGGGTGGGGGCCAAAACGCAGCTGATTGTACGGGGGTAGGGCGACATTCAGGATGCATGGGACTGTACGGGTGGGGGATGACACGCAGGGAATAGAACCAGGGAAAAGCGACACGCAGGCCACAGGAATGGGGGAAAGAGACACGCAGAGGACTGTACGGAGGGCGACACGCAGGGTGAAAAGTACTGTATGGGTGGGAGGCAACACGCAGGGCACAGTCCCGGGGGAAAGCAACACACAGGGCGCAGGACTGGGGGGAAAGCGACAATCAGGGTGCAGGGGACTGTACTGAAGGGGTGGGGGGCACGCTGGCTTCAGGGAACTATATTGGGGAGACGACACGCAAGGCACAGGGGACTGTATGGGGGGGGCGACACGCAGGGCACAGGGGACTATATGGGGGGTGACATGCAGGGAGCAGTGGACTGTAAGGGGGGGTGACACCTAGGGTGCAGGGAACTGTATGGTGGATGACATGCAGGGGACTTTATGTGGGTGGTGACACGCAGGGCGCTGTACAGAGGGCAGGACGCAGGGGACCGTACTGAAGGGGGTGACATGCAGGACGCAGGGGACTGTACTGAAGGGAGTGAAACACAGGGCTCCGTATAGGGGGGCGACACACAGGGGACAGCACATAGGGTGCAGGGGACTGTACGGAGTGGCGATGCACAGATGACTATACAGGGTGGCGTCACGCAGGGTGCAGGGGACTGGACGGGTAGCAGGATGCAGGGGACTGGATGGGGTGGCGACACACAGGGCGCAGGCGACTGGACGGGGTGGAGACACACAGGGCCCAGGGGACTGGAAGGGGTGGCGACACACAGGGCACAGGGGACTGGATGGGGTGGCGACACACAGGGCACAGGGGACTGGACGGGGTGACGACACGCAGGGCACAGGGGACTGTACGGAGTGGCGACACGCAGGGCACAGGGGACTGTACGGAGTGGCGACACACAGGGCACAGGGGACTGTACGGGTGTGGGGTGACATGCGGGGCGCAAGAGACAGTACCTAGGGAAAGCGACACGCAGGGCGCAGGGGACAGTACTGAAGGGGCAAAACACAGGTCACAGGGGACCGTACAGGGGGCAACAAGCAGGGCGCAGGGGACTGTACAGGGGGGGCCGACACGCAGGGCACAGGAGTCTGTATGGGGGGGCAACATGCAGGGCACCGGGGTCTGTATGGAGGGGGGCGACATGCAGGGCGCAGTGGACTACTGGGGGCGACACGCAGGGGACTTATGGGGGGACAACACGCAGAGGGCTGTACGCGTGGGCAACACGCAGGAAGCAGGGTACTGTATGGGGGACGACATGCAGGGCACAAGGGACTGTATGGGGAGGCGACACGTAGGGCACAGGGGACTGTATGGGGAGGCGACATGCAGGGCACAGGGGACTGTATGGGGTGGCGACATGCAGGGCACAGGGGACTGTATGGGGAGGCAACATGCAGGGCACAGGGGACTGTATGGGGAGGCGACATGCAGGGCACAGGGGACTGTATGGGGAGGCGACGCGCAGGGCACAGGGGACTGTATGGGTGGGGGCGATGCGCAGGGAACTACCAGAATTAGCCACAAGCAGGAGACTGTTTGGGTGCCACACACAGGGCGCAGGGGACTGCACTGAGGGGGGCAACACACATGGGACTGCAAGGAGGGGGCAGCACACAGGACAAAGCATACTGTAAGGGGGGGTAACACACCTAGTGCAGGGGACTGTAAAGGTGGGCAACATGCAGAGCACAAAGGACTGCAAGGGTGGGCAACATGCAGGGGACTGTACAGAGGGGCAACATGCAGGGCTCAGGGGACTGTATGGGGGTCGACACGCAGGGCACAGGGGACTGTATGGATGAGGGTGACACGTATTAGAACTACCAGGGTGAGCCACAATCAGAAGACTATTTGGGGGGCAACACACATGGAGGAGGGGTCAACACATAGGGCGCAGGGGACTGCAAGGAGGGGGCGACACACAGGATGCAGCGCACTGTAAGGAGGGGGCGACACACAGGGCGCATGGGACTGTAAAGGGGGGCAACATGCAGGGCACAAGGGACTGTAATGCGGGGCAATACCCAGGGAACTGTACAGTGGGGTGACTTGTCACAATCTGGGGAGCACTCACCTGGTGAGAAGGAGCAGGAACAGGTATGGAGGAAACAGCTAAGGAGGCTGCAGCGAAGACCAGTCCGGCAGCAACAGCTAGGAAGGGCTTCGGTGAAGTCCGACAATGAATTCAGCTGTACCCGAATCCATTTGGTGAGGGGAGGCAAACACCCAGGCCAGCGGCAGATGCAGGGCTGGCAGAATGATCTAGGCGGACGGCGGTAGCGGGCACAGACACAAGGACAGTGACTGGAGAAAGGGGGCGGGAACGGCTTTTGCTGAGGTCCGGGGCCACACTGCGGGGCACCAGCGGCTTTTGCTGAGGTCCGGGGCCACACTGCGGGGCACATTACTGGTGCACTGTGCAGGCAGTGTCTGGGGAAAGGCGTGATCAGCTCTGCCGCTGTGGGTGGCAAGGGAGTGCTGGACCTGGTGCTGGGGGCCAGGGGCCGTGGCTGCAGTGGAAGCTCTAGAGGGCAGGGGGACAGCCCATAGCCACGCATGCAGGGCACAGGGGAGTACCATGGCTGCAAAGGAAGCTCTGGAGGGCAGGGGGACAGCCCATAGTCACGCATGCAGGGCTCAGTGGAGTACCATGGCTGCAGAGGAAGCTCCGGAGTGCAGGGGGACAGCCCATAGTCATGCATGCAGGGCGCAGGGTTGTACCGTCACTGGTGCACCGTGTAGGCAGAGTCTGGGGGAAGGAGCATAGGCATGCGCAGCTTATTTTATTAGGGTGTGCACCGCCAGAGGGGCTTGTCTAGCACTATTTTACATTCTCTCAGTAAAATCACATGGCTTAATCTAATTTTATCCCTAGTTCCCAATAGTACATGTAGATATAATGCACCCCAGAAAAATAAAATTAATAAAATGAAGCATAATGGCGAGACCACTGGCCAGTACTCCACTATGGCATAACCCTGAGCCCCAGCTGCCACTGCGCCCTGTCGCTGCTTACACTTCTCCAACCTATCCCTGACCCAGTGGAAGAACTAGAGAGTGGTGGGCCTAGGTGTATATGCATTCTCTTGCACCCCAGCACCTACACCCTGATTTTGAGTGGGACACTCTGAAAAGTATGTGAGATTTAAGGGGGCGAACATTTGAGTTATTCACATAATGTCACACAGTATGAGCCGAAATTCACATTATGTCACACAGTATGAGCCGAAATTCACAATATGCCACATGGTTTGAGCCGAAATTCACAATATGCCACACGGTATGAGCCGAAATTCACAATATGCCACACGGTATGAGCCGAAATTCATATTCTGGTTTTCATATTCAGAGGATGACACTGGGGTGAGGCAGAGTGTGACAGCCATGAGGGTGACACTGGGGTTAGGCAGTCGGAGAAAGGCAGAGGGTGACATGTAGTGGGAGACAGAGGGTGATACTGGGGTAACACAGTGGGTGACAGGCAAATGGTAACACTGGGGACATGTAGTGGGTGACAGGTAGAGAGAGTGACAGCCATGAGGGTAGCACTGGGGTGAGGCAGTGGGAGAAAGGCAGAGGGTGACACTGAGGATACTTAGTAGATGACAGGCAGAGGGTGACACTGGGGACATGTAGTGGGTACAGGCAGACAGGGTGACACTGGGGTGAGGCAATGGGAGATAGACAGAGGTGCACGCTATGGACAAGTAATGGAGACACTAGTGATACGTACTGGGTGACATGGAGGAATGTTGGGGGTGCAGCATATGGGCATTTGGAGCTGTGAGGGGAGAGTGGGGCATGTGTGGGCAGCAGGTGGGACTGTATTGAGAACGCTCCTAATGAAAAAGCTGAGAGAAGACCAGATACCCTGGCCACACCACATCCATTAATGTGGAGACCTGACAGACACGGGGAAGAGCCATCATGAAGCAGAGAGTTGGGTAAGTGGGACAAACCTTGGCTGTGGGCGGGTACTCTCTCCAGTACCACCAGCAGGCTCAGCTCCGCCGACACCTTGCCCTGCAGACGCTCTGAGTCCAGGCCCCTCAGCAGCTCTTTCAGAGTGCACTCAGCTCCGTCCATCACCTCCGCGGGTCCCGCAGCCATGGCATCCTGTAAACAGAATCTGTCAAACAAGTCACGTCACACAAGCACAGGGGGCGCTGGGGGGAGTACAGACGGCACCTGCAGAGTAGAAACTGGACCCGCTTCACCACGACTGTGGAGCTGGTATATGTAATAGGCTAACACTGAGGGGTACCTGACATTAGGGTATGCCTGTGCAATACCCCCCATGCGCACGCCTATGCATAGAACGCATACCTATACATACACATACAACATATACATTTAAACACTGTCATGCATGGGTTTGGTATGCATGACAGCCGGATGGGATGCCGGCAGTCAAAATACCGACACCAGCATCCAGAGGAATGAAATCCTGATGAGTGATTTAACTAATCTATCCTCTGTCCCCTACCCCCTAAGACTAACCCTCCCTTCCCGCAGCCTAACCGGTGGTGCCTTATCTTAACCCCCCCTGTCCGCAGCCTAACCCTAACCTCCCACCTCCTGTAGCCTAACCCTATCCCCTCCAGTGTCGGCTAAATCTACCCCCCCCTCCCTTCTCCGGCAGTAGTCAAAGTTCTGTGGCTATACTTACAATGGCCGGGATCCTAACACATACACAGACATGGTACACACACTGTATATATACACACACAAATACAAAATATACATATACACATATATAGAACATATACACATACAGTACATATAAACACACACACACACACACACAGAACACATACATATGCACATATATAGACTAGAGTACACACACAAACCCACTGACACCTGGAGGATGGAGCCTGGCGGTAGCTGCAGGAACCAGGAGCAGATCAGTGCTGGCAGTGCTGGGAGTCGTGCAGGGCACTTTTCATCATTAAGCTTCGCCCACTAGCGGCTTATGCCGCGATTCGCGGGTCGGTGGGGGAGGGGCGGAGCCAATATGACCATTCAAAGAGAAATATGTCATAATGGCTCCGCCCCTCACCACCGACCCGCAAATCGCGGCATATAGCCGCGAGGGGGCGGGCTTCAATCGCCGGGACTAGTCATGGGCAAAGTGATTCACTGAACTGAGTTGAGACACATGACTCAGTTCAGTGAAGTGTCTCGAGTCAGTGTCTCGGCACATGAGTCATTACTCATTTGTACTGGAATGTGTTGCAGAGACTGCACATGAATCAGTGAGTTGCTGCCAGTGCTGGCAGATCAGTGCTGGACTCATGGGCCAGTATTTACTAAAAATCCGAGTTTGGGCGATTTGTGTTTTTTTCTCTAAGTCCCAATCCGGGAATTCACTAAGCACCAATCTCGGCAGTGTCTGGTCTATTCGTAATGGTTTGACTGACAACGTCCCGAAATACGAATGAATAGACCATTGGTCAAACGCGGCTGTTATTTCATAGAATACGGGAATTCACTATTCATTCGTATTTGGGTGTTAGTCTCTGAGGGCTCAAATGCGGTCATTTTTTTTGTGATTCGATAAAAAAAGCGGCAAAAAAATAGACCTGCTTTTTTCAGTCGTGTTTACATGTGTTGGCAATAAAAAATCACTCACACCTGAATTAGGATGCCTATAAAAGATGTTAGGCCCATTTCAATTCACCTACACTCAGAAATGGCAGCAGGACTGTGGGCCAGTGATCTTTTGTGTGTGGGATTCCTCCGAGTCAGACATCAGCCTGTAAGTACCCAGGGCCAAGAAAATGAACATGGTCAGCAGGTTGTACCAGTTCCGCGGAGGCTGCGCAGGCCTAGTTTTTTTAGGGGGCGTTTAAACTTGAACGCATTGTCCGATGATAAGGTCATACAGATGTTCCGTCTAAATCGTAACAACATTTTCCGTCTGTGTTGTTGCTGGTTACCCTGGGGGCTGCCATGACTACTTCATCCTCAGTCAGTCATCCCTCTTTGATAAGTTTGAGGACGGACAAATGCCAGATGGATGGCTGCTGGGTAAGTAATTTGATATGTGTAGGCCTGCGTATACTTTGTCCAAATACAGGGGCAGATGTATTAACCTGTAGAAGGCATAAGGAAGTGAGAAACCAGTGATCTGTGCAAGGTGATAAAGGCACCTGCCAATCTGCTCCAATATGTAAATTAACATTTAGGAACAGATTGTCTGCTGCCTTTTTTACCTTGCACATATCACTTGTTTTTCACTTCCTTATGCCTTCTACAGGTTAATACATCTGCCCCACAGTGTGTTACTTATGTGTTGCTGTATCTTAACATGATTCACGTTACTATATCTGTCTTTTAGGTGATGGAGGATATGGCTGTTACTCTTGGCTTCTAACTCCATTGTCCCAACCTGATACCCCTGCTGAACACAATTACAATAATGCACATAAGTCCACGCGGAATGTGATAGAAAGATGTTTTGGTGTGCTGAAATTTAGGTTTCGGTGTCTGGATAAGTCTGGTGGACTTTTGTTGTATAGTCCCTCCAAGGTGACTCAAATTGTGTTCTGCTGCTGCTTTCTTCATAACATGTGTTTGCAAATACATCTGCCACATGTTGAGGAGGAGGAGGAGGAGGAGGAGGAAGAAAGCAGCCAGCAAGCAGAGGAATTAGAGACATCTGGTGATACTTGGAGTACTGATGTAGGGAGGCAGGTTAGGCAACAGATCATAAATCGCTATTTCTAAGGTAAGCTTGGTTTGCTTATTTCATTTGTTGTGTCTTCATATATAGATGTTTTGATTTTTTTGCCAAAATCCATTACTCTGAATGTGTCTGTCTCATTGACACAAACAAACATACCCTCGCTATATGCTTAAAAAATGTTGCATGTGTATTGTGTGTTTTTTAATATCAAAACAACAGATTATGAGTGGCATGCATTAAGTCTGGATAAGTGTTCGAAATCTTGCAGTGCTAATTTCTTACAAGCCAACATCAACCATTTAGTATTTTACTTTATCATTGTGTGTAATGTCCTAATGCACAGGTTCACAAACTCGGCCCTCAGGACCACACACAGTGCATGTTTTTCAAGTAACACAGTAGAAGCACAGGTGTATGAATTACTCAATATGTTAAAAGGTTCACAGGTGGAGCTAATTATGTCACTTGTGATTCTGTGAGTAGACCAGCAAAACATGCACTGTGTGGGTTCCTGATGGCCGAGTTTGAGAACCTGTGTTCCCAAAAAACACTCCTCAACATCTAATATGTTAGCCTTGAGGAAAACATGTGTCCCTATATGTGATGCACCACCATATTTAAGACTCACAAACTTACTGTTATCTTGAATATTTTTTTACTCATGTTTGATGCTGTAAACTTGATGATGTGTAAGTAAATACACAGTTTTCCACACATATACATTATTGTACATTTTTTTAAAGGGTAAAAGTACATATTTGTTTGTTTATGCATCATGTGTAAAAACATGCTTAAGAATTTTTAACACACACAAACATGTCCCAACAATACTGACATTAATTTGGACAATGTTTTATAAACAAAACAAAGGCAACATATTACAAGCTTTTTACGCCACTCAATTGAGTTCATCTTGTAATGTTGTATAGATAAGATAGCTAAGATATGTATCACTAACATTGTAATTTGGATTGTCTGCAGGCAAAGAGAATGATTGGAATCTAGAAAGAGTAATGATTAGAAAAAAATCAAGTGGTCAGTTTACTTCCTGCTAAAGACATTCAGCCTGGCAGGCAATTATTGTATCTGCAGGCAAAGAGAATGATTGGAATCTAGAAAGAGTAATGATTAGAAAAAAATCAAGTGGTCAGTTTACTTCCTGCTAAAGACATTCAGCCTGGCAGGCAATTATTGTATCTGCAGGCAAAGAGAATGATTGGAATCTAGAAAGAGTAATGATTAGAAAAAAATCAAGTGGTCAGTTTACTTCCTGCTAACATGTATGTGTGGCTACATCAACTTTTGCCTCCTCCAATACCCTAAAAAAAAGAAAAGGAATAAATGTGCGTAATTTTTTTTTCTATTATTTTGGGCCACTTATAATTAATGATGTTAAAAGAAGGGTCAAGGAGCTAAGTGTGATATTTTGAAAACCATCAAAAACACTTGCAAACTATTTTGTGTTAATTATCACAAATGTCTAACTAGTTTTTTTTACGTTTTTTTGGGTGGCTGCTTGTCCTGGCCTTTGCCTTTAGCACTGTCATGTTGGCGTGCTCTGGTGGACCGTCTTGGTGGTGATGAGACTGGCGTGATATTTTGAGTAGTCGTACCAGAACTGCTGGTTGTTTGCTGTTGGTGCATGCATCTGAGAGTTTCATTCAGGTTAGTGAGGGTGGCATTGAGTTCACGTGTAGCAGCATTTTAATTGTCTACTATTCTGATTAAACTTTCATTAATCTTTTGACTGTTTTGAAAAATGTTCATATAACTTTGCTGTTGTCTGTGCTGTTCTTCCATTAGTCTGTGCTGTTCTTCCATTACGCGCTGTAAGTTGCCCATGACCTGTGTAATGTCTGTACGCATGACTTCCATGGTATTGCCTATTCTGGTTGTTTGCTCATTTTGTCGACTCAGATTTCTTGATATTCTTCTGAGGTGAGATGGTAGGCTTGCAAACATTTGTGTCTGCTTACGCAGGCAATCTTCATTAGTGGCCTGCTGTCTAGCCCAAATAGTCCAAAACACCTGATCAGGGCCTTGTGTTCCTGGTGTTGTTGGGCTGTGTTGTGGTGGTGGTGTGCTTTGCTGTGGTGGTGTACTCACAGGTGCTGGGGGGCTCATTCCTTGCATTAATGGCAGCATTTCTAAGATGTTTGTCTCCTCCATGTCACTGTGTTGCTGTTGTTGCGGAGGGATGCTGGTCCCAGGACTCGAAGCTGAAATATTAAACATATCTACGTTAGCTATCCATATGTTTGTGAAATGATTAAAAAACACTACACATGGAACACATGTCATTCACTGTTGCTTACAACTATTCTGCCTAGCAACATCATCACTCATAGCTTAAATGCATACATATGCCTGTCTGTGGCAAATGTGTCTGGTTACTTAATTGTGAAAGCAAACACTTTAGTTTTATTGGAGCTCACACATACTCCACCATAAAAAAAACATTGGAATACATAATGTGTTACCTTATAGCTTTGTTCCAACAAACATAGTAATGTTTTTGAATGTATTTTGCAACCTCAAGCACACATGAGAGTTTCAGAACAAAAAAAACTTGTCACAAAAAAAAACATGCTTTTTTGTTGCAGCATCTTATACCCAATGTCATACTGTATGACTCAAGTGGACATACATATCTTTACTGGATGTGGACAAGGACATTTAGTTTGGATTCCATTTCAGCTTTTACTTACTGCGGTAAGTATTTTTGTTTTGGAAGTATTTTGACTTAATGCGGTTATGACTGATTATGATTATGTTCTGACATTTTTCACTTTGATTCCAGTTTGATACTCACAATCAAGATGAGGGGAGTGTGGATGACGTCTTGGAGGTTTGTCCATAATTTGGAGTGGGGGCACCGAACATACGGACGATAATCTTCGTGGCGGGGTAGCCTGCTGTGTTTGTGCCGGGACAGACGACCTTGCTTTCTTTTCCGCCACAGGTTTCTTGTGGTGATGTCTTCCAGAAGAGCCACTTCTGCTGCTGCATACTTCTTTTGATGGACCTTTTAATGAAAGTGCAATTTTGTTATGGCAATTCCTTTACAAGCATACCCTATACTACAATGGACACTTTACCTGCTTCCGCAGCGTCATCATCATCAGATGTGTTAGGATTTACTGGCCGACGAGTAGAACTGCTTTTTTCAGACACTGTATAAAATGAGATATATTCATAAATCATGCTATTGTGTATACATCCACCCATTATGCTTATAAACAGTTTTACATTTAGAAATGCTTGGTTTTGAATTCAACTTGACACAGATTAGCAAATAAAACATTTTAACACAAAAAAAAAAACATGCTCACCATTCTTCCTTGGCCAATCTGAATCCCGGACATGGGTTGCAGAGACAACTTCAGGAGGTATTACACTCCGCATGGGCTTCTCATACTCCAGATAACTTGCTATATAGGGCTGTCCACCACCGGTTTTCAAAGCAGACTTGGCCTACTTGGCCATTTTGGACTTGACACGTCGCTTTATGTCATAGTACCGTTTGCGGCATGTGTCCTCCGTCCGCTTGACCACCCCCTCACTATTGACAGCAGCAACTACTTTCGACCACAATACTGTCTTCCTCCGTGTTGGCACCTTGGCAAACTCAGGGCCAAATAGCTGCCTCTGATACTTCATCAGCTCACGCACCAATGCCACATTTTCTGCAAAACTAAACTTAACATTCCGCCCAGTCTTAGTAGTGGTGCGTGGCTGCGGAGCACTCTGACTGTCACTGTCACTTGAGGCTGCTGCAGCAACCTCACCCACCTCCTCCACCTCACTAACCTCACTAACACTCACCTCCTCCACCTGACCGACCTCCTCCCCCTCACTCACACCCTCCACCTCTGAGTCACACATAATTGTGTGTCTACACAGTTCACACAGGGGAAAAAAAGACAAACAACACACTCCTCCACTACCACCGCACAACTCACACACACACCCACACAAACACTGACAAGGGACTATAAAGAAAAATAACTTGGACTAAAAATTAGACAAAACCACAAAATACAAGACAACAAGAATGACAAGACGACTTTCAAACACAATACCACACTCAGAAATCGCTACCAACACTCCTCAACAAACCACAAATTCACCTACCTCCACAGCACAACCTCCCTCCTCCTCACCAGTAACTAAACCCACGAGGTGCAGACGGTTTGGGGCGTATTTTTTATGGTTGCGCACAGACACTCCTACCATCTGAAACACAACCAATCACGAACGGGGATTAAAATCGAAACTGAAAGTGAAAATGCGGCAGCGGAAAAAAAAAAACCCTGCAGCGTTTAACTTAGGAAAAAAAACTGCTAATTTAACAAAAACACGTACGCAAACGACAATGACGGCCGTAAATGTGCCAAAAGAAAAACCGACTGCCATCGACATAGGAAAACTCGAAAAGCATAAAGTCGACTGCTTCGTAACTTTGCGTATATGGATTCAAAAAGTTGCATGAAAATGCACCTGATACAAAACGAGTTTAAACACTACACAAACCGAATCAAACACGAATATTAGTAAATATTGGCCACTGTTTGCTCACCATGTGTCCTTGAAAAAAACACCCTGCGCGGTGTTGAAACGTCGGACTCTTCATGCTGTGGTTTCATTTATAAATATCACTATTTATTCAAGTCCGTGGAGTGCCGCCTGTGTTTGTCTCATGGGAACAGAGGCCTGTCCCCCATCACTACAAGCCATTTACATTGTATATATATATATATATATATATAAAAACATTTAAAATGTCTCTATTTCCACTGCCACTGGTCTGCACACCAAAATGAGGAGCTGTGTGATTTTTACCTCATGTTTTTACATGCCTTTTATAATAGATTTAGTGTGTTTACTCCCATTGAACAGCACTAGTGCTAGATGACAGTGCTAAATCTTCAGACAAAGGCACAGGTGCTTTAATTTGGTCCCATGTATTTGGCCAGTGCTACTTTCCTGATGGCAAATGCAATGGAAACAGAAAGTCTTTTTAATATAAATGCAAGTATATTTTAGCACTCCTGTCTGGATCCTATATCACCAGCTTCCGTTTTCTCAGTATTTATAGACCAGTGAGACAGCTGGCTACAGAACCTTCACCAAACTGGAAAAAAAATAAAAGTTTGTTATAGTCACTTCTGCCACCTCTTGTTAATATATATGGCTTACATATGTGACTGCAGCTCATGCAGTTTTTATTTCTTTATTTAAGTGCAGTTCAACCCTATCAGAGAAGTTAAGTGACCTCAATATGACCCTACCATACTAGTTGGTACTGAGCATGTGCAGGAGGATCTGGCAGGTCTCAGGCCGGCCAGCAACAAAAAACCCTGTGAAATTGGAGCCCCATGTGGATTGGTGGCCAAGATTGCAAGGCAGGAGTTCCCAGAAGCAGACTATACCCAGGGGACCTTAGCCTAGTAGACAAGCAGTGCTGGTAGAGTGCCCAGCAGAAGGGGATTAAAAGAAGCAGGTGAGGAGAGAGAAGGAACACACTGATGGGTACATATCTGTGGAGCAGTGGTGCCATGTAGCCAACGAGTGCTGTGCTGAGTGGCTGTGTTACTGAACTGCTGTGGTGATCCTCATCCTGGTTGTGAGGAGCTGGCAGGAAGTTCCAGAGAGGACTAGACCCTGGAGGATCTTGCAGTGAGCTGCCCCAGCAAGGAAGTATGACCCTTGAAGTATTGGGAGAATACCAAAATGCTCCTCACTAAAGCACCCAGCATCGACCCTGCAAGGACCCCACTGTGAGATGCTCTGGTGAGATGATCCATACCTACTGTGCCTGCTGTCAGGAGCCAGAGCCTGATTTGGATGAGCTACAGCTGCAGGACGAGTGTGAGAATGCCTGTATTTTTAAAGCGGAAATCATTTATAGGGCAAAACCAACCTGGTTTTGCCTTGTAAATGACTAGTACTTTAAAAATACAGGCACCTCTGGCTTTTCGTTCCCTATTACATTTACCCCATGGATGTATGCACATATAGCCAAAGACCAATGGCATAGTGGCATACTGTGGACATAGATTGTGCTTAATTGTCATTAAGTGTATCTAGTTAAATTACTGATCTGGCATGGCTTGCTGAGCCAGTGTTATACCTAGAGGGTTTTTTTAACATTAATAATTTTTTCTTTAAAACATTCAAGGGAATGATACAAACAGCAAAAATGGAAGTAAAGGGTGGGGGGGATCCTAAATAATAATTGGCAAATACAATTATATGGAAAATATACTTTAGGATAGCCATTGAGAGCACAGGATTAGTAACAGGGCCAGGTTAAGGCCGGTGGTGGCTCAGGGGCAACAAAATTGTGGGAGACCCCACTATTAAAATTCATGCCAAACAGCCCTGAGCATCCTCTTCCCCTCCTCCACCCGTGTGCATAACTGGTAACACACACACACCTACAGTACCTGGACCATTTTGCTAATTTCTATTTATGCTCAGCTAGGGCATTTATTGCTAGCATTTTGGCAATGCAGTTACATAAGCACAATGTTTTATAAATCATTGTAACAAAAAAATAATTGTTTGCACAAAATAATTTAATTTAAGGTATTGTGTCAAAGGCTAAACTATTACATTGTTTATGCTTTATCCTTTATAACCTCCTTTCAGGGATGATATAACCTCTTTCTAATAAATAAAATATTCGCTCGTCATAAAAGCTGTTCACAAAATCATTTTCTGGCTAGCTAGTTACTTACTTAGACCTATGGGTGTATTTAATTTAATAATCCACTTACTTTCTTCTATGACTATTTAATAACTCCATCTTCACCCCAAGGGCAACGTTAAACCTTTTCAATTGTAATACAGAGCAGCATATCTAAATTCCCATTATATTTATGCAAAACGTGATCTGGAGGACAAGGAGATGCATTTAACTTCCTTAAATATTCACAAATTATTTTTGAAAGTTATTCTTTGTTGTTTTTTTTTCACCGTAGGCACAACTATAGCCGTAAACTGTGCTTGCTTGTAATTAAGTAGAAATTGTTTCAAGTAATCTTTTGTATTGTCACCGCAAGAAAATGTTTTTTTTTAATTATTATTATTGTGTAAAAGATCTAATCTGGTTATACTTACTGAATTCAAAGGGAATTGAAATTGTCCTTGGAAAAATTCCATACAGTGCATATTATGGTATTATAATATATAAAAAACAGAACTGTATTAAGCATAAAGATGAGTACTACTAAAAGAAAAATGATGCAAGTCTTAACAAAGACTAATTAATGGAAAGTGCTATAAACTTTTCAGGCACATACAAATTCACATATTAGAATATTAAAAACAAGTGAGGAAAGAGGAGGTAATAACTAGAGGAAGTGGAGGGGGTAATAAGCATCAACAATATGTGACTCATTCCCTCAAAAAGAGATAAATATAGTAACATAGTATATTTGCTCACAGACATTTAAACCTAAACGATAATTAGTTTAACCATTGGGCAAAATTACCAAACGGTTAGCCTACTGGCTGGTTTAGTAAATTAATGGGAGATCAACCCTACAGTGTCAAAAGGTAATGTGAGTTAAACTAGCATTATAATACAAACCTCTCCAAAATAGGATGTGGATAAAGATATCTGGCTTTCCATAAACCATTTAGCCCCACTGGGGAAAATAGCAGCCTAGCTCTCGAAGCCAGGTTATCTGGATCACTAGTTAATACCTATCCATAAACCTGTACATGTTCAATTTCTCTAAATGGGAGGAAATTGTAAGTTACAGGGAGCAAGGGTAACAGTCTCTATAAACATCGATTCAACCCCCCCCCCCCCCAACTAATGCTGATTACCATTTAAAATTAAAACACCCCTAAATGAAGAAGAAGCAGTTGGGGTGGCAAGCACATGATCAAAACAACAATCTTAATAGAGTTGATTTTTTTTTTTTTTTTACCCAAATTACCATATCGAGCAAGTTTTGGCTATCAAAAAGGGAGAAGGACCCAAGGCAGCAAGTCACAATTGACATATGAACTCATCCGACAGCAGCAGATCCTTTTATATTCTAGTGTCTTCTTGCATATTAGAACTATTATATTAGTGCTACAAGCTTGCGCATCATTTGCCAAAGCATAAGAGGGCAGAGAGACAGACCAGCATATTCCGTTGATAAAGGGATTGGCTCTGAAAGTGTACACCATTTTCACTTAAATAGAGGATTCACATAAATGTAGAGCAAGTATTAAGTAGGAATATGGAAAGGGTCAAGATGGGAGATGACCTGGAAGAGAGGGGATCAGTCAAAAGCTTTAAAACTAACACTATACAAGATTACAAGGGATGATGCAGAGCTGAATGTATGCCCATTTGCAGACTGTATGTCACAGTGCGCATTCGCCAGTACTAGATATACTCATGTACATGCAGCGCAGATCTGTACCTACTGATTACATCTACACTTAGTATTGAAAAGGTGGAACAGGGTCTTAGCGGGGCATTCCCATGTTGGAAATGTTCAGTGACTGACAGCATGTTTACGCAGCTGCAGGCAATGTAGAATTGGACATAAGGGTAACTAGACCTCTTTCCAGATATTTATTTTGAACATAGTATAGGTGCAAGTGAACATTGATGGTAAAGTCTAGTAGCATACAAAGTATAAGGATAAGGGTTAGGTGTATCTCCAGATGAGTACAACTCTACATACAGTCCTATGCTGTAAATGTATTATTTCTATGGATGCAGTATGGGCTTACCTTATGCGTAATTTACTTCCATATCTGCATCAGGCCCCATGTATCCTACATTTGATATTAGGTGCCAATCTAATGCCATCAAAACCAAGTTTGCTAAGTATCAATCATTACAAAACAAAAACAAGTGTTTCCGCACCGGTATGAGACTTAATCCCCATGTAACATGTCAGTTTTAAATTCTGTGTATATTTATAGGGGATGTGCCACCTGCTACCTAAGATACCTATATTACTATCAAAAAAGAAAAAGAAAAAGAGGTAGCATTGTGGTGCACAAAGTCAAATGGCTATAATAACTATTGAATCATGAATTAAAACGTAACTTTTATAAAACTGTTTGTAAATAAACTCCCCACCTATCTAAAAAGCGAAATATTTAAAAAGATAGAGAATAGTAGGAAATAAAGTATTAAAATCTAGCGCTGGGGCACTTGATATGACTCCTATTAATGCTCAATAAGCGATCCAAATATCGGTGATAATATTGTGTCGTGATGTGTAAATTGTCACCACTGTATATATTACACAGTGGTTCACTGGTTAACACCAGCAGAAATAACAGTGAGAAGCACTCCTCATATATTTAGTCCATATTATCCTTTACTTTGGGAGTGATTCATGAATGGAGATGGATTTTCAAGTGTTTATTAATCCCTAGGTAGTGGGATGAGATACTATGTCTCCCTCAAACACTGTTGCAAAAAATGTAACAGACTGTATTATCCTCTGTCAGGGAATGATAGACTAGATCACTGTAGCAAATATAACAAATGGGCTGTGTGCTCTATTGTCTTTAAGCTGCTGTGATACAGAACGTCATCTGTGATTATGATTATTCACAATACTTGGATAACTATATTCATTGTACGTCTAGCAGAGTGAACCAATGTGGGATTCTGGTGATTAAGTTCGTGGAATATGACAGAGTAATAATGTTAGAATAATGATGACTAAATTAATTGTGTTTTTTCTCTTTGTACTCCTTAAATCTCTATTCTACATATCACACTGAAGTATTAGTACAGATAGTAAGTATCATTAATTTCTCTTCAGAGTGTGTGGTGAGTCGTCTGATTCTGTCACCATTAAAACATGATTTTATTTCCACTACACATGAATCGTTGAGCTGTATAAGCAATAATCAATTACCAATTCCCTTATGCCTGGGATAGATTGGGTTCACGTTAGTACTGTTGAATCAAGGTACCTGATACTATGAATAGTAGTTTTCTCACAGTCAGCAAGATTCTCGCATTGAGAGCAGTATTATATCATATAAACATATGCACTCGCCCTGAACCCGTGTTTCTTTATAAATTGGACTAGCAACAGTCAGCTAGATTCACATAAGCCCTGACGAAGCTTATTAAGTGAAATGCGCATCGGCTTTTGCTGTGCGCTGTCAGTTTCAAATCACTATGTATAAATGACTAGTGAATATTATTAGCGAGGGTTACTTTTAATTTGTACTATACATGCTGACCTATTTACAGAGAAAGCAGGAGGGTTTCCTCCTAGCATTAGCTGGCTACGTAACATTAGATAGATGAGAAATGTATGATTCATGATGGCTCTCTAAGGACGGAGGGGAGCTATCTGTGATCTTGATTTTATTGAACCTGCTTATTAGATCTTGCACAAGAGATATCTAGGGGATTATTATTAATGTATGCCTATGCTGCACGGCAATATTAGCCACATATTGAAACAAAAAAGAGGCATGCTACACTGAAAATTTGGACATGATTGATTGTTAGCACACATCAATAGGATTGCAGCCAATAGCGATTCTATAAGGGTGCCCTTGTCAATCTGGGAATTATATGTTTTAGCTCTAGCTGTCCATATAAGACAGCATTATCTGTCATAACACCTATATAAACCCTATTTTTCTGTCCCACATAGTTCAATGAACAGGTGTTTAGGCAGGTTCATTTGCATAATTTGGTAGCCAGCACTGTGTAAATTTGATTTAAATTAAGATATTTATACCTCTGTAATATATGCCATGCTCCTTTTATAGAAAGCAGAGACCACTGGGAATTAATTAAACAGTGGTATGTAGGGGAAATAACATCAGTTTATATGTATCTGGGTTAGTTCTGTACTCAGATAGCAATATTTGCAGCAGAAACATGCCTAAGTAGGCTTATCTGTATAACAGCATTGTGCATAACTGCTAGTCTTTTTGAAAACACTGCTATAACCACAAGATACCCAATAAGGAGTTTTGGCTCAAGAATATACACTACAACAGGGGTATTCTATAATGTCTAATATTAGAGAATAATTTGTCAGCGTGGTATTGTATACCGGTATTAAAGGTAATAATAACCTTACGTCTATAATAGACATAATTATCATCCGGATTTTTTGCATTGCTGTATCTAATATTCTCACAATTTCATTATATAGCGACAAAGGTAGCACTGAAATCCACAAATTTGAGAATTTATTAGAAACGGCACAACATTGACACACTTTGTAACCCGTCGCATACATTGTTAGCTAGAAAAAGCTAGTGGTGGTTTCATCAAAATAAACCAAAAAACATTTGATTCACAGGTTCTGTTGATCTGTAAATCATGACAGCACACTAGCACTTTTTTTTTTAACATATTCTCTACACATAATTTAATTTATTTTCTTATTCACGTTATTCTGTCTCTATTAAAATTTTAATATTTCACTTAGTTGTCCCCTTTAGAACAAAGGGACATATAATACATCATATGTGGTAACAATAAAGGTATCTATACCACATATGGGTATTGAGAATCTTTTCTTGTAGTCAAGGTTATTACTTACAAATTATTTGAAAGAATCATATTTATAATTAGTGATTATTCAGGGAATGAGTGCTGCTATAAAAAGTTGATCTGCTTTTTCTTCTTTCTGTTAACATTATATATTTGGATCAACAAGCAGCACCACTGCAACACAATTGTGTTGAAATATTGTTTTGATCAGCACAAAATGTTAGATTACAAATATTCCCTGTAAAATTATTATTTATCTATAATCTGGTGCGGGAGTCTCTTTAAATTTACACATCACGACACAATATTATCACCGATATTTGGATCGCTTATTGAGCATTAATAGGAGTCATATCAAGTGCCCCAGCGCTAGATTTTAATACTTTATTTCCTACTATTCTCTATCTTTTTAAATATTTCGCTTTTTAGATAGGTGGGGAGTTTATTTACAAACAGTTTAATAAAAGTTACGTTTTAATTCATGATTCAATAGTTATTATAGCCATTTGACTTTGTGCACCACAATGCTACCTCTTTTTCTTTTTCTTTTTTGATAGTAATATAAGTATCAATCATCTTATCAATAAGGAGCGTGCAGCAGAACCCCAGACTCTTTAACTTGCTTAAATAGTGAAAAGCAGCGTTGGCTGTAAAAAAAACCTTAAAAAACCAATTGTATTTATAAACGGCTTGTTTCGAATAAACACGTTTATTAAAAAGTTATAACCAATATTAAAACAGTATATATATCTATACAAAAACTATAAAATAAGAAGAAAAAGTGGTAATTAAATGGATAATACCAATCAAGACTAGAGATGTGCACCAGAAATTTTTCGGGTTTTGTGTTTTGGTTTTGGATTCGGTTCCGTGGCCGTGTTTTGGATTCGGACGCGTTTTGGCAAAACCTCCCTGAAAATTTTTTGTCGGATTCGGGTGTGTTTTGGATTCGGGTGTTTTTTTATTACAAAAAACCCTAAAAAACAGCTTAAATCATAGAATTTGGGGGTAATTTTGATCCCATAGTATTATTAAGCTCAATAACCACAATTTCCACTCATTTCCAGTCTATTCTGAACACCTCACACCTCACAATATTATTTTTAATCCTAAAATTTGCACCAAGGTCGCTGGATGACTAAGCTAAGCGACTCAAGTGGCCGGCACAAACACCTGGCCCATCTAGGAGTGGCACTGAAGTGTCAGACAGGATGGCACTTAAAAAAAGTAGCCGCAAACATCACATGATGCAAAGATAAATAAAAAAAATGAGGTGCAAGATGGAATTGTCCTTGGGCCTTCCCACCCACCCTTATGTTGTTTAAACAGGACATGCACACTTTAACAAACCCATCATTTCAGCGAAAGGGTCTGCCACATGACTTTGGCTGAAATGACTGGTTGGTTTGGGCCCCCACCAAAAAAGAAGCAATCAATCTCTCCTTGCACAAACTGGCTCTACAGAGGCAAGATGTCCACCTCCTCCTCATCCTCCGATTCATCACCCTTTTCACTGTGTACATCCCCCTCCTCACAGAGTATTAATTCGTCCCCACTGGAATCCACCATCTCAGGCCCCTGTGTACTTTCTGGAGGCACTTGCTGGTGAATGTCTCCACGGAGGAATTGATTATAATTTATTTTGATGAACATCATCTTCTCCACATTTTGTGTAAGTAACCTCGTACGCCGATCGCTGACAAGGTGACCGGCTGCACTAAACACTCTTTCGGAGTACACACTGGAGAGGGGGCAACTTAGGTAAAATTAAGCCAGTTTCTGCAAGGGCCTCCAAATTGCCTCTTTTTCCTGCCAGTATACGTACAGACTGTCTGATATGCCTACTTGGATGCGGTCACTCATATAATCCCCCACCATTCTATCAATGGTGACAGAATCATATGCAGTGACAGTAGACGACATGTCAATAATCGTTGGCAGGTCCTTCAGTCCGGACCAGATGTCAGCACTCACTCCAGCCTGCCCTGCATCACCGCCAGCGGGTGGGCTCTGAATTCTTAGCCTTTTCCTCGCAGCCCCAGTTGCGGGAAAATGTGAAGGAGGAGCTGTTGGCAGGTCACGTTCCGCTTGACTTGACAAGTGTCTCACCATCAGGTCTTTGAACCTCTGCAGACTTGTGTCTGCCGGAAAGAGAGATACAACATAGGCTTTAAACCTAGGATCGAGCACGGTGGCCAAAATGTAGTGCTCTGATTTCAACAGATTGACCACCCGTGAATCCTGGTTAAGCGAATTAAGGGCTCCATCCACAAGTCCCACATACCTAGCGGAATCGCTCCGTTTTAGCTCCTCCTTCAATTTCTCCAGCTTCTTCTGCAAAAGCCTGATGAGGGGAATGACCTGACTCAGGCTGGCAGTGTCTGAACTGACTTCACGTGTGGCAAGTTCAAAGGGTTGCAGAACCTTGCACAACGTTGAAATCATTCTCCACTGTGCTTGAGTCAGGTGCATTCCCCCTCCTTTGCCTATATTGTAGGTCAATGTATAGGCTTGAATGGCCTTTTGCTGCTCCTCCATCTTCTGAAGCATATAGAGGGTTGAATTCCACCTCATTACTACCTCTTGCTTCAGATGATGGCGGGGCAGCTTCAGGAGTGTTTGCTGGTGCTCCAGTCTTCGGCACGCGGTGGCTGAATGCTGAAAGTGGCCCGCAATTCTTCGTGCCACCGACAGCATCTCTTGCACGCTCCTGTCATTTTAAAAAAAAATCTGCACCACCAAATTCAATGTATGTGCAAAACATGGTACGTGCTGGAATTTGCCCACATGTGATGCACGCACAATATTGGTGTTGTTGTCCGATGTCACAAATCCCCAGGAGAGTCCAATTGGGGTAAGCCATTCTGCGATGATGTTCCTCAGTTTCCGTAAGAGGTTGTCAGCTGTGTGCCTCTTATGAAAAGCGGTGATACAAAGCGTAGCCTGCCTAGGAACGAGTTGGCATTTGCGAGATGCTGCTACTGGTGCCGCCGCTGCTGTTCTTGCTGCGGGAGGCAATACATCTACCCAGTGGGCTGTCACAGTCATATAGTTCTGAGTCTGCCCTGCTCCACTTGTCCACATGTCCGTGGTTAAGTGGACATTGGGTACAACTGCATTTTTTAGGACACTGGTGACTCTTTTTCTGACGTCTGTGTACATTCTCGGTATCGCCTGCCTAGAGAAATGGAACCTAGATGGTATTTGGTACCAGGGACACAGTACCTCAAGCAATTCTCTAATTCCCTGTGAATTAACGGTGGATACCGGACACACGTTTAACACCACCGCAGCTGCAAAGACCTGAGTTATCCGCTTTGCAACTGGATGACTGCTGTGATATTTCATCTACCTCGCAAAGGACTGTTGGACAGTCAATTGCTTACTGGAAGTAGTACAAGTGGTCTTCCGACTTTCCCTCTGGGATGGCGATCGACTCCCAGCAGCAACAACAGCAGCGCCAGCAGCAGTAGGCATTACACTCAAGGATGCATCGGAGGAATCCCAGGCAGGAGAGGACTCGTCAGACTTGCCAGTGACATGGCCTGCAGGACTATTGGCTTTCCTGTCTAAGGAGGAAATTGACACTGAGGGAGTTGGTGGGGTGGTTTGCAGGAGCTTGGTTACAAGAGGAAGGGATTTAGTTGTCAGTGGACTGCTTCCGCTGTCACCCAAAGTTTTTGAACTTGTCAATGACTTCTGATGAATGCGGTCCAGGTGACGTATAAGGGAGGATGTTCCTAGGTGGTTAACGTCCTTACCCCTACTTATTACAGCTTGACAAAGGCAACACATGGCTTGACACCTGTTGTCCGCATTTCTGTTAAAATAAGTCCACACCGAAGAGGTGATTTTTTTTTTGTAATTTGACCAGGCATGTCAATGGCCATATTCGTCCCACGGACAACAGGTGTCTCCCCGGGTGCCTGACTTAAACAAACCACCTCACCATCAAAATCCTCCTTGTCAATTTCCTCCTCAGAGCCAGCAAAACCCATGTCCTCATCCTGGTGTACTTCAACAGTGACATCTTCAATTTGACTATCAGGAACTGGACTGCGGGTGCTCCTTCCAGCACTTGCAGGGGGCGTGCAAATGGTGGAAGGCGCCACCTCTCGCTGTCCAGAGTTGGGAAGGTCAGGGATTGCAACTGACACAATTGGACTCTCCTTGGGGATTTGTGATTTAGAAGAACGCACAGTTCTTTGCTGTGCTTTTGCCAGCTTAAGTCTTTTCATTTTTCTAGCGGGAGGATGAGTGCTTCCATCCTCATGTGAAGCTGAACCACTAGCCATGAACATAGGCCAGTGCATCAGCTGTTCCTTGCCACTGCAGTCCGTAAATGGCATATTGACAAGTTTACGCTTCTTCTCAGACGCTTTTAATTTAGATTTTTGGGTCATTTTACTGAACTTTTGTTTTTTGGATTTTACATGCTCTCTACTATGACATTGGGCATCGGCCTTGGCAGATGACGTTGATGGCATTTCATCGTCTTGGCCACGACTAGTGGCAGCAGCTTCAGCACGAGCTGGAAGTGGATCTTGATCTTTCCCTATTTTACCCTCCACATTTTTGTTCTCCATCTTTTAATGTGTGGAATTATATGCTAGTAATATATCAATAGCAATGGCCTACTGTACCGTACTGCTATATATATATATATATATATATATATATACTGGTGGTCAGCTAAATTCTGCACTGTCCTCCTACTATATACTGCACACAACTACAATGCAGCACAGATATGGATAGTATACTTAATGACACAGAGGTAGAACAATGGACTACTGTACCGTACTGCTATATATATATATATATATATATATATATATTCTGGTGGTCAGCAAAATTCTGCACTGTCCTCCTACTATATACTGTGCACAACTACAATGCAGCACAGATATGGATAGTATACTTGACGACACAGAGGTAGAGCAATGGACTACTGTACCGTACTGCTATATATATATACTGGTGGTCAGCAAAATTCTGCTCTGTCCTCCTACTATATACTGCGCACAACTACAATGCAGCACAGATATGGACAGTATACTTGACGACACAGAGGTAGAGCAATGGACTACTGTACCATACTGCTATATATATATATATACTGGTGGTCAGCAAAATTCTGCCCTGTCCTCCTACTTTATACTGCGCACAACTACAATGCAGCACAGATATGGATAGTATACTTGACGACACAGAGGTAGAGCAATGGACTACTGTACCGTACTGCTATATATATACTGGTGGTCAGCAAAATTCTGCTCTGTCCTCCTACTATATACTGCGCACAACTACAATGCAGCACAGATATGGATAGTATACTTGACGACACAGAGGTAGAGCAATGGACTACTGTACCGTACTGCTATATATATATATATATAATGGTGGTCAGCAAAATTCTGCCCTGTCCTCCTACTTTATACTGCGCACAACTACAATGCAGCACAGATATGGATAGTATACTTGAAGACACAGAGTTAGAGCAATGGACTACTGTACCATACTGCTATATATATTCTGGTGGTCAGCAAAATTCTGCACTGTCCTCCTACTATATACTGTGCACAACTACAATGCAGCACAGATATGGAGCGTTTTTAGGCAGAGAACGTAGATATTTGCAGCACATTGAGCACAGATATTTGCAGCACACTGAACACAGAAACTGAGAGAACGCAGCCACGTCCTCTCGCTATCATCTCCAATGCACAAGTGAAAATGGCGGCGACGCGCGGCTCTTTAAATGCAATACGAATCTCGCGAGAATACGACAGCGGGATGATGACGTTCGGGCGCGTTCGTGTTAACCGAGCAAGATCCGAGGCTGCCTCGGAACCGTGTAAAATGGGTGAAGTTCGGGGGGGTTCGGATCTCGAGGAACCGAACCCGCTCATCTCTAATCAAGACGTCCTTGGATTTTAATTGGCTGAGGACATCACCATTCAATGGACTGCATCCACACATTCAGGATTTTTCATACAGTTTATTGAGATGGCTGCAATATAGGAAATTCACCATGGACCTGCAATAGAACCACCCCACCTGCATTTAAAGGACTCAATGCCATTTGACCTTTTATGGGGGAATATCCATCTTAACCAGTAGATTCCTGATATGAAAGTTTTGACACAATCAGAACTCACCATCAGCAAGCCACCCACAATTGTGAAAAATCCTCAGCCAGTTAAAATCCAAGGCCGTCTTGAGTTGTATTATCCATTTAATTACCCCTTTTTCTTCTTCTTTTATAGTTTGTGTATAAGTATATATATATACTGTTTTAATATTGATTATAACTTTTTAATAAATGTGTTTATTCCAAACAAGCCGTTTATAAATACAATTGGTTTTTTAAGGTTTTTTTTACAGCCAGCGCTGGTTTTCACTATTTAATTTCTATTTTTATTTGGGGTATTGACCATACCCATACCAGCTGCTGCTGACAGCGCACTTGTAAACATTCTGTTTATTCTTGGTACAATTTTGGTCTCACAAGTGCAGAAGTCATGAGCTGTTTTTCCAATTTTAATGACCGTATAAGTAGGAGAGAATCATATTGGTCACACTTAGAGGAACCAAACTCTGGAAGCTCTATGCCAGTTAGATCTGATATGTACAAAGACTTCAATAAATTAGAAGAATTACTTAAAACAGAATTGAGACATTGGCTGGATAGTACAAATCTCCAGCAATACATTGACAAAAAAATGATACCCAGAGGACTCCAATTATTCAAAACCTCCATGTTTTCAAGAGGCGATGAATATCAGAGAGAGTGGGATCGTCTGTTAGATGAATGTTCTCTGTCTCTAATGAAATTGGTTGTAAAATATAGAGCTTCTAGGGTGATTATTGTTGAAACAGAAATTGCTGAATTCAAAAAACAAATGGATCAATATGTTGATGAGGAGGGTTTTAAGAATAGAGACAGAATGATTAATGAGAAGGTTCTGAAATATGAACAGAACCGTATGGATTTAAAATTGAAAAAATGTTAACGTGATCTATCGGATTATGAGAGTAATACAGTTCAATCATATAGACAGATAGATAGACAGTCAAATTTACCCATTCCAAATGAAAGGGACATCACTAGACAGAGCAGAAAGGAGTACAGGAAACCAGTACATACTGGAAGAGAAACTTTCACCCCCACACAAAGAGATTTTACTAATACAAACAAATATGAGATCATCTGACATTATGATGATGACCATAACTTTACTCCCAATAGCAGAAGAGACCAACACTAATGTGATCAAACACACAATGATAGGAAGGAAAAACACAATCTTGTTGACAAACAGGACAAGTTTGAACATAGAGATGATTTTTTAGGGGCTCGTCCAAAAACCCATGCCCGCTGGCACAATTGCCAAGAAATCTTAGGGACTCCAAAAAAGAGAAGAGATTCAAGCATAGAGGGAACCAAGGAGGGAGACAAGGGAAACAACAAAAATCCTAGAAGGTATTGAGTAGTCCAACCCAACAACCCACTAAAAGACAGAGTGTGTTCAATCTATCCAACAAGATTCTATCCAAATCTGAAATTTCTCGTTTAGAAAAGGGCCTTAAATTTGTGCCAACTAGTGACCCTAATATATTTGATCTATATACAAAATTGAATAGATACATACGTACACTGTGTCGTAAGAGATATTTTGCCAACAATTACAAAGTAGAGAAAATGACTCAGTTCTGATTTTTTTTAGATAGTACAGATGACATTCTGCTTTCAACACTGGAAGAGTTATGGAGGGAGAGTAACATACATAATCAATCACCTCCCAAAATTGATAAAGTTTATGACATTGATAGGGGACTTAATAAATTCAAACTGAAGTCAGAATTTTTTCCCATCTCTGCAAAAAGCAGCTGTATAGAATCCTTCTAGAAAATTACTTTAGAGGATTTTAAAGATCTGGTTGAGCATAATCAAAGGAGATCGAAAGTATCATCCAATCTCTCTAGACAAGAAAAAAGAGCTCTGAAAATACTCACACAAGATACATCAATAATCATTAAAGACGCCGACAAAGATGGTGGTCTTGATCTTTTGAATAGAATGGACTATATTAATGAAGCTTTAAGACAATTGGGTGATAATATTTTTTACTCAATCCCTGAAAAAGACCCCACCAGCCTTTTTTAAAAAGATTTGAAGGATCTATTAGATCCAGCCCCCCCATCATGGGTCATATCCAGGGAAGAATACCGATTCCTGTTACCCCAATTTCCTATCATATCCACTTTTAATTTTTTACATAAAATCCACAAATCCCTCACTTCACCCCCAGGCCGTCCTATTATTTCTGGTATTAATTCACTCACCTCCAATCTTTCCTATTATATTGACACATTTCTCCAACCCCGTGTAGCCACACTAAGATCACATCTTCGGGATACAACCGATTTCTTCAACAACATTCAATCAATCAGTGGGAAAGATAACTATGCATTCCTCACTTTGGATGTTAATGCTTTATATACCCATAATCCACATTCAATTGGTGTGGATATTATTTCCAAATTACTTTCTGAGGATGGAGATCTTGGTGTGGAACACACTAATTTCCTTCCTCCAATGTATATCCTTTATTTTTTCTCACAATTATTTTTTGTTTCAGGATACTTATTATTTGCAGGTTATGGGCACGGCCATGGGGACCAGGTTTGCCCCCAGCTATACCAACCTGTATATGGGTCACCTGTAAGGTGACCATGTGTGGGGGGGAGGCTGGGGGGTGTCCCTGGTATTCTATGGCCGCTACATTGATGATGATTTATTTATTATTTGGGATGGGGATTTTGACTCAGCCACAACCTTTGCCACCAGTTTAAATTCCAACTAGTATAATTTATCTTTCACCTCCACCTATAACAGGAGTCGAGTGGATTTTCTGGACGTGACCCTTGAAATAATAAATAATCAGATTATTACATCTAACTATGTTAAATCTGTTAGTACTTATTTCTGCATTATGAGAGTGCACATCATAAACCTTGGAAGCATTACATTCCAAAGGGACAACTTATGTGCTTGAGGCACAATTGTTCAAATTTTGCAGTTTTCGGAACAAGCTAATGACATGATGGAGTCCCTTAAACAAAGAGGTTATCCTGACACACTATTGAAACATGCTTACTCTGAGGTATGTGAAATGGACAGAGCTAAACTAGTCTCCTTCAGAAAAAGAATAAACCGTGCAGTATAAATAAGGAAAGGGATAGAGAATTTGCCTTCATTTCAATATATAACAATTATACCCAAGAGATAAAGACTATTATTAATCTAAACTTTAGAGTTCTCAAGCAGGATAATATATTGGGCCGGTTATTACCTGCTAAACCACAAATAATCTATAAAGAAAATAGATCCATAAAAACAATCTTAGCCCCTCGTCATTTACGTACAATCAATACAATAGAGATACCTACAGGCTGTGAGTGGCTAGTCACCAGACCACCCAGTTTCCACAAATGTGGAAAAACCAGGTGTACTATGTGCTCACATATGGTGCATAAGATCATAAATGTGACACTCCCTATATCTCAAGAAATGTATACATTAAAATCATTCATGAACTGTGACACTAAGTATGTCATATATCTCTTGACATACAGCTGTGGTTTACGATATATAGGCCGTACAACTAGACCGCTGAAAGTTTGGTTTATGAAACATCATCGGAATATAATTAAGAACTTTCAAAACCCACAGTGTAAGCAGGCATTTTTTTGAGAAACACTCTTCAAACCCTCTGCACTTATCCATAATTTGCTTAGAACATATTGCCCCAACATCTAGAGGCGGAGACAGATTTACAAAATAATGCCACCGAGAGGTGTTCTGGATGCTCAAATTTAATTCTCTACACCCTGATGGTCTTAATATGACTACAGAATTAAATTCTGTCATTTGATTTACTAACATCCATATATGTGTGTATGTACATATTTTTAAATTAATTGGATACCAAAAAAAGCTCTTGTATGTAGAAAGTGTATTGACCATCTCTCTGAACAAGATATGTATATGTATATATACTGTACATGAATACTTATATGTATTTGTATATATATGTATATAGTTATTAACTTTAAATTATGTATTCCAACAACTCCATACTATATATGTATAACATAAACTTTTTCTCTATGGAACATCTCCGTTTATCATGTAGAGACCTCTTTTGTTTATATTACTTCTCCCTTTCTTCTGTCTTGTTATTACTCTGGCTCTATTTGGGTCAGGTGGTTTGGCCGTTTATTCTGAACCACACATAGCAATCATGTGATCATGTTAATTTGAATGACGTAAACAATCTATACAGTGTGCTGCACGGACGTCTTTGTGTGGCGCGGTGCAGCACTCCCATTGGCCGTAAGACGCGCGCCTCTGATGGTGAAGGTAAAATGTTTATTAATAACAATATAGGATTGGGTATCATGATTGTGTTCAACAAATGGAGACTGTCCAGCCACGTGTCATATAATAGTCACGTGACCACATACGTTTTATATAGACACTTATCCCTCTTCCTGCTGGTCATGATCACGTGACCCAGTTTCCTGTTGGTCACGATCACGTGACCCAGCTCCATATATAGATATATCTAACTTTCCTCAGTTCCCAGACACCTGACCTATACTAATCAATCACATCAGGTTTATCCTGAGAGACCATTGGTAACCACATACCATGTGACTAAAGTCAAGTCACATGATTGGAACTATGTAAATTCATAGCATAAAATACAATGTATAAATCTGGCTCTATAACCTTCATTTTTATATTGTATTATTTTATTATTCAGGTGTGATCCAATATGATTCTTAAAAGGTATGTTTAAACATATTTTACTTACTATAAAAATGGCTTGTTTGATTAAAGTATGCACAGGTGCAATTAATCTAATCACTTCTTGGGGCATAAAAATTGATCCTCTGGCATACTCCTTATATGCTCCTGAGGAAGCTGGATACAACCAGCGAAACGCGTTGAGCTTATATACCACCAGGACCGTGGCGATTAATTCTGGCATATTGGGCTATACTAATCCCTTGGACTTCACCATTCAATGGACTGCATCCACACATTCAGGATTTTTCATAAAGTTTATTGAGATGGCTGCAATATAGGGAATTCACCATGGACCTGCAATAGAACCACCTCAGCTGCATTTAAAGGACTCAATGCCATTTGACCTTTTATGGGGAAATATCCATCTTAACCAGCAGATTCCTGGTATGAAAGTTTTGACAAAATCAGAACTCACCATCAGCAAGCCACCCACTGTATGTTTTCAATTGTGAAAAATCCTCAGCCAGTTAAAATCCAAGGACGTTTTGAGTTGTATTATCCATTTAATTACCCCTTTTTCTTCTTCTTTTATAGTTTGTGTATAGATATATATACTGTTTTAATATTGATTATAACTTTTTAATAAATGTGTTTATTCCAAACAAGCCGTTTATAAATACAATTGTTTTTTTAAGGTTTTTTTTTGCAGCCAGCGCTGGTTTTCACTATTTAATTTCTATTTTTATTTAGGGTATTGACCATACCCATACCAGCTGCTGCTGACAGCGCACTTGGTAACATTCTGTTTACTTTAACTTGCTTGTGTGCCCTTCTGGGGTATGGCAACCCCTGCATATGTGGAAAAATTAGGTGGCACTCCAAGACTCATAAGATAAGAAAAACTTTAGTGAACACACATCGGTGTAACCACTTCAACGTTTCTTGGAATGATACCTCATCATCAGGATAAAAAGTGCAAGTGAAATCAAACAACTTTATACTAACAATTCCTTCTGCTCTCGCTCACCGCTGGATGCCATCCTGGGACTCCACAGCAGTTCCGGTGACTGAAAGCGGAAGCGATGTTATCGCTGGAGCAGTGCCGGAGGCAGGCTGAGAAACGAGAACACAGGACTGGTTACCGAGGTGACAATCTGTACACACAAACACCATTAATAACAAGTGACAACAGTGTTAAGGTGTAGAGGATAGCTTCTGCACAAATATACATCACAACTTAGTGAAAATTAAATACAATAAAATAAAATACATTAAATATGACACAACACACAGGGATCAAATATGTATCAATATATATATATATATATATATATATATATATATATATATATATATATATTGGAGATCCGCACTCACATCAAAAGATACATAAATACATATTCAGGGTGCACCCAGTGAAACTGACAAAGTCAGCCACAAATATAAAACAGGGGTTCCACATAGGTGGAAGGGGCACTCACAATGAAATAATACATACAATTAAATTGCATAAAACATTCATAGTTTAATAGTCAGTTGCACCAACTCGCCCTTGATCGACGTTTCGACCCCATGACTGGGTCTTTTTCAAGATAGGCAGGTTCTGTTAACAATCAGGTAACTGTTAAAGGTATATACATAGTAACATCAGTGGAGATCTAGAAAAGAAAAAGAACATACTGTAAGACCACTCTTAATGCCTCCCAGGCCCCATTGTTGCGCATTAATCATATACTAAAATGCACACGGCACACTTCACAGTGCATTTATCGGATGAACCTTATGCCCAGTGGATAATATCCTGCTACAGTGACCATCACCGTGACTCCAAATACCAAAACAAGAAAAGGCTTACATTGAAACATCACTTAGGGGAAATGCCCTGACAACATCTATCCACTCAGCTGGTATGCAGCTCAAATGCCTAAAAAACCAATATATGCAAGATATCAGCAAGTAAATAAACAAACCCAGTGTTAGTTAGCTCAAAAGACACTTAGGTATATACAGATACGTACTCCAGCAATTATACCATCACAGGTAAATGCATATAGGCTTCTAATAATGTAGTCCACGTAAAAATCATCCTATAAACAAAAAAGGAAGATAAAACTGGAGACCGTATAAATACTGATCTGGTACATGAGTGTAATGAGCTCTGACTACTCACTATATGCCAGCTGTCATTCCAGTCTGAATGAATCCAGGTAAGCCACTAATAGATTCCGCAATGCATCATAAGCGATTACTGAAATAAACAGTGTGCAGTCTAGATATCAGTCACCCATAGTACAACTATATACACAAAGTCAGTGACCACTACGTGGTAGATACTTACACAATTCACCGGCGTTTAGACTCCATGTATAGAACCAGGTGCCTTCTGACTGTGTGAACATGGTTGTGTAAGTATCTACCACGTAGTGGTCACTGACTTTGTGTATATAGTTGTACTATGGGTGACTGATATTTAGACTGCACACTGTTTATTTCAGTAATCGCTTATGATGCATTGTGGAATCTATTAGTGGCTTACCTGGATTCATTCAGACTGGAATGACTGCTGGCATATAGTGAGTAGTCAGAGCTCATTACACTCATGTACCAGATCAGTATTTATACGGTCTCCAGTTTTATCTTCCTTTTTTGTTTATAGGATGATTTTTACGTGGACTACATTATTAGAAGCTTATATGCATTTACCTGTGATGGTATAATTGCTGGAGTACGTATCTGTATATACCTAAGTGTCTTTTGAGCTAACTAACACTGGGTTTGTTTATTTACTTGCTGATATCTTGCATATATTGGTTTTTTAGGCATTTGAGCTGCATACCAGCTGAGTGGATAGATGTTGTCAGGGCATTTCCCCTAAGTGATGTTTCAATGTAAGCCTTTTCTTGTTTTGGTATTTGGAGTCACGGTGATGGTCACTGTAGCAGGATATTATCCACTGGGCATAAGGTTCATCCGATAAATGCACTGTGAAGTGTGCCGTGTGCATTTTAGTATATGATTAATGCGCAACAATGGGGCCTGGGAGGCATTAAGAGTGGTCTTATGTTCTTTTTCTTTTCTAGATCTCCACTGATGTTACTATGTATATACCTTTAACAGTTACCTGATTGTTAACCGAACCTGCCTATCTTGAAAAAGACCCAGTCATGGGTTCGAAACGTCGATCAAGGGCGAGTTGGTGCAACTGACTATTAAACTATGAATGTTTTATGCAATTTAATTGTATGTATTATTTCATTGTGAGTGCCCCTTCCACCTATGTGGAACCCCTGTTTTATATATATATATATATATATATATATATATATATAGTAAGTTCCTAGCTAATAGAGATCTGGTTATATTAAATGATTTTGCTAACCATCTCATACCTGAATAATGAAACAGTAATGAAAAACTGCCTTGTATAAATAGCACGGCCAAGGGAAGGAATTTATATAACCCTACAGTTTCCGGGGAAAGAATTTAGTAACACAGTACTACACAGATTTCGGCAGATGATGATAATGTGCACACTATAATCCTTACAACTATTTAAAGAAAACAAGAAAGACTCATGGATTCATTAGCGTCCAAAGTGAAAATCCACTTTGCTTCAAGGTGCAATATTTTATTTGCTCTGTCTCTTCTTCTAAGTGAATAGGGGACCTGCACAATCATCCTGTATCTTAACATAGCCATATTATGCCTGGCCTGTGCAAAGTGCCTTGCAAATGCTCAGTGCGACTCTGATGGCCGCCCTATGCTGGGCAATCCTTTCCTTGTAAGCCACATGGGCAAGACAGAAGATAAACAACAAACTTGGATGTACAAGTCAGAGGAACCTTGATCTCGTACAATTTACCTGTGTAGGGATGTGGAAATTTATTCCCAACAATGAGGGCTCTGCACATTGTACAACCCGTACAACGATAGCACCCACATTTCCTATTCAAAAAGTGCTGCTGTTTGGAGAGAGCCATACTCAGAGGCGGATTGGCCATAGGGCTTACAGGGAAGATCCCCGGTGTGCCGACGCACCCGTGGGGCCTGTTTTGTTTGAGGACATGTGGTCCTATTTATAGACATAATGAATAAGATGCAAAATAATTTGCATATATGAAAATTTATTTGCCACTTGTCCTGTGATTGCAGATGATCTAGTGTATACTCGGTGTAATTAGCAAGAAAATATATCTTTCTAAAGAATTATATAGTTTCCTAAATTCTAAAGGTGTATCATATAATGTGCTCATAATATTTAATTTTATTTCCTTTTAACTTCCTCCTTGATGCTAGACATGCCCACTATCTGGAAAGTCTTGCGGGGAGGGTGCTGCTGCCATGGCCAATGGCTAGACCTTACACCTCTGGTGCTGCCCATGTGGGGCCACTAGTACAAATTTTTCCAGGGCCGCTTTTTGTTCCCAATCCACTCGTGGCCATATTACATAATTTATCTAGCCTGAGATACAAGGCCATAGACCATGTGCCAGCCTCTATTCGTGGAGGTCATAGGGGTAAGAAGCTGCTCCAGTTAGAAACCAAGTGGATTTTCCGCCTAGATTGTCTAGCACCCAGGGGATTAAACGAGTCCTTAGGCCTTATACAGTTTTTGTAAACGTCCCTTGATAATTGAACACGGTTACAATTTTCAGATGACACTAGGAGGTTATGAAATGTAATGTAGATCTATGAGAAGTGACAATACATCTCCCCCCTTGGAGGATTAGTCCGTGGTTGCTGGTCCTTGCCATAGATTTATTTAAAATAAAGCACCACCTTTATTTTTTTGGTTGGTTAATTTTATACTTATGCATAGTTGGTCAGACTAACGCACACAGACCTGTTTTTAAGATTTTTAAGATAGTGGAGTTGTACTTTGCACTTTGGTTTGTTACAGTTTTTATTTAGTGTCTTTTTACACTGCACACTCCAGCTCTGAGTGAGCGCATTGAATCCATGTGTGCTTATGTTTTGTTTTGTCACAAAATATAATGTTTTCATGACTCTGTTTTAGTTGTTTATATATATTGTTGCGATAAGTGTCAATACTACTTTGATGTTATGTTTTCACAGCTCTCGGCACGTCTCCATGGGAACCGGCCAGCCTGACAACGTCACTTCCTGGCCGGCTGTGACGCCGATACCGGAAGTGCGGGTCAGGGAAGGCCAGGGAGCTCCACGGCTAAGAGTAATTTGTGGGGGTAAGTGGCGCCAATGTTTAGGGTAATTTTGCACTGTCATGTTGTCTGAGGAAGGGGATATGCCCCCGAAATGTAACCTGCACATTTAAATAAACACATCACCTATGAGGGTGACTTTTTTGCATGTTTCAGGTCTGTGAGTACCGCCTGTATTTGTCTATTGTATCATAGTGGGTTCGCCAACCTACAAGGAGGGCACCGCAGCAAGGTACCAGTGAGTGGAGTGCCGGGGCGTACACATTATATATATGTATATATATATATATATATATATATATATATATATATATAGAAAAACAAATGAGAGAGGCGCCCCTAGTGCAATATAGACAATTTAATAAACCTCCACCAAGAACACCCTAAAATTAGAGGTGTACCGTGTGAAGTGGTCTCATAACCACTTTTGATCAACGTTTCTCAGAAAATCAAAACCGTTCCCCGCTTCTGGCAGTGGACTCCTTAATGTAGTGGTCACGTCTGTGTTTGCGATCTCAAACCGTGCAATGCAAAGGATGAAGAGTAGAACACACCATAGTGTAATACAGTTTAAAAAAAAAAACATTTATTTACCATTAACACAAAAACAAGTTGCCCGTACCATAAAATAAATATAAAACAGCTTATCTGATAGCAGATGTGTTCGTCTGTCACTCAACGCGTTTCGTCCGTTGCTGTACTGCTGGACTTCCTCAGGAGTGCATCTGCTATCAGATAAGCTGTTTTATATTTATTTTATGGTACGGGCAACTTGTTTTTGTGTTAATGGTAAATAAATGTTTTTAAAAAAAAACTGTATTACACTATGGTGTGTTCTACTCTTCATCCTTTGCATTGCACGGTTTGAGATCGCAAACACAGACGTGACCACTACATTAAGGAGTCCACTGCCAGAAGTGGGGAACGGTTTTGATTTTCTGAGAAACGTTGATCAAAAGTGGTTATGAGACCACTTCACACGGTACACCTCTAATTTTAGGGTGTTCTTGGTGGAGGTTTATTATATTGTCTATATTGCACTAGGGGCGCCTCTCTCATTTGTTTTTCTAGAATTATTGAAGATCTGCCGGAACAGCGGATCATTTGGAGAATAGGCTGCCACCCCAGAGGATATAGGGGAAGTGCTCTGGACATTTCAAGAACTCATTGTAAAGTACATGAACTTTTAGAGGAAGGTCTATTGCGCCAATTATCACTCTTTTATTTCCATATATATACATATATATATATATATATAAATATACACACACACACACACACACACACACACACACACACACACATATATATATATATATATATATATAAATAGAATGGACATCAGCGGCACTCAGAAATGATGGCACAAACAGCAGCTTATTTCAACGTTTCGAAGATTTATTCCTTCGTCATCATGATAATAAACAGTACAAACACTCACCCTTAAATACCTTGCCATGGCATGTGCTACAGCTGGATCCGGAGGCTGATTGATGGCGCCCACAGATGGCGTCTGTTTTTTCCATTCACAGTTTTGTTTTGTTGTTATGGTAACAGGGAGCGAATGATGACGTCATCTGTGGGTGCCGTCAATCAGCCTCCGGATCCAGCTGTAGCACATGCCGTGGTGAGGTATTTAAGTCCAAGAAACACGGCACTGGAGACTGTAATAAAGCTGAAATTACTTGAATTGAAAGTAGACGTTTCGGAGCTTACGCCCATCCTCAGTACCTAAAAAGCAGAAGTATCTTGGAATATTACAACAATACCTACACTAACCTACATATAGTCAGTACTAAGCAGAGTTCCATACCAGAGCCATATTACAGTTCTAAGTACCTAGCCTACAATACCCCTTGTACTAATGTAACATCTAAAATTAGGGAAAACCTTCAATTAATGAAAAGCACCCCCGGTGAAAGGATACCAACAAGAGAGCTAGTAATACCCAAATCTACTGTAACACATTCCAATTGATCTTATCATTCAATCCCTGCGGGGCAAATGTGTTCAATCTCATAATCCATCTGGACTCTTTCTCCAACAAAGCCTGCACCCTATCACCGCCTCTTAAGGTAAGTGGCACATAATCTATAATACCAAGTGGCACATAATCTATAATACCAAAGTATTTTAGATCACCCAAAGTATGGTGCACCGCTTTAAAGTGGCGTGCCACAGGCTGGTCAACAATTTTACCCTCAAGAGTCAACTTGATGGCCGATCTGTAGGCCATCATCCTTTCACTAAATGTATGCGTAGTCTGACCAATGTAATACAAATTACATGGGCAAACTATCACATAAACCACGAATGCCATACTACATGTGATCACATGTCTGATGGTATACCTTTTCTCAATGTGAGGATGTTTAAAATCCTTACAGGCCACCATATGTTTACATGTGGCACACTTAGGACACTTGTAACATCCTGTTGTTTTATAATGCACATTTGACCTGGCTACAATGCCCATTTCAGTTATATCAGTTCTAACTAGACAATCCCTCAAGTTACTGCCCCTCATAAAGGCCGCTAAGGGTCTGATTTTCTTAAACACCGGTAATTCAGGGTCAGATGCCACTATCGGCCAAAGGGCCTTAGAGGCCCTATGGATGATGGGACTGGCTACCGTGTAATCACTGGTCCATGGGAGGATTTCATTATCTTTCCTGTTAGCTGATTTTAATAGCTCTGTTTTAGGCATCTGTAAAACCCGCTGTTTCTGTACCTGTAATAATTGACTATTGTACCCCCGTCATCTTATCCAGCAAGGCTGGTATTTTAGCACTATCACTAGTTATCCAGGCCACGCACATCATTTGTGATACCAACAGTCCCTTCTTAAGGGGGTCTGGGTGATGACTGGAGTCCATCAACAACGTGTTCCTAGCCATGGGTTTTGAGTAAATCACTGAATGCAATTCTCCATCCTTCAAGATGACTTTAACATCAAGGAAGTTCGCTTCACTGCTACTACATGAGTAAGTAAATTTTATAGGGGATGCTAGGTTTGTTATTCTCCAACATAAGAGATTCAAACCCGTCCTGACCTCCACACCACAGCAGGAACACGTCATCGATTTATCTAGTGTACATTACAATCTTATCTGCCAAATCTGGGTTACTGAAGAACATCTTATGCTCTTGATCGAACTTATATACATTAGCATGCAAGGGTGCGACCGATGATCCCATCGTGCAGCCTCGTAGCTGCAGAAAGAATTCCCCATTAAAGAGAAAATTATTCCAATACAATGTGAGCTCCAAGAGCGTTAAAAACAGCTCATGATCGAATAAGTCCAGAGGCAAAATCAACCCTAAAAACGCTTCCTCCAAATCCAATGTCAGGGACATTGGGCCTAATTCAGATCTGATCACAGAAGAAAATTTGTTAGCTAATGGGCAAAACCATGTGCACTGCAGGGGGGCAGATATAACATGTGCGCAGAGAGTTAGATTTGGGTGGGTTATATTGTTTCTGTGCAGGGTAAATACTGGCTGCTTTATTTTTACACAGCAATTTAGATTTAAGTTTGTACATACCCCACCCAAATCTAACTCTCTCTGCACATGTTATATCTGCCCCACCTGCAGTGCACATGATTTTGCCCATTAACTAACAAATTTGCTGCTGCGTTCAGATCTGAATTAGGCCCATAGTCAGACCTTTGTGGGTCCCATTGCAGCATTTTGAAGGTTCCCCTGTCCAAATGCTTCTATAGAGACACCTCTAGGCAGCAACAGTTGTTCATTGTATGCCCTGTAGAGGTGCCCTAGTTCATATTATGTCACACTGTAAGGGTGCCAGTATACACAGAGCTGGCCCTAACTAATTTGGTGCCCTAGGCAAGATTTTGGCAGGTGCCCCCTAGTTCAGGGTACATGCTTTCTCAGTGGAAGCTCCAGAGTTATAGATGTGTGTGAGCACATGTGATGAATGCTTACCTCCACTCACCACTGCCAAGCTGTGGGCTGTGTCTGGATTCCATCTTTATGTGACTGCCTCTGCCAGATCAGTCATGTGTCCCGCTACTCCACTCAAATGGCCGTCAAGCTGTCCCTGTCTTGGAGGAACATGATGACATACACACTGGGGCCTTAAGGGACATAGTGACACATACGGGGGACAGGAGAGGGATTTGGTGACAAACATACTGGGGGAGGGGGGAGACATGGCATACACTTTATCTAGGAGGGGGGCAGACATGCTGACACATACTAGATTTTGGAGTCCGTCAGCCCACACGCTGCAGCGTGAGGAGACAGAGAAAGGATGGCAGAAGCAGCAGTGTACACAATCGCTGTAGTCTGTCCCCGCTGGCCTCTGTTCTAACCACGCCACCTCCTCCCTGTACGCTCATCATGACGGACAGATTGGCTGCTGCTGCACTGACTGTGTCACTCTTCCGTTCTCTCTCCCCTTCCCCCGCCTCTCTGCACCGCTCTCCGTTCCCGCACTGGCAGTAACAACAACTACAAGAAGAACACTTCTATAATTTTAATACATTTTGCTGGCAGAGGGGAGAGGCAGGTTCACCTTACACTTTGGATTCCCCATAGGCTTTCCAGATGCCCTAGGCATTTGCCTAGAATGCCTATAGCTAAAGCTGGATCTGAGTATACATTATGCAACATATTACACCCTATTGACATTATGACATTCAGTGTCCACAGTTCATATTGTGCCACATTACAGTGTCCTCAGTTCATATTATATAACATAATTCCCACCAGTTCTTTTTATACCACATTACAATGAGCAGGCCAAAAGACAAATTACTGTAAGGGTCCCTATGTACCACCCAATGGTGAAAACATGTACAGTGACAGGGAAGGTGTGCAATCCATGCACCTATGGTAGTTACACCCTTGCCTACTGCAACTTTGGGGCAGATGTATTTAGCCTGGATAAGTGATAAAGCAGTGGTAAGTGCAAGGTGATAACGCACCAGCCAATCAGCTCCTAACTGCTAATTTACATATTGGAGCTGATAGGCTGGTGCGTTATCACCGTGCAATTATCACTGGTTTATCACTTTCTTATGCCATCTCCAGGTTAATACATCTGTCCCTATAGTCTTTGGTAAGCAAGATCTCTTTATTTTGTAAGTCTTTCTGTAGAACCTTCAAAACAACTACGTACAATGTTGAATACATTTGTAATAAGAACAAAATATATATATGTGGATATATGTATTTTTCAATCACAAACTGTTATGCTGAGATGTTCCATTGCAATGCATGCAAAGCTATTCACGTATACATTGCTGCTAAATGTAATAATGTTGTGCTCTGTGCCTTTCATTATGGATGCACTAATTGGTCAAAATATTATAGATATGCGATGAAGCCTTGCAAAAGTTACAGTAAACCTTACGCTAAACACAGCATGAACATAAAAAGACCTATAAATACAATGAACATTATTAATAAAACACGCATGTCCCATGAGCCTTAGATGTAATGTGAATTGATTTTTAAGCTGTCCAAAGATATTATTTGATGCTTGACTATATTGAGCCACTTAAAGTGGTTATCCAACTTCAGAGGAGTCATTGATTTTGTTGTATGCACCATTGTGGCTCAATTCTGTGCCTTTTAATCATGCATCTAACTCTCTGAAAATGTTTTATATATATATTATTTGGATGAAGAGGCATTGCCCTACTGATCTCTCTGGCTCTGATGCCATTTTAGCACATTGTGTATAGTCATGGGCAATAAAAGAAAAAACTGTGTTTCAGTATAAAATTACATAGATAAATCAATGGAAGGATACCAGAAAGACAAAGTAATGTAATGTATATCCTGAACATTGTGGGGAAGGATGAGGGTGAGATAATAGAAAATATATGGGGGAGAGGGGGGGGGGGTTTGGACTGCACACCCTAATTACAAATATAGGGGCAGATGTATTAACCTGGAGAAGGCATAAGGAAGTGATAAACCAGTGATATGTGCAAGGTAAGAAATGCACCAGCCAATCAGCTTCAATATGTAATTTAACAGTTATGGCTGCTGCCTTTATCACCTTGCACATATCACTGGTTTATCACTTCCTTATGCCTTCTCCAGGTTAATACATCTGCCCCATAATGAGGAGTGCTGCCTTTCTGAGACTTGTTGTTCTGCACAGAAAGAAAAGTACAAACCACTGCTAATCAGAATTATAATGAACAGTTATATATTTATTAGAGATGAGCGCCGGAAATTTTTCGGGTTTTGTGTTTTGGTTTTGGGTTCGGTTCCGCGGCCGTGTTTTGGGTTCGACCGCGTTTTGGCAAAACCTAACCGAATTTTTTTTGTCGGATTCGGGTGTGTTTTGGATTCGGGTGTTTTTTTCCAAAAAACCTAAAAAACAGCTTAAATCATAGAATTTGGGGGTCATTTTGATCCCAAAGTATTATTAACCTCAAAAACCATCATTTCCACTCATTTTCAGTCTATTCTGAATACCTCACACCTCACAATATTATTTTTAGTCCTAAAATTTGCACCGAGGTCGCTGGATGACTAAGCTAAGCGACCCTAGTGGCCGACACAAACACCTGGCCCATCTAGGAGTGGCACTGCAGTGTCACGCAGGATGTCCCTTCCAAAAAAACCCTCCCCAAACAGCACATGACGCAAAGAAAAAAAGAGGCGCAATGAGGTAGCTGTGTGAGTAAGATAAGCGACCCTAGTGGCCGACACAAACACCGGGCCCATCTAGGAGTGTCACTGCAGTGTCACGCAGGATGTCCCTTCCAAAAAACCCTCCCCAAACAGCACATGACGCAAAGAAAAAAAGAGGCGCAATGAGGTAGCTGTGTGAGTAAGATAAGCGACCCTAGTGGCCGACACAAACACCGGGCCCATCTAGGAGTGTCACTGCAGTGTCACGCAGGATGTCCCTTCCAAAAAACCCTCCCCAAACAGCACATGACGCAAAGAAAAAAAGAGGCGCAATGAGGTAGCTGTGTGAGTAAGATAAGCGACCCTAGTGGCCGACACAAACACCGGGCCCATCTAGGAGTGGTACTGCAGTGTCACGCAGGATGTCCCTTCCAAAAAACCCTCCCCAAACAGCACATGACGCAAAGAAAAAAAGAGGCGCAATGAGGTAGCTGTGTGAGTAAGATAAGCGACACTAGTGGCCGACACAAACACCGGGCCCATCTAGGAGTGTCACTGCAGTGTCACGCAGGATGTCCCTTCCAAAAAACCCTCCCCAAACAGCACATGACGCAAAGAAAAAAAGAGGCGCAATGAGGTAGCTGTGTGAGTAAGATAAGCGACCCTAGTGGCCGACACAAACACCGGGCCCATCTAGGAGTGTCACTGCAGTGTCACGCAGGATGTCCCTTCCAAAAAACCCTCCCCAAACAGCACATGACGCAAAGAAAAAAAGAGGCGCAATGAGGTAGCTGTGTGAGTAAGATAAGCGACCCTAGTGGCCGACACAAACACCGGGCCCATCTAGGAGTGTCACTGCAGTGTCACGCAGGATGTCCCTTCCAAAAAACCCTCCCCAAACAGCACATGACGCAAAGAAAAAAAGAGGCGCAATGAGGTAGCTGTGTGAGTAAGATAAGCGACCCTAGTGGCCGACACAAACACCGGGCCCATCTAGGAGTGTCACTGCAGTGTCACGCAGGATGTCCCTTCCAAAAAACCCTCCCCAAACAGCACATGACGCAAAGAAAAATTAAAGAAAAAAGAGGTGCAAGATGGAATTGTCCTTGGGCCCTCCCACCCACCCTTATGTTGTATAAACAGGACATGCACACTTTAACCAACCCATCATTTCAGTGACAGGGTCTGCCACACGACTGTGACTGATATGACGGGTTGGTTTGGACCCCCACCAAAAAAGAAGCAATTAATCTCTCCTTGCACAAACTGGCTCTACAGAGGCAAGATGTCCACCTCATCATCATCCTCCGATATATCACCGTGTACATCCCCCTCCTCACAGATTATCAATTCGTCCCCACTGGAATCCACCATCTCAGCTCCCTGTGTACTTTGTGGAGGCAATTGCTGCTGGTCAATGTCTCCGCGGAGGAATTGATTATAATTCATTTTAATGAACATCATCTTCTCCACATTTTCTGGATGTAACCTCGTACGCCGATTGCTGACAAGGTGAGCGGCGGCACTAAACACTCTTTCGGAGTACACACTTGTGGGAGGGCAACTTAGGTAGAATAAAGCCAGTTTGTGCAAGGGCCTCCAAATTGCCTCTTTTTCCTGCCAGTATAAGTACGGACTGTGTGACGTGCCTACTTGGATGCGGTCACTCATATAATCCTCCACCATTCTTTCAATGTTGAGAGAATCATATGCAGTGACAGTAGACGACATGTCCGTAATCGTTGTCAGGTCCTTCAGTCCGGACCAGATGTCAGCATCAGCAGTCGCTCCAGACTGCCCTGCATCACCGCCAGCGGGTGGGCTCGGAATTCTGAGCCTTTTCCTCGCACCCCCAGTTGCGGGAGAATGTGAAGGAGGAGATGTTGACAGGTCGCGTTCCGCTTGACTTGACAATTTTGTCACCAGCAGGTCTTTCAACCCCAGCAGACTTGTGTCTGCCGGAAAGAGAGATCCAAAGTAGGCTTTAAATCTAGGATCGAGCACGGTGGCCAAAATGTAGTGCTCTGATTTCAACAGATTGACCACCCGTGAATCCTTGTTAAGCGAATTAAGGGCTCCATCCACAAGTCCCACATGCCTAGCGGAATCGCTCCGTGTTAGCTCCTCCTATAATGTCTCCAGCTTCTTCTGCAAAAGCCTGATGAGGGGAATGACCTGACTCAGGCTGGCAGTGTCTGAACTGACTTCACGTGTGGCAAGTTCAAAGGGCATCAGAACCTTGCACAACGTTGAAATCATTCTCCACTGCACTTGAGACAGGTGCATTCCACCTCCTATATCGTGCTCAATTGTATAGGCTTGAATGGCCTTTTGCTGCTCCTCCAACCTCTGAAGCATATAGAGGGTTGAATTCCACCTCGTTACCACTTCTTGCTTCAGATGATGGCAGGGCAGGTTCAGTAGTTTTTGGTGGTGCTCCAGTCTTCTGTACGTGGTGCCTGTACGCCGAAAGTGTCCCGCAATTCTTCTGGCCACCGACAGCATCTCTTGCACGCCCCTGTCGTTTTTTAAAAAATTCTGCACCACCAAATTCAAGGTATGTGCAAAACATGGGACGTGCTGGAATTTGCCCATATTTAATGCACACACAATATTGCTGGCGTTGTCCGATGCCACAAATCCACAGGAGAGTCCAATTGGGGTAAGCCATTCCGCGATGATCTTCCTCAGTTGCCGTAAGAGGTTTTCAGCTGTGTGCGTATTCTGGAAAGCGGTGATACAAAGCGTAGCCTGCCTAGGAAAGAGTTGGCGTTTGCGAGATGCTGCTACTGGTGCCGCCGCTGCTGTTCTTGCGGCGGGAGTCCATACATCTACCCAGTGGGCTGTCACAGTCATATAGTCCTGACCCTGCCCTGCTCCACTTGTCCACATGTCCGTGGTTAAGTGGACATTGGGTACAACTGCATTTTTTAGGACACTGGTGAGTCTTTTTCTGACGTCCGTGTACATTCTCGGTATCGCCTGCCTAGAGAAGTGGAACCTAGATGGTATTTGGTAACGGGGGCACACTGCCTCAATAAATTGTCTAGTTCCCTGTGAACTAACGGCGGATACCGGACGCACGTCTAACACCAACATAGTTGTCAAGGCCTCAGTTATCCGCTTTGCAGCAGGATGACTGCTGTGATATTTCATCTTCCTCGCAAAGGACTGTTGGACAGTCAATTGCTTACTGGAAGTAGTACAAGTGGGCTTACGACTTCCCCTCTGGGATGACCATCGACTCCCAGCAGCAACAACAGCAGCGCCAGCAGCAGTAGGCGTTACACGCAAGGATGCATCGGAGGAATCCCAGGCAGGAGAGGACTCGTCAGAATTGCCAGTGACATGGCCTGCAGGACTATTGGCATTCCTGGGGAAGGAGGAAATTGACACTGAGGGAGTTGGTGGGGTGGTTTGCGTGAGCTTGGTTACAAGAGGAAGGGATTTACTGGTCAGTGGACTGCTTCCGCTGTCGCCCAAAGTTTTTGAACTTGTCACTGACTTATTATGAATGCGCTGCAGGTGACGTATAAGGGAGGATGTTCCGAGGTGGTTAACGTCCTTACCCCTACTTATTACAGCTTGACAAAGGCAACACACGGCTTGACACCTGTTGTCCGCTTTTCTGTTGAAATACCTCCACACTGAAGAGCTGATTTTTTTGGTATTTTCACCAGGCATGTCAACGGCCATATTCCTCCCACGGACAACAGGTGTCTCCCCGGGTGCCTGACTTAAACAAACCACCTCACCATCAGAATCCTCCTGGTCAATTTCCTCCCCAGTGCTAGCAACACCCATATCATCCTCATCCTGGTGTACTTCAACACTGACATCTTCAATCTGACTATCAGGAACTGGACTGCGGGTGCTCCTTCCAGCACTTGCAGGGGGCGTGCAAATGGTGGAAGGCGCATGCTCTTCACGTCCAGTGTTGGGAAGGTCAGGCATCGCAACCGACACAATTGGACTCTCCTTGTGGATTTGGGATTTCGAAGAACGCACAGTTCTTTGCTGTGCTTTTGCCAGCTTGAGTCTTTTCAGTTTTCTAGCGAGAGGCTGAGTGCTTCCATCCTCATGTGAAGCTGAACCACTAGCCATGAACATAGGCCAGGGCCTCAGCCGTTCCTTGCCACTCCGTGTGGTAAATGGCATATTGGCAAGTTTACGCTTCTCCTCCGACAATTTTATTTTAGGTTTTGGAGTCCTTTTTTTACTGATATTTGGTGTTTTGGATTTGACATGCTCTGTACTATGACATTGGGCATCGGCCTTGGCAGACGACGTTGCTGGCATTTCATCGTCTCGGCCATGACTAGTGGCAGCAGCTTCAGCACGAGGTGGAAGTGGATCTTGATCTTTCCCTAATTTTGGAACCTCAACATTTTTGTTCTCCATATTTTAATAGGCACAACTAAAAGGCACCTCAGGTAAACAATGGAGATGGATGGATACTAGTATACAATTATGGATGGACTGCCGAGTGCCGACACAGAGGTAGCTACAGCCGTGGACTTCCGTACTGTACTGTGTCTGCTGCTAATATAGACTGGATGATAATGAGATGTAGTATGTATAAAGAAGAAAGAAAAAAAAAACCACGGGTAGGTGGTATACAATTATGGATGGACTGCCGAGTGCCGACACAGAGGTAGCTACAGCCGTGAACTACCGTACTGTGTCTGCTGCTAATATAGACTGGTTGATAATGAGATGTAGTATGTATAAAGAAGAAAGAAAAAAAAACCACGGGTAGGTGGTATACAATTATGGATGGACTGCCGAGTGCCGACACAGAGGTAGCTACAGCTGTGGACTACCGTACTGTACTGTGTCTGCTGCTAATATAGACTGGTTGATAATGAGATGTAGTATGTATAAAGAAGAAAGAAAAAAAAACCCACGGGTAGGTGGTATACAATTATGGATGGACTGCCGAGTGCCGACACAGAGATAGTACAGTACGGTAGTCCACGGCTGTAGCTGTGTCTGCTGCTAATATAGACTGGATGATAATGAGATGTAGTATGTATAAAGAAGAAAGAAAAAAAAAAAAACACGGGTAGGTGGTTTACAATTATGGATGGACTGCCGAGTGCCGACACAGAGGTAGCTACAGCCGTGGACTACCGTACTGTACTGTGTCTGCTGCTAATATAGACTGGTTGATAATGAGATGTAGTATGTATAAAGAAGAAAGAAAAAAAAAACCACGGGTAGGTGGTATACAATTATGGATGGACTGCCGAGTGCCGACACAGAGATAGCTACAGCCGTGGACTACCGTACTGTACTGTGTCTGCTGCTAATATAGACTGGATGATAATGAGATGTAGTATGTATAAAGAAGAAAGAAAAAAAAAACCACGGGTAGGTGGTATACAATTATGGATGGACTGCCGAGTGCCGACACAGAGGTAGCTACAGCCGTGAACTACCGTACTGTGTCTGCTGCTAGTATAGACTGGATGATAAATAATGATATAAAAAATATATATATATCACTACTGCAGCCGGACAGGTATATATTATATAATGATGGACCTGCTGGACACTGTCTGTCAGCAGAATGAGTTTTTTAATTTTTATAGAATAAAAAAACACCACACAAGTCACACGACGAGTGTACTTTTTCAGGCAGACATTCAATCACAATATATATACTATACTGGTGGTCAGTGTGGTCAGGTCACTGGTCACAGTGGTCAGTGGTCAGTCACACTGGCAGTGGCACTCTGGCAGCAAAAGTGTGCACTGTTTAATATGTACTCCTGGCTCCTGCTATAACCTATAACTGCTCCCCAGTCTCCCCCACAATTAAGCTGTGTGAGCACAGTCAGATATTATACATAGATGATGCAGCACACTGGGCTGAGCACAGATATGGTATGTGAGTGTGACTGAGTCACTGTGTATCGTTTTTTTCAGGCAGAGAACAAGAACAGAACGGATTATTAAATAATAATAAATTATAAAACTGCACTGGTGGTCAGGTCACTGGTCATCAGTCACTAGTATAACTCCTCCTAAGCTCCAGTAAGTAAATGAAGTGTCTCACTCTCACTCTCCTATCTATTTTAATTTCTAAACGGAGAGGACGCCAGCCACGTCCTCTCCCTATCAATCTCAATGCACGTGTGAAAATGGCCGCGACGCGCGGCTCCTTATATAGAATCCGAGTCTCGCGATAGAATCCGAGCCTCGCGAGAATCCGACAGCGTGATGATGACGTTCGGGCGCGCTCGGGTTAACAGAGCAAGGCGGGAAGATCCGAGTCGCTCGGACCCGTGTAAAAAAACATGAAGTTCGGGCGGGTTCGGATTCAGAGAAACCGAACCCGCTCATCTCTAATATTTATTAGCAGTTTCTTATGTAGCGCAGCATATTCCGTTCCGCTTTAAAATTAGAACAAAACTGGGCAAAACAGACAGACACAGAGGTAGGAAGGCCCTGCTCGCAAGCTTACAATCTATAGGCAAGCTTACAATCTATAGATAGAGCAAAATCGAGGTTCTTGGTTTACTATTTGGCCAAAATATATGGACCCACCAACCAGCATCCAGGTGACCCTTATCTGGTGGGTCCCTAACACTAAGGATTAAGTCTAGGATGCAGGACCGCACCAAGCCAACAAAGGCCAGCCACCCCAAGGCATCACAGTAGTGAGAGGCTAAGGTGTTAGTAAAAGTTAATAAGAAAGAAGAAAATGCTATAGTTACACAGGTGGGAGGGGATATAGTAAAAATGCCGGCGGTCAGGATCCCGGCATTCAGAAGACAGACGCCGGAATCCCAATAGCCGGCATTTTGCAGACGGACAGCATCCTGACACCTGCCCCTAATTCCCACTTGGTGGCAAAGCTTCCATTGCAGTTTTGCTATTTTAGCAAAACTGCAATTGCTTGCGATCGCATGTGGGGGCCATCCAGCACAGTGCAAGGCCACCCAGCATGCAAATGCCTGACAGCAATGCAATAACAATTCAATTGCAATCACATTGCTTAACTATGGATGTTCCCCTGTCTGTGCAGCCTGCCTGCGAAGGCAGGCGCAGAGCGGACATTTTTCAGGTTTCAGCATGCGCATATGAAGTTACGTGGCTGCCCCAAACCCTTCAATGTTTCTGACACCACACCCACCCAACTAGGGTTGCCACCTCATCCCTTTAATTCTGGATACATATTAATTACACAGGTTCTTTTGCTGTCTGACTTCAAGACTCCATTTCACCTGGTTTTAATCAGCCAAAGATCCTATGTAATAAATATGTGTCCAGAATTAAAAGGGTGAGGTGGCAACCCTACACCCAATGCCACATCACCACCCCACGAATGCCTATGCCTGTCAATCAGGCAGAGTCATTCACATAAATGAGATGCCATTGCTTCTCACTGTCTGTGCATGTGCACTGGGCATAAATACTTCAATATGCAATCATATCGCAGATGCAATCCATACTGAATAAGCCCCATAGTGCAGAATAAAATGTTACAATATGATACCCCAAAGCAGCCAGGCCACACCAACTCAGATGTTTCCATGCCCCAAACTCATCCCTAAAACTTACAAATTGTATACATTTATTCAGGACTTACCATCAATAATAATTTCAAGCCATCTGATGGTAGAAAACTAATTTAGTGCATGCATGATAAATAATTAACACCTCATTTTAAATGAATTTAAACTGACCCAATGTGCACATTATGTCATAATGCTGCAAATGACAATCAATATATACACACAAGGAGAACTTAGGGGAGACAGAAACAAAAATCAATAAGTAATTCTAGAGCTTTTCTTCTTTAGTCCATTGCCCCTTTTAATGTTTTTTTCCTCCTCTGTTGTTTTTAAATTGCTGATAACGACACAATTAACGAAACAAGCATTACAGGATTTTCATGAAAATATGTTCAATAGAAACTGTTTACTGCATAAAAGAAACTGCAATTGTTAAAGTGAAAATATTAAACAATTCACTAGACCGGTCAGAAGTAAAGATTGCCTATCACTACAGGGTTTATTACGAAAGAAATACTATACTATTTTAGTGTGCAGGTCAATTTGTCTGTAACTGCATCCTATTCCCTGTCATTATTTTCAGCACATCATTTGAAGATGAGTGACAATCAAACCATCTGTAATGTTATTTTATGGCTCTATTAAAACCATTTTGGAATAGATAGAATCCTGCAAATAATCACAAGCTGTCAGAAGTCAACATTGATTGCAATTAAGTCTATGGAACTTGAGAATTTCTTGTTTCTGAATTGTGAGTGTTTAAAAGGAAGAGCTAGCCTTAAGAACCCTGCAGTAAATCTAGCCTGCTGAAATGGTATTAAACAGAAATATGGCTAAGTAGAAACAAAATGACTTCTTCTGATTCTAGATATAATCCAGGTTATTACTTACATCATATTCAAAGCCTGGTAACACATTAATTTAATATAAAGCAGCCCTGTGTGACTTTGTTCTAATGTGTTAGCAATTTCATGTAAAAGGTAATATGTCTTTTCATTTTGCGCTTACAGATTTTATTTCATAACTTTATAAATGCAATATGGTAATTTCAGATTTCCATGTTACCAGTGATTTCTAGTACAGACACGTGTACCCAGGGCCGGTCCGAGCTTAATTTCTTGGGTAAGCGAATCTAAAACTTGGTGCCCCTTCATGGGATAAACATTAGAAAAGGACAGTGTGTGGCACAAAAAGGGGTGTTGTTTTAAAAGTAAGGGGTGTGGCCACAATAGTACCATCAAGGGTACAGGGAAAAAGTGGATGACAGGGAGACAGTAGGTGACTGGAGAGGCAGGTGTGACAAGAAGATAGTAGCTGACTTGGGAGGCAGGCGTGAAAGGGAGATAGTAGGTGACTGTGGAGGCAGGGGTGACAAGGAAATAGTAGGTGACTAGGGAGGCAGGGGTGACAGGGAGATAGTAAGTGATTGGGGAGGCTGGTGTGACAAGGAAATAGTAGGTGACTGGGGAGGCAGGGGTGACAAGGAGATAGTAGGTCACTGGGTAGGCAGGGGTGACAGGGAGATAGTAGGTGACTAGGGAGGCAGGGGTGACAGGAGGTGGCCATGGCCAGCAACTTGAGACTGCAGCCAAAGGAGCAGACTGCACACTCTAGGACTGACCCTTGCAGCCTCCTGAGGACCCTTATGGGGAAAAAGGGCAATGCGTAGGCAGCACATGAGAGCAGCAACTCCCTGCAGAGTCGCTGGAGCCGGGGCCTGTAGACACAGTCAGGTGAGGTAGGAGTTTACTTAGCTGGAGGGCCCAATGAGCAGGCTGGATGGAAGCAACAGACCGCATTGGAGATCCAGGACTGAAGCTGCAGATGCAGGGGAAGTGTGTGTGCCGGCATCTCATACCAGGCAAAGTGAAGGGGCAGCCCTGGGGGGTCCCGGTGGAGATGCAGGTGGGGATGCAGGAAGGGTGGAGCGGCTGCCCTGGGGTCCTCTCTACACCCCTTGCACACAGCACAGTACCAATTGCTGCTACCTTTCCCCCCGCTGCACACAGCACAGTGCCAGCTACTGCTCTCCACCCTCCCTCCTGCATAAGCACAGTGCCAACTACTGCTCTCCCTTCTCCCGCCTGCATAAGCACAGTGCCATCTACTGCTCTCCCGCCTGCATAAGCACAGTGCCAGCTACTTCTCTCCCCCCTCCCGCCTGCATAAGCACAGTGTCGGCTACTGCTCTCCCCTCTCACTCCTGCATAAGCCTGTGTGTGACAGTGTATGGGGCTGCTTCCAGTACATAAAGGAGGAGAAGGCTCCGGGATGCCGGACATGTGCTGCATGTACCATTCACTGACAGCAGCTGCCATATCACCTGCAGGCTGCAGCCGCTGCCTGAGTGGAACTGGCGCCTTCTGTTGCCTGGCACCCTATGCACTTGCATACTATGCGCAGGACCGGTGATGGGGGGGACAAAGGGGATGCTTATGCAGGGCCCGAGGTTCAGGGGGGCCCAAGGATCAGAGACACAAATAACGGGGCCACATTGCCAATATTGCTTTTTAAAGTGTGTGCTCCAACTGCTCAATTTAAGTAGGAAAACAATTAACAGGCCCCCTAAACCCTTCCCCCTCATTTTACCCCATCACTTTGTCCAGTCCCTGTGGTCCATGCTGTATTGCCATCATTATGTATGTCCCTGCGCTAGCGCTTTTCTGTATGTCCGTGCCACCAATCCTGAAGAGCCAGGTATCCCAGCAGGAAAACCACCTCCCAGTCTGAGTCAAAGGCTCCATTTTTTTTAAATATCCCCTCCGCCAAGTTAAGGGAAGATGAGAGGGCACCAGAGATAGCAGTGTACTGGGCCCAAGATTTCTGTTGCTGGCCCTGACCCTAACCTAGACCCCTAAGCTAACCCTAATGCCTGCAGTAAAATTCTATGTTTCTATGTATGTAGTGTATTGCAAGAAAATATCTGCAAATTAAATGGTACAGTGAGTGCGATATATACTTGCACTTCTTCACGGGGCGAGGACCAATTTAAATTATTTATAGTCAATGTTATAGGCAAAATCAGTGCTGGTGGCTGGCAATCATAAAATATGTGCATAAACAGAAGCAAATCCTGTCCCCCACCATATAACTGAACATAAGGATGACATAGACAGACAGACAGACAGACAGACAGACAGACAGACAGACAGACAGACAGACAGACAGACAGACAGACAGATAGATAGATAGATAGATAGATAGATAGATAGATAGATAGATAGATAAACTATTTTTTTTAAAGCCCCACTCTGCCAAGTTAAGGAGGGTTCAGGAGGCACCAGAGATATGTGTACTGAGCCCCAAGATTTCTGTTGCTGGCCCTGGCTCTAGCCCAGACCCGTACACTAACCCTAATGCTTTAACCCTAAAGGGCAGACTGATGGTGAGGTGATAACCTCAAAACGTTGAAGCAGGAATAAAGTGTTTTGTCATTTAAGCTGCAGTGCCATGCTGTATGAAGGCGGTCACACATCATCCAAACCTGTTACATATAATATATACAGTATATATATATATATATATATATATATATATATATATACACACTGCTCAAAAAAATAAAGGGAACACTAAAATAACACATCCTAAATCTGAATGAATGAAATATTCTTATTAAATACTTTGTTCTTGACATAGTTGAATGTGCTGACAACAAAATCACACTAAAATTATCAATGGAAATCAAATTTATTAACCCATGGAGGTCTTGATTTGGAGTCACACTCAAAATTAAAGTGGAAAAACACACTACAGGCTGATCCAACTTTGATGTAATGTCCTTAAAACAAGTCAAAATGAGGCTCAGTAGTGTGTGTGGCCTCCATGTGCCTGTATGACCTCCCTACAACCCACACAAGTGGCTCAGGTAGTGTAGTTCATCCAGGATGGCACATCAATGCGAGCTGTGGCAAGAAGGTTTGCTGTGTCTGTCAGCGTAGTGTCCAGAGCATGGAGGCGCTACCAGGAGACAGGCCAGTACATCGGGAGACATGGAGGAGGCCGTAGGAGGGCAACAACCCAGCAGCAGGACCGCTACCTCCACCTTTGTGCAAGGAGGAACAGGAGGAGCACTGCCAGAGCCCTGCAAAATGACCTCCAGCAAGCCACAAATGTGCATGTGTCTACTCAAACGATCAGAAATAGACTCCATGAGGGTGGTATGAGGGCCCGACGTCCACAGGTGGGGGTTGTGCTTACAGCCCAACACCGTGCAGGACGCTTGGCATTTGCCAGAGAACACCAAGATTGGAAAATTCGCCACTGGCGCCCTGTGCTCTTCACAGATGAAAGCAGGTTCTCACTGAGCACATGTGACAGACATAACAGAGTCTGGAGACGCCAAGGAGAACATTTTGCTGCCTGCAACATCCTCCAGCATGACCGGTTTGGCAGTGGGTCAGTAATGGTGTGGGGTGGCATTTCTTTGGGGGGCTGCACAGCCCTCCATGTGCTTGCCAGAGGTAGCCTGACTGCCATTAGGTACCGAGATGAGATCCTCAGACCCCTTGTGAGACCATATGCTGGTGCGGTTGGCCCTTGGTTCCTCCTAATGCAAGACAATGCTAGACCTCATGTGGCTGGAGTGTGTCAGCAGTTCCTGCAAGATGAAGGCATTGATGCTATGGACTGGCCCGCCCTTTCCCCAGACCTGAATCCAATTGAGCACATCTGGGACATCATGTCTCGCTCCATCCACCAACGCCACGTTGCACCACAGACTGTCCAGCAGCTGGTGGATGCTTTAGTCCAGGTCTGGGAGAAGATCCCTCAGGAGACCATCCGCCACCTCATCAGGAGCATGCCCAGGCGTTATAGAGAGGTCATACAGGCACGTGGAGGCCACACACACTACTGAGCCTTATTTTGACTTGTTTTAAGGACATTACATCAAAGTTGGATCAGCCTGTAGTGTGTTTTTCCACTTTAATTTTGAGGGTGACTCCAAATCCAGACCTCCATGGGTTAATAAATTTGATTTCCATTGATCATTTTAGTGTGATTTTGTTGTCAGCACATTCAACTATGTAAAGAACAAAGTATTTAATAAGAATATTTCATTCATTCAGATCTAGGATGTGTTATTTTAATGTTCCCTTTATTTTTTTGAGCAGTGTATATATATATATATATATATATATATATATATATATATATACTATTTTTTTAAAGCCATTCTCTGCAAAGTCAAGGGGCCACCGAGATATTGTGTACCGTGCCCCAAGATTTCTGTTGCTGGCCATGACTATGCGTAATGGAAAAACCATCCTTGCATTTACCAAAGGGTGGGTGAGTGGTGAGTACAGAGTGCCCGCACCGGTCTGTGGTCCACAACTGCTAGCATATAAAGCATACTTGCCAACCCTCCCTCATCCTCTGTAAGGTTTTGTGGCTCACTCTCACGCTGCCACAAAGTTTAATAAAACTGCTGGATTGTCCGAGTGTCACCTAAAATTCGGATTGTGCATGCGCGCGCTGAGAGGAGACAAGGGTAAAGCTTAATCTCCGTCTGCAAAATATAGAGGAGATTCAAGGGGAAGGATGTTAGGCTGACCCCTCAGTGTTCCGCCACTCCTCTGACCTCTCTTTGCTGCATCTTACCCCTAGTCTGCCCCACCTACTCTCCTGCCGGGAGCATTCTGCATATGCCCGGCCAGTTGAGTCAGTTCACAAATTTTTTTCCTAATATACCAGTGGCTGGCCAGTGACTGTGGGAGGTGATACTCAGCGCAGAGATGATGCACATGGCTCCTTGACACCTCACTGCTGAAGTTGCAGCTTCCTCAAAGATGGAGAAGGCACTCTAAAACCATGTGTCTTATCCTCTGAAATGAACACCAATTTTTTCACTTACCACCAGTCTTGGAGTGCCATTCCCGTCTTTGAGTATCTACATTTGAGAGGTGCTATCCCCAGGGAGAGGCAACCAAGCAGAACTTTTATGGTATGCCCTTGCAGATTGTAAGATAACTGTTCTTTGCTCTCTCACTCTCTATATCATATGTATACACTGTATATATATTTCTTTTACTTACTTCATGGCAGCCATACGATGGGTTAACGACCCATTCCCCTAGCATAGACAGGAGGTTCTTTCTTCTAATACATGCCCACTTTGGCTATATGAGTGCGCCCCTCCACCTATTCCCTGTCTTTTTTCCTGTCTCCTAGTAGTATAGACAGAAGTAGGTTTATTATTTTTGTGCCGCTGTTTGGGGCTCCTAAATTAGTTTATAGGCCCTTTTTATAGTGAATATGGCAATTCGGAGTACTTACAAGCCTGTGGTATTCACTTAAGTGAGCAGCATCAGTGCTGGAAGCTCACTATGGTGACGCGGCTTCTGGGGGCGGATAGCCGTTCGTTACAGATCCTCCAATAGCTGGGCAGAAGTGAGCGGCGTCAGGGCCGTATGCTCACGGGGGTGACGCAGCTTCTGAATGTTACATGGAAGGCTGCATGTAACTCCCTTACTGAGTCTAGGTGGAAGTGAGCAGCATCAGGGCCTGGGGCTCACAGCGGCAGCGCGGCTCCCATGGATGGTCCTGGTAGTCAGTGCGGCGCCGGTCTGCGCATGTGCGGGGACCAGAGGAGGTAGTGAGCGGCATCAGTGCCAAGAAAAGCTCACATGTTTTCATCACATGTCAGTTTCAAGTGGGAAGTGATTGATCAGCTGGAGTTTCAGGAAGTGATTGCTCAGCTGGAGTCAGTGGCCTGCAAGCAAGGTAAGATTTTATGTTCCCTGACACTGTGAAAGTGCATATCAGCATTTTGAAACATGGATGAGCCTGTGTCCCATAAATCACGTGATAAGGTCCAGCCAAGGTAAGTCCTCATAGAGGACTACTTATGTATATTCTTGCTTTTAGATAGTTAGGTGATTAGCTATTTTTTCTTTTCTTTGAATATATTCTCTGCAAAAAAGAAATTATGCAAGAGAAAGAATGTGGCTAGAAAATGTACTGCATGTGATCAGTTCTTTTCTGGGAATCAGGAGCAGGGCCGGCTCTAGGCATGTTCGAATAGAGCGGCCGCGCAGGGCGCCACCCTTAAGGGGCGCCGCCATATTCGAACATGGAGCCGGCCCTGTGCACTGCAGCATCGTGTGTGACTTGAGTGCGCTATACGTGCTGAGCGGCGCCGGTGTCTAACGTCAGATGCCGGCACCGCGCAGCGCGCACAGCGCACTCAAGAGGCTTCCTGGCTGCCCGCCCGCACCCGGACCTGCACTGCACCCGTCCGCACCCCTGCACAGCAGTACTCCTCCCCCTCTGACGCCGCAGGTATTTGGGGGGGGGGAGTGAATTTATGGCACTGTGGGGGCATTTATCTGGCACTGTGGGGACTTTTATCTGGCACTGTGGGGACTTTTATCTGGCACTGTGGGGACTTTTATCTGGCACTGTGGGCATTTATCTGGCACTGTGGGGGCATTTATCTGGCACTGTGGGGGCATTTATCTGGCACTGTGGGGGCATTTATCTGGCACTGTGGGGACATTTATCTGGCACTGTGGGGGCATTTATCTGGCACTGTGGGGGCATTTATCTGGCACTGTGGGGGCATTTATCTGGCACTGTGGGAGCATTTATCTGGCACTGTGGGAGCATTTATGTAGCACTGTGGGGGCATTTATCTGGCACTGTGGGGGCATTTATCTGGCACTGTGGGTGCATTTATCTGGCACTGTGGGGTCATATCTGGCACTGTGGGGGCATTTATGTAGCACTGTGGGGGCATTTATCTGGCACTGTGGGGGCATTTATCTGGCACTGTGGGGGCTTTTCTGTATCTACATATCTGGCACTGTGTGGCCATTTATGTATCTGGCATTGCTGGGGGGCATGTCATGTGTTGCTGGCACTGCTGGGGGGCATGTCATGTGTAGCTGACACGGCTGGGGAGCATATCATGTAGTGTTCCCGCTAGGCGTCTGTGGCTAGGCAATGTGTCTAACGTGCTCTGCCTGGCGCAAAGTGTCTAACGTGCTCTGCCTGGCGCAAAGTGTCTAACGTGCTCTGCCTGGCGCAAAGTGTCTAGGAGGTTCTACCTGGTGCAGTGTGTATTAACTGCACTACTGTGTGGTGTAAAGCGAATTGCCACTATTATGTGGCCACGCACCTTCCCCACGAAGCAACGCCTGTAAATTTTTGCTGCGCGCCTTCGGCGCGCACTGTCCATGCTTTACCATGTAGGTACATGAGCAACAAGCATTACAGTATGTACATCATTTTGCCCTCCTAACTTAAAAATGTGCCCTCCCTGCCCTAAAAAGTGAACACTATCGTGTAGCTGGCACTGCTGGGGGGCATATTGTGTGTAGCTGGCACTGCTGGGGGGCATATTATGTCTATCTGGCACTGCACATTGTGTATCTGGCACTATACTGGAGACATTATGTGTATCTGACACTATACTGGAGACATTGTGTGTAAGGAACACTACTGTGGCTGTTATGTGTAAGGCTGCTAATTGTGTGCGTAGAGGGGGTGTGAAAACATATTTATTTATAGTCTAATAATATGAAGTTATGAGGCCACACCCACTTTCCAAGAGGCCACGCCCACTTTTCCTGGAGCGCGCGCATGGGGGGGGGGGGGGGGGCGCTTTTACATGTTTTCGCTCAGGGTGCTAGTAGGCTTGGAGCCGGCCCTGATCAGGAGGATGCTATATGTAGTAATTGCATGGAGAAAACTGCACCCAGTGTACCAGTGAAAGCTTCTGATCAGCTCACTGAACTGATGGCGTGGATGAAAAAATCCTTTGTTACTAAGGAAGAATTTATGCACAGGCCTAAACGGTCTGGGTCACAGTCTAGTCTAGATTTTGATGAAGAGTCCCCATATTTATCACTGCAGGATGATTGGGATAATGTTTCCAGTGTAGAATCTGGACCGGTTCAGGATGATGACAGGTCATTTAATACCGAGTTGGTGGATGTCATGCTTTAAAACATCTACAATACAATTAAATATAAGGAATCTGTTCAGGAAGGCGAACAAGATCCTTTATTTGAGGTAGAGATGAGCGCCTGAAATTTTTCGGGTTTTGTGTTTTGGTTTTGGGTTCGGTTCCGCGGCCGTGTTTTGGGTTCGAACGCGTTTTGGCAAAACCTCACCGAATTTTTTTTGTCGGATTCGGGTGTGTTTTGGATTCGGGTGTTTTTTTCAAAAAAACACTAAAAAACAGCTTAAATCATAGAATTTGGTGGTCATTTTGATCCCAAAGTATTATTAACCTCAAAAACCATAATTTACACTCATTTTCAGTCTATTCTGAATACCTCACACCTCACAATATTATTTTTAGTCCTAAAATTTGCACCGAGGTCGCTGTGTGAGTAAGATAAGCGACCCTAGTGGCCGACACAAACACCGGGCCCATCTAGGAGTGGCACTGCAGTGTCACGCAGGATGTCCCTTCCAAAAAACCCTCCCCAAACAGCACATGACGCAAAGAAAAAAAGAGGCGCAATGAGGTAGCTGTGTGAGTAAGATTAGCGACCCTAGTGGCCGACACAAACACCGGGCCCATCTAGGAGTGGCACTGCAGTGTCACGCAGGATGTCCCTTCCAAAAAACCCTCCCCAAACAGCACATGACGCAAAGAAAAAAAGAGGCTTTTTACTGATATTTGGTGTTTTGGATTTGACATGCTCTGTACTATGACATTGGGCATCGGCCTTGGCAGACGACGTTGCTGGCATTTCATCGTCTCGGCCATGACTAGTGGCAGCAGCTTCAGCACGAGGTGGAAGTGGATCTTGATCTTTCCCTAATTTTGGAACCTCAACATTTTTGTTCTCCATATTTTAATAGGCACAACTAAAAGGCACCTCAGGTAAACAATGGAGATGGATGGATTGGATACTAGTATACAATTATGGACGGGCTGCCGAGTGCCGACACAGAGGTAGCCACAGCCGTGAACTACCGCACTGTACTGTGTCTGCTGCTAATATATAGACTGGTTGATAAAGAGATAGTATACTCGTAACTAGTATGTATGTATAAAGAAAGAAAAAAAAACCACGGTTAGGTGGTATATACAATTATGGACGGGCTGCCGAGTGCCGACACAGAGGTAGCCACAGCCGTGAACTACCGCACTGTACTGTGTCTGCTGCTAATATATAGACTGGTTGATAAAGAGATAGTATACTCGTAACTAGTATGTATGTATAAAGAAAGGAAAAAAAACCACGGTTAGGTGGTATATACAATTATGGACGGGCTGCCGAGTGCCGACACAGAGGTAGCCACAGCCGTGAACTACCGCACTGTACTGTGTCTGCTGCTAATATATAGACTGGTTGATAAAGAGATAGTATACTCGTAACTAGTATGTATGTATAAAGAAAGGAAAAAAAACCACGGTTAGGTGGTATATACAATTATGGACGGGCTGCCGAGTGCCGACACAGAGGTAGCCACAGCCGTGAACTACCGCACTGTACTGTGTCTGCTGCTAATATAGACTGGTTGATAAAGAGATAGTATACTACTAATATTATATACTGGTGGTCAGGTCACTGGTCACTAGTCACACTGGCAGTGGCACTCCTGCAGCAAAAGTGTGCACTGTTTAATTTTAATATAATATTATGTACTCCTGCTATAACCTATAACTGGCACTGCAGTAGTGCTCCCCAGTCTCCCCCACAATTATAAGCTGTGTGAGCTGAGCAGTCAGACAGATATATAATATATATAGATGATGCAGCACACTGGCCTGAGCCTGAGCAGTGCACACAGATATGGTATGTGACTGAGTCACTGTGTGCTGTGTATCGCTTTTTTCAGGCAGAGAACGGATTATAAATAAAAGTGGTGGTCACTGGTCACTATCAGCAAAACTCTGCACTGTACACTACTGAGTACTCCTAATGCTCCCCAAAATTAGTAAATCAAGTGTCTCTCTAATCTATTCTAATTCTAAACGGAGAGGACGCCAGCCACGTCCTCTCCCTATCAATCTCAATGCACGTGTGAAAATGGCGGCGACGTGCGGCTCCTTATATAGAATCCGAGTCTCGCGAGAATCCGACAGCGTCATGATGACGTTCGGGCGCGCTCGGGTTAACCGAGCAAGGCGGGAAGATCCGAGTCGCTCGGACCCGTGAAAAAAAACATGAAGTTCTGGCGGGTTCGGATTCAGAGAAACCGAACCCGCTCATCTCTAATTTGAGGATAGGACAAAGAAAGCAAGGTCCTTTCCTGTGCACAAGGTGGTAAAGGACATCATTCGTAAGGAGTGGCTGCAGCTGGATAAAAGGGTTGGCAGTTTTAAGGGAATAAACCATATGTATCCAATTGTGGATAAGGAGTTCCTTACGTGGTGTGGTATTCCTAAAGTTGATGCGCCGGTGGCGGAGGTAGCAACTGGAACCATGACACCCCTTGAAGATGGCGCGTGTTGAAAGATTCTATAGATAAAAGGATGGAAAATGCTCTGAAAAGGTTGCATATTTCTACATTTGTGTCCTTAAAATCTGGTGTGGCCATAGCCTCTGTGTCCAGATCCTTGAGGTTATGGTGTTCTGCGATGCAGACAGATGTGCAAGATGGTGTTTCTAGAAATTGTCTTTCAAAAAATTTGAGTATTATACAGAGAGCAGTGGAGTATATCTGTGAGGCGTCGCTTGATGTTCTGGAATATTCCACAAAATCAATGACCTCAGGTATTATGGCCAGGAGAGCGCTGTGGTTGCGATCTTGGGCAGCGGATGTCCATTCTAAAAATAGGTTAGTTACGCTTCCTTATGAGGGATCATTGTTCGTAAATAAGCTGGAGACTATGATTCAGAGGATGTCAGGTAGAAAGTCAGTGAGATTGCCACAGGATAATCATGGCAGGTATCCAGCTTCATCTTCAAAGCAGCAATTTAGGCAAGCAAGATCGTACAGGCCTGGCCGTCCTTATACAGATCGATTCGAACGTCGGTATGAGGACAGATATAATTCAGGTGTGACACGTCAGTCCTTTCGTAGAGGATATAGAAGAAGTGGTAAGAGGAAATGACGGTGTATGTCCCCTTACATCAACACCGGTATGGGGCAGAATCTCAGAATTCACTGCCCAGTGGCAGGCAAATATTTCCGACAGATCGGTTCTGGATATTGTTCCAGAAGGATACCATCTCGAGTTCACGGCAATTCCAAAAAGGGACAAATTTGTAAAGTCAAGAACACCATCTTTAGTTCAAGAGTTGGCTGCCTTAGAAGAAAGTCTCCAATCACTATGCTCCTCAAAAGCGGTGGAGGAGGTTCCAGTCGTAGAGAGAAAGAGAGGATTCTGTTCTCGTCTTTTCCTAGTGAAGAAGTCCTCAGGTAGCTTCAGAACAATTGTAGATTTGAGGGATCTCAATCAAAGAATACAGAAAGGAACATTTTATATGGAGACGCTAAAGTCAGTCCTATTGGGAATAAGGAAGGGAGATTTCTTGGCGTCAATACATCTCAAGGATGCATATTTCCATATTCCAATCAGGGGAAAAGACAGAAAGTTCCTAAGGTTCTGCATAGGAGGAAGGCATTTCCAGTTCACGTGTCTGCCATTCAGCCTCACGTCGTCACCGAGGGTGTTTACAAAGGTATTAGTAACCCTGATAGCCTGCCTCAGAGAAAAAGGGATAACTATTTGGGCATACCTCGATGATGTTCTTTTAGCGGCGAGTTCAAGAGGAGACGTACAGCAAATGTTAGATCAAGCCTTGGCCTTTCTGCAAATTCATGGTTGGCTAGTGAATTGGAGCAAGAGTCATTTGGAACTGACACAAGTTCTTCAATTTCTGGGTGTCCTAATAGATACGCGGCAGTATATGGTCATGCTTTCAGAGAACAGGCATACGAAGATACAGGAGCTGATCCACTCTGTTCAAAGACAGGACAAGGTTCCTTTTCACACAGCATTGCGTCTATTAGGGATGATATCTTCCACGATAGGTGTTGTGCAGTGGCAAGGTGGAGAATGAGAGTGTTGCAATGGAACACCCTGAAATATTCAAGAAGATTCACTGTCCTGGTGGAAGACCAGTCAAACATACGAGCAAGGTGTGTCACTGATGGAGCCCCAGTATGTAGTTTTAACTACGGACGCAAGTCTAACAGGTTGGGGTGCTCATCTGCAGAGGCAAAGTTGTCAAGGAGAATGGTCCCTGACAGAGGCAGGTTATTCGTCAAATCAGCTCGAAATTAGAGCGGTGTGGTTGGCCATATGCAAATTCCGGCATCAACTTGTAGGGAAACATCTAAGAGTCTTCTCGGATAATGCGACAGTAGTGGCTTATTTGAATCACCAAGGTGGGACAAAGAGTCGAACAATCATGTTGGAAGTCTCGTACATCATGCAGTGGGCACAACAACATTTGAAGTCCCTGACGGCTCTACATGTTCCAGGCGTAGACAACGTGTTGGCAGATTATCTAAGTCGAAATCAAGTTCAGTCTGGGGAGTGGGAGTTAAGTACTCAAGTATTCAAAAGTATAGTAGACAGGTTCGGGCAACTCGATATAGATCTCATGGCTATTGACCTCAATGCAAAGCTGCCTCGATTCTTCTCGAGGTATTACCTTCCAACGTCAGAAGGAGTGCCCTGTCTCTAGTGTGGGAGTTCAGACTGGGGTATGTCTTTCCTCCTTTTCCTCTCATAGCCAGAACACTGAAGATCAGAGAATAGAGAGCGTAAGTAATTGTAGTAGTCCCTTATTGGCCGAGAAGGACTTGGTTTCCAACAGTACAGAACATGCCGGTGGAAAAAACGTGGAGATTACCGGTAGTCCGGAGGCTGTTGCATCAAGGCCTCTAGAATACCCAAACCCGCAGAGTCTTCAGCTTACGGCTTGGAAATTTAACGGAGTTTACTAAAAGCAAGGGTCTGTCCGAATCGGTTGTTCAGTTACTTTTAAAAGCCAGGAAGAAAGTCTCTTCAGACGCTTATTATAGAATATGGAGAGCTTTTATTGTCTGGTCGGAAGATAAGTTTGATGTGTTGAAGGCTGAAACCGCACAAGTTCTGCAGTTTCTTTATGACGGATTTGTCAAGGGTTTGGCAGTTTTCAACTCTCAAGGTGCATATATCGGCTCTGAGTGTTCTGTTAGACAGAAAATTATTTCAGGATGAGTAAATTAAGAAGTTCTGTCAAGCCATGAAAAGAATAAGCCCAAGAGTTAGGTTGATAGTGCCGCCCTGGGATATAAATTTAATTTTAAATGCTTTGACGCAGCATCCATTTGAGCCGTTACAAGAGGTTGGTGTGAAGTTTCTCACTTGGAAGGTAGTTTTCCTTACGCCCGTTACTTCAGCAAGGAGAGTTGGAGAATTGCAAGCTCTGTGGGTAGAAGAGCCATATCTAAGAATATTATCTGATAACGTTGTGTTGAGAACAAACCCGTCTTTCCTTACAAAGTCGTGTCAACCTTTCATATCAATCAGGAAATCATCTTACCAGCTTTTTTCCCTCAACCAAAGAATGATGAGGAATGCAGGTTGCATACTTTAGATCTGGTTAGGGCAATAACCATTTCTCTGGACAGAGTAAAATCCTTCAGGAAAGAGAAGAGTTTGTTCCTAGTATCTGTTGGGTCGCGCAAAGGGTGTATGCCGACAAAGCAAACCATTGCGAGATGGATAAGAGAGCTGCTCACGTTCGTATATCAAGGAGATGGTCGTGAAGTTCTGGAGAATATCAAGGCACACTCGACTAGGGCAGTTTCTGTCTCATGGGCTAGGAATGCGCAGGTGGCGGCAGCACGTGGTCATCTGTACACACCTTCTCTGGGCATTGTGCTTTGGATATTGTTAAAGCTCACTTTGGTAACCAGGTCCTACAACAGGCCTTGGTCTAATTAAATATTAAGCATCAAATGTTTTGTTTTGTGTGAGTCCCTCCCATAATTCAGCTTTGGTATATCCCATCGTATGACTGCCATGAAGTAAGTAAAAGAAAGCGGCGAATTATGCTTACGATAATTCCATTTCTTTGAAGTACTTAATGGCAGCCCATGAATTACCCACCCTGTGGGAGTGTTTTTCTTCTAGACATAACGGAGACACTCAAAAGACAGGGAATAGGTGGAGGGGTGCACTCATATAGCCAAAGTGGGCATGTATTAGAAGAAAGAACCTCCTGTCTATGCTAGGGGAATGGGTCGTTAACCCATCGTATGGCTGCCATGAAGTACTTCAAAGAAATGGAATTATCGTAAGCATAATTCGCCGCTATATATATATATATATATATATATATATATATATATATATATATATATATATATAATTATAATAAAAATAATAATAATTATTATATATATATATATATATATATATATATATATATATATATATATATATATATTATTATATATATTATATTATGTATATATGTACATATATATGTGTATGTATATATATATATATATATATATATATATATATATATATATGTCCGGCACTCACTGATAAATTGAAGAATACTTGATCCCGTTGCCTACAACTGATATAAAAAAACTGGAAAGCAGCACTCCTGGAATGAATAAGACACACACAGGTTATCTTCTGGTCAGCGTTTTAATGTGTAAAATGGTTACACATTATGACCATAAAGACTCGCAGGCAGGTATTCCGGTTACAACACAGCCTCTTTACTGGTAGCAGACACTGTGCAGAGTATATTCAGGCTTGGGTCTGGTCACACAGGTACAAATAGAAAAATAGAAACACAAACATTAAAAGCCCTAGCACTTCTTGTACTCCATCATGAGTACTCTGTAGTGGCTTGCAGCCACCAACATGCCATGCTCTCCGGCATGGCCAAGGTCTATACTCTTTCGGACTGCAAACTGATCCCTGCTCACTGGCCTCTAATAGACATTAGTGCAATGTACTGTGGGTAAATGAGATATGTTTGTCCCTGGTTTCTGATATATATTATTTTAATCTCCAGGAAAATTTCTGATGGTTAAGGGTTCCCGGGGGTATGGAGAAGGCAGGTTCCATCTATTAGGCCGATTTTGAGTCTTCAGATCTTTAGCCTGAGAACTGGTATGCTGTTTCCTGGCTTTTGTATGTTTGGAAGTGCCTATCTATCCATGGAGAGGGCACCCCTATTTCGCCACAATTGGTGGAAGTAAATGTGAACAACACACTGAGTTGCAGCCATAGAAAAGAAATATATTTAAAATTTAAAGTGAGACAATTGTGGGGGACATCAGCTTATATACTGTGAGATCCATGTGGTGGTGTCAGCAGATACTTAGGGAAGCAAGATTCTGCTTTACCCCTACCTCCCAAGATAACATGGAGGACATTGTTGTTGCCTTACCTCAGGCTACTTCAGCTCAGCAGGAAGCTACCTGAATGCAGCAAGCCACTCTGGAGAAAACCTGAAAGCAACGATTCTAATCAATAAGCTCTGTGAGAAACAGCACAAAGACCATGGGGCCTTAAAAATCCCCACATACCATGATAATCAGTTGTCATATCCAAGGTTTTTCTTGCCCTGGGTCCATAAACAGTTTTTGAATATTGTGCATCATGCCATGAATGTCAGTACCATGCTCCAAGGCCACATTTTAAAAGTCTGCTTGTCCCGTTACCCATTATTGAGGTTCCGTCTGAGAGAATAGTTATGAATTTGGTTGGACCTCCAGGGGAAAACGCAGGATTTTCAGGATGGAGGAGGAAGGGGGGGGGGGGGGGGGGAGGGGCTGGGTTCCGTATAAATATCTGTATATCTATCTATATAGATATATATAGATAGTCCGGCACTCCATATGGCTATGCTGTAAGTCACTCTGGTGCCCTCCAGGCAGACTGTGCAGTCTGTCTATGTAGTCTTATAATCACAAAGGCGGGTGATCTCTTGGTGTGAGGGTACGCTTACAGGTATTAACACAAAGTAGCCCACACTGTGGAGAAAATTCTCTGGAATATACATGAAACTAAGAAATTGAATACAAGTATATCTTAAGGCTATTTACTAAGCGCAATTAGTTTTTGTTTGTAGATATATATATATATATATATATATATATATACACACACACACACAGTATATATATAACGAGAGAGACAGAGTATATGTGTGGCACAGAGCTTACATACAATACACACACAGCATACTTACAAACATGCAGCATATGCGCACACGAACACATACATGTAGCAAGCATACACGCAGCATGCTTAAAAAAACAACAGGGCATATACACACACATTACATACTGTACTTCTTACACACACACAGCAGTTTTAAAACACACAGGGCATACACACAGCCCCCTTTCCCCCCATACTTTATCGTCCGTGACTGCTGGCAGTGCTGGGTGGCACAGAAAGGGTGTACAATCACAATGACCAATTGCATATCTAACTGTGTGGAGTTTGTATATTCTCCCCGTACTTGCGTGGATTTCCTCCGGGTACTCCGGTTTCCTTCCACAATCCAAAAATCTACTGGTAGGTTAATTGGCTCCCAACAAAAAATTAACCCTAGTGTGAATGTGTCTGTGGTAGGGAATATAAATTGTAAGCTCCACTGGGTCTGGGACTGATGTGCATGGGCAAATATTATATGTACAGCGCTGCGGAATATGTGTGCGCTATATAAATAACTGATAATAATAATAATAATAATAATGATCATAGTATACACCATTGGCAGAGGTTTAATAAAGCCCCAAATTAATAAAACTGAGGCAATACAAAATTGCCCATGACCCCTAAATAAGAAGCAGTTGAGAGCATTCTTAGAAATCACGGGTATTATAGAAGGTTTGTATCCAGTTTTGCCACCATTGATGTCCCACTGACAGACCTTACCAAGGACAAAGAGAAAGTTATGGTTAAAGGAATCCTGAAGGCTTTACAGGAGCTGAAGGTAACATTGTGTACCCAACCAGTTCTGATGACATCTGACTTTCAAGGTGAGTTTGTGGTACAAACTGATGCATTGGATGTACAGTAGGGATAAGTGCAGTCCTGTCCCAGAACCGATGGAGTTAAAATCATATATATTTGTATTGTCTCAGTGATTGTGCATCTTACATCAGTTTTCATATAACATGGTTTCTCAGCTGCATGCAATTCAGTAACCTGTCATAGCATTAAACTGGTCTGCATCTTCTAAAAGACCCCGGTGTTCCAATGACTTTGGCCATGATTAACAAAAGCCACATAATGGAAAGTACGTGGCATTATACAAGGGTTTCAATGTTCTCAGACACTGTGACATTTGGCATGCTACGGAGTGCCTATCTTTATGGAACCCATCGCATAATGGGGGTAATTCCGAGTTGATCGCAGCAGCAAGTTTGTTAGCAGTTGGGCAAAACCATGTGCACTGCAGGGTGGGCAGATATAACATGTGCAGAGAGAGTTAAATTTGGGTGGGTTATTTTGTTTCTGTGCAGGGTAAATACTGGCTGCTTTATTTCTACACTGCAATTTAGATTTCAGTTTGAACACACCCCACCCAAATCTAACTCTCTCTTCACATGTTATATCTGCCTCCCCTGCAGTGCACATGGTTTTGCCCAACTGCTAACAAATTCCTGCTGCGATCAACTCAGAATTACCCCCAATGACCATTGGCTTATAGGAATTCTACCTGATGGACTGTTTTTAATGAACAGAGATAATCCTATATACAAGAACCTGCTGGTGATTTCATCTCCCAATTTCTCCTTATCATTACCTTAGTACATCCCCTTTATGTCTCAAACTACAAATGTAAATCATAAACACAGTAATTGTCAACACCCTGTTTAAAATGATTGATGAATTGATATATGATGAGTATTTAAAATTAGGCATATATATTGTGAAGCCTAGAGAGCTTATTGTTGAATTTTTGCTGACACGTTGCAACACTATGTACTTTTCAATAAATAAAAGACTTTCTTATCAATACGAGTGACTAGAGAACATCTTTAACAGAACAAAGAGGGTGAAAAGAATCCTCTTACAGAAAATTTAATATACATGAGCGAAACTATGCCAGTTTACAAAAAGAAGTATTGGCAATCAAGAGGGCATTAGAAACTCTCAGGTACACTTTCTGTGAAGAAAATTCAGACTGATCACCGATCATGCCGCTTCACAATGTATGTCTAAGAATAAAGACAGCAATAGGAGAATACCAAGGTGGTTGTTGGCATTGCAGAACATTTTTCAGTAGAATACTGGCCAGAAAGCAAGCTAGTCAATTCACATGCTTTGTCCCTTATTCACCAAGTGAAGACTGTCTCCTAGGCATTATGAAATCTCAAAAAAATTGAACCAGTAAGTAGTGCAGCGGACTCCTACCCATGTATCCCTGCCACCAGCACCCTGACAACCAATCATGATTATACTTAAGACCTGCCTGGGAAAATTATCTACACAATGCTGAAAACCACACTGCAATCTGTTCAGTGGTTTCGGAGTTCATAATAAAAACAAACAAAAAAACAAACAAACAGACATTCTCATTTATGGTATAAAGGCCCATACACATTAGGCGATGTCGCTCTGTGAGCGACATCGTCTAACGTTTCCCCCTCCCGGGCCGGCCGGTCGGCGGCCGCCTGTACGCACTGAGCGATATGACCGCTCATATCGCTCAGTGACGTCACGCCCCCGCCAGCCCTGCATGAAGGTCGTGGACGACAGTCCACATCCTTCATGCATGCCCTACCGACAGCGACGATCGTTGCCGACCCGCGGGGCCGCGCATCGGTCGTCGCTGGCGGCATACACACTTGACGATAAAATGAGCGACGTCGCTCAAGGAGGGGGAAAATGAGCGACGTCGCTCATTTTATCGTTAAGTGTGTATGGACCTTAAGATTGACAGATATGTGTCCAGTCACTGACTCAATATATATATATATATATATATATATATATATATATATATATATATATATATATATACTGCTCCAAAAAAAATAAAGGGAACACTTAAACAACACATCCTAGTTCTATATATATATATATATATATATATATATATAACAATAAAAATCCACATGCTAAAGTCCATTATTCTTAACAAGGATTAGCTAGCCAAGATTAGATGCAAACAGCAACTTTTTGAATCAGTGTGATTCTTATTCAAGCTCATCCATATACAGATGTTTCCATATGCATCGTTGCCCCATTGCGTATGCATTACGGCATACGACCCTCGACTTTTATGGTCTCACCCACAATCCATAGGTGCTGCATGTTAATACCCTAGTTGCTAGCACACGCAGCCTGGCTTTTCATAGCCCCAAGCCAACTTTGCTGTGTGACTATATTATACAGCCTGCTACTCTGGCTGGACCATTATGCAGTAGATAGCACATATCCTTGGTTAGCAATGCCTATTTCCCTATAGGTTGCAAGAATGCAAGCAGGGCCTTCCTACCTCTATGTTTGTCTGTAATTACCCAGTTTTGTTCTATCACTGTAGTTTCCAATTGTACAGCGCAACGGAATATGCTGCGCTATATAAAAAACTGTTAATAAATAAATAGCTGTGCTGCGATGCGTGTGCCCGTGCGTATGCATTGCAGCAACGGTGCATATGGACACATCTGTATGATGCGGTAGGCCAAGTGTGTTCAACCAACCAAAGCGTGCCCATTTCAGAGTGCGACCGCACACCCAAGAGTAATATACCTATCTTATAAAATGATCCTTGTTTTTACAAAATAGTTCGACAGAGTAAGAGGAAAAAATAGTCCTGTTCATGTTCTTTGAACAGATCATAATTGCACCAGTCATCTTTAGTGAGGATTGATGGCAGGTCCTGTAAGTTATGTAGTATTTCTGTCAGAAATATCTATCTATGTCGATTAGTGAAGCAGTGCTGTGCTGCTGTCAGTGAGGCAGGGATGTGCTGCTGTCAGTGAGGTAGGGATGTGCTGCTGTCAGTGAGGTAGGGATGTGCTGCTGTCAGTGAGGCAGGGATGTGCTGCTGTCAGTGAGGCAGGGATGTGCTGCTGTCAGTGAGGTAGGGATGTGCTGCTGTCAGTGAGGCAGGGATGTGCTGCTGTCAGTGAGGCAGGAATGTGCTGCTGTCAGTGAGGCAGTGACGTGCTGCTGTCAGTGAGGCAGGAATGTGCTGCTGTCTGTGAAGCAGGAATGTGCTGCTATCAGTGAGACAGTAATGTGCTGTGGTCAGCGAGGCAGTGATGTGCTGCTGTCAGTGAGGCTGCAATGTACAAGCTGTCTGTGAGGCTGTGATATGCTGCTGTCAGTGAGGCTGCAATGTGCAAGCTGTCAGTGATGCTGTGATGTGCTGCTGGCAGTGATGCAGGAATGTGCTGCTGTCAGTGAGGCAGTGAAGTGCTGCTGTCAGTGAGGCAGGAATGTGCTGCTATCAGTGAGACAGTGATGTGCTGCTGTCAACGAGGCAGTGATGTGCTGCTGTCAGTGAGGCAGGGATGTGCTGCTGTCAGTGATGAAGGAATGTGCTGCTGTCAGTGAGGCAGGAATGTGCTGCTGTCAGTGAGGCAGTGATGTGCTGCTGTCAGTGAGGCTGCAATGTGCAAGCTGTCAGTGAGGCTGTGATGTGCCGCTGTTAGTGAGGCTGCAATGTGCAAGCTGTCAGTAAGGCTGTGATGTGCTGCTGGCAGTGAGGCAGGGATGTGCTGCTGTCAGTGATGCAGGAATGTGCTGCTGTCAGTGAGGCAGTGAAGTGCTGCTGTCAGTGAGGCAGGAATGTGCTGCTATCAGTGAGACAGTGATGTGCTGCTGTCAGCGAGGCAGTGATGTGCTGCTGTCAGTGAGGCAGGGATGTGCTGCTGTCGGTGATGCAGGAATGTGCTGCTGTCAGTGAGGCAGTGACGTGCTGCTGTCAGTGAGGCAGAAATGTGCTGTCAGTGAGGCAGTGATGTGCTGCTGTCAGTGAGGCTGCAATGTGCAAGCTGTCAGTGAGGCTGTGATGTGCCGCTGTCAGTGAGGCTGCAATGTGCAAGCTGTCAGTGAGGCAGTGATGTGCTGCTGTCAGTGATGCAGGAATGTGCTGCTGTCAGTGAGGCAGTGACGTGCTGCTGTCAGTGAGGCAGTGACGTGCTGCTGTCTGTGAAGCAGGAATGTGCTGCTATCAGTGAGACAGTAATGTGCTGTGGTCAGCGAGGCAGTGATGTGCTGCTGTCAGTGAGGCTGCAATGTACAAGCTGTCTGTGAGGCTGTGATATGCTGCTGTCAGTGAGGCTGCAATGTGCAAGCTGTCAGTGAGGCTGTGATGTGCTGCTGGCAGTGAGGCAGGGATGTGCTGCTGTCAGTGATGCAGGAATGTGCTGCTGTCAGTGAGGCAGTGAAGTGCTGCTGTCAGTGAGGCAGGAATGTGCTGCTATCAGTGAGACAGTGATGTGCTGCTGTCAACGAGGCAGTGATGTGCTGCTGTCAGTGAGGCAGGGATGTGCTGCTGTCAGTGATGAAGGAATGTGCTGCTGTCAGTGAGGCAGTGACGTGCTGCTGTCAGTGAGGCAGGAATGTGCTGCTGTCAGTGAGGCAGTGATGTGCTGCTGTCAGTGAGGCTGCAATGTGCAAGCTGTCAGTGAGGCTGTGATGTGCCGCTGTCAGTGAGGCTGCAATGTGCAAGCTGTCAGTAAGGCTGTGATGTGCTGCTGTCAGTGATGCAGGGATGTGCTGCTGTCAGTGATGCAGGGATGTGCTGCTGTCAGTGATGCAGGAATGTGCTGCTGTCAGTGAGGCAGTGAAGTGCTGCTGTCAGTGAGGCAGGAATGTGCTGCTATCAGTGAGACAGTGATGTGCTGCTGTCAGCGAGGCAGTGATGTGCTGCTGTCAGCGAGGCAGTGATGTGCTGCTGTCAGCGAGGCAGTGATGTGCTGCTGTCGGTGATGCAGGAATGTGCTGCTGTCAGTGAGGCAGTGACGTGCTGCTGTCAGTGAGGCAGAAATGTGCTGTCAGTGAGGCTGTGATGTGCCGCTGTCAGTGAGGCTGCAATGTGCAAGCTGTCAGTGAGGCTGTGATGTGCTGCTGTCAGTGAGGCAGGGATGTGCTGCTGGCAGTGAGGCAGGGATGTGCTTCTGGCAGTGAGGCAGGGATGTGCTTCTTTTCTGTGAGTAGTGTCTCTGTGATTGATGATAGTGTTTACAGTTGTGGTGTGATATAGCTGTGGCTCTGTGGTCAGGTTTTGGTGACAGTTGGAAGTAGTTCAGGTGTGCAATCATTGAGAAATAATGCACGGTCATGTGATCTAGTGTGTCCAATCATGTTAGTGGGCTTTCTGTCATTAGAACACCTTACTATATGTTATAGATATACCACTCTTGGGTGTGTGGTCACGCTGTAATATACACACGCCCAGTAGCGGATCTTGCCACGGGCAAGCAGGACTTTTGCCCGGGGCGCCGCCTTCCGGAGGGCGCAGGGCGCCATCCGGAGGGCGCCGCATCAGGGCAAGATCCGCTGCTGCTGTGCACCCCGCTGCCGATGTGGAGGGAAACTAGACGCGTACGCGTCTATTTTCTCTTCGTGGAGAGGTCCTTTACTGTGCGGTGCGCGATGACGTCATCGCGCACCGCACAGCAAAGGTCCTCTCCACGAAGAGAAAATAGACACTACGCGTCGTTTCCCTTCGTGAAGAGGACCTTTGCTGTGCGGTGCGCGATGACGTCATCGCGCACCGCACATCATTTCAGTCTGTACAGGGGGCGTAAATGACCACGCCCCCTGTACAAAGCCACGCCCGCTATTGTCGCCTGGGGCGCACAGCGCCCAAGAACCGGCCCTGCACACGCCTTGGTGTAAATTCAACCACCGAAGGCGTGCGTATATCAGAACCTGACCACACACACGAGAGTGGTATATCCTACCTTATAAAATGATCCCTATTGTGACAAAATAGTTATATGTGGAGATAATGTAGTGTGAAACAGATGTTTTCTGATTTTGAAGTGGCTGCTCAGGGAAGTTATGTTCAATTTTTTTGGATAGATCATTATTGTACAAATCATGTGTGATGAGGTCTGATGTGATATCAATTGAGATATGTGGTAAATTTTACATTTTGGGAAACGTTTCTGTCAGAAATATATGTCATAGTGAGACAGTGATGTTTTGCTTTCTTGTGAGCAGTGTCTGTGTGAGAGCTGGTACTTGTCACACGCCAGAGGCGGCATTCGCCGTGCTTACCCTTGCGTGCCTGCTGGTCTGTGTTGCGGCCTCCGCCTTCGGTGGGCCATGGGCTCCGGCGTCTGGCTGGCGCGGCTCCTGGCGGTTCTCCAGGGCAGGGGCGCCGCCATGACATCCGGCATCATGTGGGCAGGGAGCAGGTGACGTCATCAGACTGTTCCACCAATCCAGCGGTGGCGGGAGATTCAAAGTCAGACGCCGGACAGAGCCTCGGTGCCTGAGTATCGTCTTTTCCCGAAGTGGATGCCAGCGCTCTTGTTCCCGGCGAGAATCTCTGAAGTTGCACTCCAGTGTCTCCGGCACTTCCAGGTGCCAGTTCGCTGCACAGGCTCCAGCGTTCCCAGCGGCTGGTGTGTCTCTCTGCGGTCCAGTCACCAGTGCTCCTAGGAATCAGCGTGGGCTGCGGGCCCTAATCACCATTCTCAAGTTCTGCAAATCATCAGCGACTTAAACCACTGCACTTCAGTTCTACGAATCATCAGCGTCTCAGTCACCGTTCACAAGTTCTACGAATCATCAGCGTCTTAAACCACTGCACTTAAGTTTTCAAATCATCAGCGTCTCAGTCACCGTTCTCAAGTTCTACAAATCATCAGTGTCTCAGTCACCATTCTCAAGTTCTACAAATCATCAGCGTCTTAAACCACTGCACTTAAGTTCTTCAAACCATCAGCGTCTCAGTCACCATTCTCAAGTTCTACAAATCATTAACGTCCAAAACCACTGCACTTAGTCCTTCAAATCACCAGCGTCCTAATCTCCGTTCACAAGTTCTTCAAGTCATCTGTGTCTTTAACCACCGTTACAAGTTCTTCAGTCACCAGTATCTTTAACATTGCTCACTAACCCTTCAATGGGCCTGGACATTCCCTCATAAGTTCCCTTAATGCTATATGACTTTGAGTTGTTCTTTTCCTGCAATAAAGCTCTTCAATATTTCACCAAACCTTACTGTCAGAGTCCTGTATGAGGAAATCCTATATCAGGCCACCCCTGTTCCGGCCAAGTTGTGGTTCCTCTTCCCAACCATCGGAAGAATCCCAGAGTTCACAACACCCTCAATCTAGGTCAGTGACAGTATACTCAGGCCCCATGGATCCGGGGAATCGGAACCCAGAGGCAAGCACCATGCAGGACCTGGTTTCCCGAATAGAGTCAGGAAGCAGCACAGAATCAGGTGATGCATTATCTCCAGGAATTATCTGGCCGGCTGGATCAAATCCAGACTTCTCTGGCTTCAGTGGTTTCAGCTCCAGTTCCAGTATCCGCTCCAGTGGTTGTCTCTAGCAATGTTCCGTCCATGTCCGGAACCAGGTCACGCCTTCAGCTTCCTACTCCTCCTCGTTATAACAAGAACCCAAAGAATTGCTGTGGTTTCCTCAATCAGTGTGAGGTACATTTCGAACTCCTTTCACATAACTTTCCTACTGATCGGTCTAAAGTTGCATACATTATCTCTTTGCTTGAGGGTTCAGCGTTGGAGTGGGTGTCACCATTATGGGAGCGATCAGATCCGTTGGTTTCTAGTTATACCAACTTCATCACGTCATTCCGAAGGATCTTCGATGAGCCCGGCAGGACGACCGCTGCCTCTGCTGACTTGCTCCGTGTTCGACAAGGCTCTCGTTCAGTGGGACAGTATGTGATTCATTTTCAAACCATAGCTTCAGAACTGTGCTGGAATAATGATGCCCTTCGGGCTGCTTTTTGGAATGGGCTCTCTGATCTTTTAAAGGACGAGTTGATCACTAGAGATTTGCCAGATTCCTTGGAACAGTTGATCTCACTCTGTGTAAAGGTGGATCTTCACATGCAGGAACGAGGTGGTGAACGTAGTCGGTCAGATCGGTCAAGATTCCGGTCTCTTCCGTCTAAGCAAAAAGTTATTCCGAGTCCAGACGAACCCATGCAGATTAATCGGTCTCGGCTGTTCCCAGAAGAATGTTAGCGTCGTCGTGAGGGTAGACTCTGCCTCTACTGTGGAGCTGTGGATCATTTTCTCAAGTTTTGCAAGTCTCGTCCGGGAAACGGGCAGTCCTAGATTGTTCTGGAGAAGTTGAGCTAGGGGTTTCTTCTCAATCTTCTCCGGCAGTAGACTGTTTACTCTATGTGTCTATGTTTTCTGAGTCAGTAGTCAAAACCGTTAAGGCACTGTTGGACTCAGGGGCTGCGGGGAATTTTATTTCCCTTTCCTGTGCCCGGAATCTGGGCTTACAGTTACGGTCGGTCGAACGACCTATTACGATAACTGCTATTAATGGTACCCAAATTTCTAATGGTCTGATTTCAAGTTGTACAATGCCAATCAAACTGCAAGTGGGAGCTTTGCACCAAGAACATCTGGAGTTCCTTGTGATTCGGGAGATGCCTCACGATCTCTTTCTTGGTCTTCCTTGGCTCAAGCTTCACAATCCTCATGTCGACTGGAGGTCGACACAGATAATTTTTTGGAGTCCATTTGTCATTCAAATTGTCTCACTCCAGTATACCCACTCCGTGTATCTTCCAAGTCGGATGAAGGGCTTATTCCAGAGGCTTATCGGGAGTTTTCAGATGTGTTCTCGGAACAGGCGGCCGATCAGTTACCACCGCATAGACCCTGGGACTGTCCTATTGAGCTCATTCCGGGGAAAATGCCACCTCGGGGTCGCACTTATCCTTTATCAGTACCCGAGACTCAAGCTATGTCGGAATACATCAAGTCTAATCTGCAGAAGGGATTCATCCGCCCCTCTACTTCCCCGGCGGGAGTAGGTTTCTTTTTTATGAAGAAAAAGGAGGGAGGCCTGAGGCCATGTATCGACTATCGTGGTCTAAATGATGTCACCATTAAGAATAAGTATCCTTTGCCGCTCATCACGGAGCTTTTTGATAGAGTTCGCGGAGCCCGAGTCTTCACCAAACTCGATTTAAGGGGAGCTTATAATTTGATACGTATCCGACAGGGGGACGAATGGAAGACGGCCTTCAATACTAGGGACGGGCATTATGAGTATATGGAAATGCCGTTCGGCCTCAGCAACGCCCCCGCCGTCTTCCAGGGATTCATTAATTAAATCTTTCGGGATATGTTATACCTAAATGTAGTGGTATATTTGGATGACATTCTGATATTTTCTAAGAATCTCACTGAGCACAGAGTACAGGTTAAAGAGGTACTTCTTCGATTGCGAGAGAACCATCTATACGGCAAGATTTCCAAGTGTACCTTTGAGGTCCCCTCTATTCCATTTCTGGGTTACATCATTTCGGGCACGGAGCTGCGTATGGATCCGGAGAAACTCTCTGCCATTCGGGACTGGACTCAGCCTCTTTCCTTGAAAGCGGTGCAATGATTTCTGGGATTTGCAAATTACTACCGGACATTCACAAGGGGTTTCTCTACCGTTGTGGCGCCTATTACTGCCCTAACCAAGAATGGGGCTGACCCAAGCCATTGGTCCTCTGAAGCTGTAGCAGCGTTCGCTCAGTTGAAGGCAGCCTTTATGACCGCTCTGGTACTTCAGCAACCAGACTTTTTAAAACCATTCTTTTTGGAGGTTGATGCTTCTACGGTAGGCATTGGTGCCGTGCTTTCGCAGTACGCTCCAGATGGGAAGTTACATACATGTGGTTTCTATTCTCGCAAGTTCTCTCCTGCTGAACTAAATTACACCATTGGAGACAAAGAGCTATTGGAAATAAAATCTGCCTTGGAAGAATGGAGATATCTTTTGGGAGGTGCTAAACACCTAATTACGATTTTCACTGATCACAAGAATTTGCTGTATCTCAAGACGGCCCAGTGCTTGAATCCCCGTCAAGCTAGATGGGCGCTCTTCTTTGCCCGATTTTCATTTGTCATTAAGTACCGGGCTGGAACTTTTAACACCAAGGCTGATGCCCTATCCCGTTCCTTAACGACTTCGGATGAGGAGAATTCCGTTGAAAAGGCTGTGATTCTCAGTCCAGTTTCTATTTCAGCGGCTCCCACCGCATTGGGTCCTCCTCCTGGAAGAATGTCTGTGCCAGCTAAATTTCGACCAAGATTGTTGCAGTGGGCTCACATTTCCAAGTTTTCTGGTCATCCTTGAGTTCAAAAGATGTGGGAATTTCTACAAAGATCTTACTGGTGGGACACTATGAAGAAGGATGTTCAAGATTATGTCAACTCGTGTCCTCAATGTGCTCAGCACAAAATTCTTCGTCTGCCTCCTGCGGGGTTGCTGCACCCATTGTCCATTCCTAAGAGGCCTTGGACCCATATCTCTATGGATTTTGTTACTGAACTGCCCCTCCCTAAAGGTCATAACACTGTCTGGGTGATTATTGACCGTTTCTCTAAGATGGCACATTTTGTTCCGTTGACCGGGTTACCATCAGCTTCTAAGTTGGCTTTGCTATTTATCTGGGAGCACTTCCGCCTGCACGGGTTGCCTCTGGAAATAGTCTCTGACCGGGGGGTACAGTTTACTGCAAGATTCTGGAGAGCCCTCTGTACCGCCTTACAAATAAAACTCAAGTTTTCATCTGCTTACCATCCACAAACCAATGGGCAAACTGAACGCGTCAATCAAGATTTAGAGACTTTTCTCCGTGTTTATCTCTCCCCCTCGCAAGATAATTGGGTGGAGCTGTTGCCTTGGGCCGAGTATGCCCATAATCATCTATACCACTCTTCGACTGGTGAGTCTCCATTTTTTATTAATTATGGATTTCATCCCCAAGTTCCAGAATTACCCATTTGTCCTCCGGAAGAAGTTCCGGCTGCAGCCTCTACTCTCCGGCACTTCAGTCAAATCTGGAGTCGAGTCCATGTTAACCTCAAGAGAGTCTCCGGCCGCTATAAATTCTTTGCGGATAGGAAGCGACGGGCAGCTCCTCAATACAAGGTTGGTGACAGGGTATGGCTCTCTACCCGCAATCTCCGTTTAAAGGTGCCCACTATGAAGTTCGCTCTGAGGTTCATTGGTCCTTACCCCATGTTACAAGTCCTGAATCCAGTTGTTTGCAAATTGGGATTGCCTTCCCATCTACGGATACCAAATTCCTTTCATGTTTCTCTTCTTCGCCCTCTTGTTTTGTACCGGTTTCATTCCAAGTTCCCAAGGCCAACCTCTGCAGAGGCTGAAGATGGTATGGACTTTGAAATCAAAGCTATTCTTGACTCTCGCTATCTTCACAAGAATCTACAGTATTTGGTGGAATGGAAAGGTTTTGTCCCCGAGGAAAGGAGCTGGGTCAAGGCTACTGAAGTTACGGCTCCCCGACTGGTGCGGATCTTCCATTCCAGACATCCATCAAAACCTGGAAAGTGTCCAGGGGCCACTCCTGGAGGAGGGGGTACTGTCACACGCCAGAGGTGGTGTTCGCTGCGCTTACCCCTGCGTGCCTGCTGGTCTGTGTTGTGGCCTCCGCCTTCGATGGGCCACGGGCTCCGGCGTCTGGCTGGCGCGGCTCCCGGCGGTTCTCCAGGGCAGGGGCGCCGCCATGACACCCAGCATCACGTGGGCGGGGAGCAGGTGATGTCATCAGACTGTTCCGCCAATCCAGCAGTGGCGGGAGATTCAAAGTCAGACGCCGGACAGAGCCTCGGTGCCTAAGTATCGTCTTTTCCCGAAGTGGATGCCAGCGCTCTTGTTCCCGGCGAGAATCTCTGAAGTTGTACTCCAGTGTCTCCGGCACTTCCAGGTGCCAGTTCGCTGCACAGGCTCCAGCGTTCCCAGCGGCTGGTGTGTCTCTCTGCGGTCCAGTCACCAGTGCTCCTAGGAATCAGGTGGGCTGCGGGCCCTAATCACCGTTCTCAAGTTCTGCAAATCATCAGTGACTTAAACCACTGCACTTAAGTTCTACGAATCATCAGCGTCTCAGTCACCGTTCTCAAGTTCTACAAATCATCAGCGTCTCAGTCACCATTCACAAGTTCTATGAATCATCAGCGTCTTAAACCACTGCACTTACGTTTTCAAATCATCAGCGTCTCAGTCACCGTTCTCAAGTTCTACAAATCATCAGCGTCTCAGTCACCGTTCTCAAGTTCTACAAATCATCAGCGTCTTAAACCACTGCACTTAGTCCTTCAAATCACCAGCGTCCTAATCTCCTTTCACAAGTTCTTCAAGTCATCTGTGTCTTTAACCATCGTTACAAGTTCTTCAGTCACCAGTATCTTTAACATTGCTCACTAACCCTTCAATGGGCCTGGACATTCCCTCATAAGTTCCCTTTATGCTATATGACTTTGAGTTGTTCTTTTCCTGCAATAAAGCTCTTCAATATTTCACCAAACCTTACTGTCAGAGTCCTGTATGAGGAAATCCTATATCAGGCCACCCCTGTTCCGGCCCAGTTGTGGTTCCTCTTCCCAACCATCGGAAGAAACCCCGAGTTCACAACACCCTCAATCTAGGTCAGTGACAGTACTGTTTAAACTTGTGGAGTGATACAGCTGTTCAAATTACAATTGAAAGTAGGTCAGGCCTGAGGTGTGCGGTCATTGGGAGATAGTGCATGGTGACGTAATCTAAGGTATCCAATCATGATGGTGAAATCTGTCCTGATATGCCACACCATTTTAGAAAAACAAAACAAAAAACTATATATATATATATATATATATATATATATGTATAGAGAGAGAGAGAGAGATCTGGTAGCACACCAATCAACTCACATGTAGAGTCCCGGTGCCAGCAGTAGGTATCTCTGCGAACATCCATGTAGTAACGGTTGCATTAAGTGAGTAAGTGACTGGCACTGGAATTAGCACCCATCGCTATTTATTGCATACCAAGTTGCCTGTTTGATCATTCGAAATTGAACTTTGCTGTGTCCTTAAGATGGCTGAAGGTACTAGTGGTATGTGTGACCCTATGTTTGAATCGGTGAATCTTTCCAAAGTTACACAGGGTACATCTTTATCTTTCTCTGAATCAGAAGCAGAGAGTATACTGTTTAAAGACTCTGTGGGTGATGATATGGAATTCAAATCTAAAGAGCATTTATACAGAGACTGGATCAAACTTAGACAACGTGAAATGGATTTTTATTATCACGGCTTGACCCTGAGTGATTATTATAAGGAAAAACGCATTCTGCGGAGCTTTAGGGTCACAAATTGCCGACACAATACCACCTTTTTTAAAAGATGGATAGCTGTCTTTAACAAATGTAGTTATGACTTAATGCTGCTGGTTATCGAGGAGGCGGGCAAGTAATTGGCTATGACTCGTGATAAGATCTTGACATTCGGGTCTGCATATAAAACTACATTTTTGGAGGATACTTCTGTGGATTGGATGGACAAACTAACTAAACATGTGGCCACATACAAATGGGTATTAGTGCAATTCAAAAAACATAAGCTCAATAAAGTGATTGCGGATTATGAACAGAAAATAGTGTACATGTGGATTGTTAATAATCGTGGTGAAAGGGCCTGTCCACAGCGCAATTTCAATCATGGTAATCATGGTTATTCTCAGTCCAATGTTCTGATAACCATTGACTCTGATCTTAATGAGGAAAATATGAGTGGTGATAATAGCAATGCCCCTTTAGGGGTACGTACTCGGCGCCAATTAAAAGGTCCTCAAGGTGCCCGACGTGTAGAGGTGGCAAGAGGACGTGGACGTGGTCGTGGAAGGGCCGGCAGGCCACCCCTGCCCAGCAGATAGTTATCAATCTTTCTACACGTATGTTGTCTGAGGCAGAACTGTCAGTATTAAACCGGGGACTTACTTATGTACCGACTAGTAATTTTGACAGTTTTAAGTGGGAAATTGAAAAATACCGCCTAAACCGTCAGTTACATTTATATGAACAGTTTAATGGACTAAACAAGATGCTGACATCAAAACGTGATGAATACAGTATTCCTTCTTCCTTGCGTAAATTACTACCAAAGTCCACATTCAAACCTTATACTAATAATGCATCTATCAAGACATTCTCACGTATGTTGGATTGTGAAATTAATAAAAATGTGTTGCATTCTAATCAGATTGTGCATATCAACCTATATAGTGTGGAGATGCGGGCTTTAAAGGATCTTTCTGGGTACCATGATATTATAATTCACCCCGCAGATAAAGGCGGGGTGATTGTAATTCAAGATTTGGCACAATACAAGTTATAAATAGAACGTCAACTTGCAGATGCCCAGGTGTATAGGACTTTGGACAGTTATCCCACTGATATTTTCATCTTAAAAACTGCTGTAGATGATGGCAGGATATCCCAAACATTAGCAGATGCTTTAATACCAAAACATCCTACTGTGCCATTATTAGATACATTGCCTAAGATACACAAAAATATGCAAACACCCCCTAGTCAACCAATTATCTCGGCCAGGGGTTCATTGTTCCAAAACTCTGCAGTGTACCTTGATAGCCTTTTACAGCCTTGCATTATTGATAATGAATTTTATTTATTGGACACCACCTCTTTCTTAAACAAACTATCAGGAGTGACATTACCCCCTGGTAGTTTGTTATGCAGTGCTGATATAGCAAGTTTATATACTGTTATTCCAAATAATGAAGGTATTTGTGCTATACGTGATTTGATTTCTAGACATCCAGCTTACACTGGCCCAGATACTAATTTGTTTTGTGAGCTTTTAGAGATGATTCTGACCTACAATTATTTCTTCTATGACGGGCGGGGGAGTTTATCTGCAGGCATCTGACATTGCGATGGGGTCGAATGTGGCCCCATCATACGCCAACGCCTTTATGTTCAAAATGGAACAAGATATCTTCTTTTCTAATCTGGTAATAGCAAGTAATATTCTATATTATGGCCGCTACATCGATGATGTTTTTATTATTTGGACTGGGACTAAAGCATCTCTAGAGTCCTTTATGACAACACACGATTGGCGTGATTGCCCGATAAAATTTACATATGTCATTGATGAAGCAAGTGTCAATTTTCTAGATGAACAGGTCATGATTCAGGGTAACAAACTAATCACTGCACTCTACAAAATAACCACGGATAGGAATTCTATCCTACATGCGGGTAGTTGTCACCTGAAGCCTTTGAAATATGGCCTCCACTATTTCCAATTCATTCGAGCTTGCCGCACTTGTAGTGATGCTAATACAGCCATTGAGAATATTGATAGAATGATCTCCGACTTTTTAGTCAGGGATTACGACCTTGATTATTTAAATGGGGCTAAATCTAAATCACTTAATATATCTCACTCTAAACTCTTACAAGGGAGAGAGAAGCAATTGGTTAAATCGAAGATGCCATGGGTTACTTATTTTAATGAAGCAAGTAACATTATTAACCACACTAGTAAACAACTGTGGCCCATTATCAAATCAGATAGGTCTTTGAATTTAACAAATATGGATATTATGAATTGTTACACTAGCGGTAGAAATATTCGAGACATGGTAGTCAGGACGGATGTCAGTGACATGCGGGCACAAAATGATACTAGTTTTTTGGGACGTAAGGATGGTTGTTATCGCTGTTTAGATTGCACTACATGCAGATCACTTGTAGTAAGCACCCACTTTTGTCATCCCTATAGTGGAAAGAAATATTTTATAAAATATTGTGTGACCTGTACAACTCATTTCATTATCTATTTAATTACGTGTCCTTGCAGTTTGAGCTACGTAGGTAAAACTGAATGCACTCTTCAGGAACGGATGGCTATGCATCGTTTTGCCATCCACAATGCCCTCACCAAAAAGAAGTGTGATCAAGCTGTGCCTTAAAATTTTGCCCAGGTGGGCCACAGTTTGGCCACTCTTCGCTATATGATGATAGATCACATTCCGTTTAACATCAGAAGAGGTGATCATGCATTGTCATTACTTACATGTGAGGCACGTTGGATCCATTACTTACAGACACTATCCCTTCGGGGGTTAAATGAGCAGTCTGGCATTTATGCCTGTATATGATTCTGTGGTTATCAGAGTATCACATTGTTTGGAATACACTGTATAAGTTTGCAATATGTGTAACAAATTGTATCAGTCTCTTTGCTTTCTGTTCTACAGGAGATGACTTTATTACTGACAACTTGCTTGTATTATATAGCTATCTCGATGATAGAATCATGATTATGTATATTTATTGTATGATTCAGAGATGTGGGATCACCGATTCTATTACTTTCAGCATTTTATAAATGTTTTTTTATATATTTTTTTCATGTTTGTTTAGATGGGCATTATGGTAACGGACGGAGTGTGATGATGTCACTTGTGGACGCCGTCCCTCTACTTTAAGATGCCGCCACCTGCTATGGTTCAAGGACAGTGTTTGTTGTTCATGTTGTGTATTCCTTGACGACGAAGAAAATAAATCTTTGAAATGCTGCAGTTTAACTGCTGTCTATATTATGATTTATCGCTGAGTGCTGTAGGATGACCGTTACTATATATATATATATATATATATATATATATATAAATAAACACCCAGCCTACAGCCCCTTGACAACCGGTTGTGATGATAATTAGCTTGAAACCTTCTGCTGGGAAAATTACCTACACAATGGTGAATAACACATTGCAGTTGGTTTCATAGTTTATCTCAGTAAGACAAAAAAAACAACAAACAAACAAACAGACTTTCTCATTTATAAGATGTATAGATACAAATATATAGATCCTGTCTTTATATACCACATTAATACACTATACAGGTTATAGCGGCTATTGATACTGACTTCCCAGTGTCTAAACATTAATGAGCACTGCATTAAGTCTAGTAAAGGGTTCAGTATGAAATGCCGGTGGACGGGATCCCGGCTATCATGATCCCGACAGCGGGATCACATCCGCCAGAATGCCGGCAGCGAGGCGAGCACTAGAAATCCCCCTGTGGGCTCGCTGCGCTCACCAGATAGCATGTTTAGTGGTCCTAATGAACTAGACAAGAATGTCCTTGTCAATAGATTTATTCAGTCGTGTCACAGTGAAGATAGCAGACGAGACAGAAAAAGCTTGGATTAATGTTACCATGGAGACCTTTGTACATACTGGCAGCATAGCAATATTTTTGTACTTTCACCTTTGTTTGTGGTGATTTACTTAAATATGTATTAAATGAAAGCCAGTGCCTTATATAAGACTTGTGACAAAGCTTTGTCAGTGATGTCTTTAAAATAATAAAGAAGGTTGTCATCAGAAATGTTGTAACTGTGAAATGTTCTGTGTTTTTTTTCTGTGTTTTTTTTCTTTGATATTGGCGTATTATTACAAGGCTGTGGTGTGCACAATGCTCAGCTGATTAGAATAGCTCTAATATGCAGGACTGTGGTGTTCTTCTTCCTTTTTTTCCCAACATACTGTAACCCTCCTACCCCTTCTCTATAATGAGGGTTATGGATAATTTAGTGTGCCTCCACCCAAGCAAATGGATAAACACCCGGGTGGCTTGGGAAAACCCTACCTAAACTAGGCTGTGGGTGTTGTGATTGTGTTACTGTTAATATACACTCAATATAATAAAATCACCTCACATTCCTTACCAATTACTTTCTCTTTTCTCCGAAGGTATACTTCAAGGTACAGGACTCTCCAGGATCGGGATGGATCTCGTTGATACACCGGACACTCGTATTTAGGTAAGTAATTTTATTGTCACAATCACCATTTAATTAATCATAAGGTATACTGTATATGAGTAAAATGAGATTTAAATAATACACAATACAAATAATTATTACAATATTATGTTACAACATAAATGCATGCAATACAAAAATATATATATAATAACCACAGTCGGATAGACCATGGACCCGGGGTTTACTTAGTACCTGCTGCGCAGTTTACCTACTCATTTACCTAAGTGATTACTGTACCGTTCAATATTCAGGAGGGCCCAGACTGTTGAGTTCACATCCAGTATGCATACAGCAATTGGAGTATCTATATAATAATCTGAGAGAGGTAGTAATCTACTGAAGAAATAGAAGCACTGTATCTAGAGTACATAGACACAGTGTACCTCTAGTTGGTTGAGTCAAGAGAGGTATGTAAGAGTAATTCTCTTAATCATTGAAATCCGCAAATGGAGCTGGGTTGTGTCACTATATCAATATTAGCAATTTGGTCCTGAACTGGGGAAATTCCACTCATCTACTTCTCCGTGAAGGCTGACATGATATAATTCTTGAACAACCCCAAGATATAAGCGAGGGTCTGTACACTGTAACCGTCCCCGGATAATTTCATATAATAGTTACATAATTTATAGGTGCAGTTCATATCCAAAAATGCCTATGGAGCAGATATGTACTTAGAGTACAAGTTTGCGAGGGGTTATAGGGTGTCCTCGTGGATATATTTAGGCCGTGGAGGTGTCACTACTATCAGCAGGGATGGCCGGATTGGGTACCACTTTTCCGACTATAACACTCCCCTAATGTTGGACCCCTGCTGAAAACTATAATTTCAACCAAGCGATTTCGTCCCCCACTAATAATCTTTTTTTCATCAGTCCCCAACTTCCTCGGCATACTCAAATAGTCGATCCGGATAGATACAAGATAGTAATTTAATGACATGGGAAGCTCTGTTATGAACCCAAGGATATCCTTTTTGGATCTATGGAGGGAAACTCCTTGACTTGACCCATTTCTAGGTTTGTATATTCTCTTCAGGGGTTATAATTGTCTACCATACCGTCATTAGGAGCTTGCAAAAGACGTTGTTATCAGCTCACTAATAATATTATATTCATATACTGTCATTAGGGGATAGTATTAGTGGTGAGGATCAGCTTTCCGTTTATCTTGTCTATTCAGCTCACATTTATGGCTCTCACAGTCCCCTTGTCAGTATAGGAGCTCCCATCCATCTTGATACAATGTTGCTGCGTCACTCAGCTCCCCTGGCAACCGCTGCTCTTGGCGGATTCCTCTCCCTCCTTCCTCCTTATCACGGCCGGCGTCAGCACTTATGACGATCTCCACTCTCAGCGGCTCCGGAGTGGGGTAGCTGACTCCGTCCTCCACTGGATACACTCTGGTCTATGTTCAGGTACCGAAAGCTCCCGTTGGCCGCCAAGACACCTGATTGTCTCCCCTTCACGATCCGGCTTCCTCTGTCCCTCTCTCTAGTCGCGGGGTTGTTGTGTCTCTATCTCACGAGCCCTCTCCCTTTTTATCCCCAGCATGCGGGCGCTTAACTCCCAGGCACGAGGAGATTCTAGAGAAATCTCTGCCCAGCGCATGCCATTTTATTCAGCATCGTTCATACTTCTCTGCCAAATAAATATAAACCAGCAGCTTTCTTCTAGTTCATAAATGTACACCCCTGAGTATTTTACATCATACATATTATACTATATATATATATATATATATATATATATATACACTAACTAACTTCCTAAATTTACATACATTTACCATTATCTCATATCAGTATATATACTTATTCCACAGAAAAATTAAACTATATTAATAGATCCCCCTAATATTAATATATATATATATATATATATATATATATATATATATATATATATATATATATATATATATATATATATCTCTATCCTAGGGTTACAATACTTTACTAAAAGGTTGTCAATCAAAACATTACGATAGGGTAACATCAATTTGTAAAACATATTGTAAAGGCATATCATAGGTATAAAAAACTGTGTTCCAAACACCAGTGTCATGTCCCAAACCTCAAAAGTCCACATATCAATCAAAGCAATTATACATGCATTTATAAACAATAACAGTATATACATGATAATATTATATGGCATTGGTGTCAGATGAGGATTCCACCGTAGAGATTTAACAATAAAAGGGGTATTTATAGAAACATCTGAGGGTAAGATTGTGTCTTTAAAGTGGTATAAAAAGATCTAGAAAGGTATATTATTATCACAAACTTCAAGGAGGTGAGGTGAAAGCATTTCTGTAAAATAATTTTTTGATGGACGCTCCTTCCTCTATAAAATAGAACTTCTGTGCTCTCAGTATGTGGTCCTCATTATGACTAGAAGTGAGCGGATTCAGTTCTCAGAGAACCAAACCCCCCAAAACATCCTGCCCCGAGCCAGTTTCCGAGTCCAGCTCTGGACTTCACGCCAGACTCGGAAACCAGAATGAGGCAAAACATCATCATCCCGCTGTCGTATTTGTGGGGGTTTTGGATTCCATATAAACAGCCATGCATTGCCGCCATTTTCACTCTGGACTTGGAGAGGGAGACAGACCTATGTCTATCTGTGGGTGGTGGCTTCTGGTAGGGTCAGTGTGTGCTCTGTAGTGTGTTCCTGTCACTGTGGTGTACCTGTGCTGTTAGGGGTGCTGTCCTGGTTGTCACTGGTGTTTCATGTGCTGTTAGGGGTGCTGCAGCTGTACATGGGTGTTGCTGTCCTGGCTGTCACTGTGTTGTATAGGGGGCAGGGGCACTGTCCTCCTGTATGTAGTGAAAATAAATGTACACTGTCCCTGTCTTGTATGCTGTTAAAATTCTGGGGTGCAGTAAAATAAATGTACACTGGCCCTGTCTTGTATGCTTTAAAAAATATGGGGTGCTGTACACTGGTCCTGTATGCTGTAAAAATACAGGGGTGCTGTTGTTAAAATAAAAGTACACTGGCCCTGTCTTGTATGCTGTAATAATTCTGGGGTGCAGTGAAAATCAATGTAAACTGGCCCTATCTTGTATTCTGTAAACATTTGGGGGTGCAGTAAAATAAATGTACGCTGGCCCTGTCTTGTATGCTGTAAAAATTCTGGGGTGCTATTTTTAAAATAAAAGTACACTGGCCTTGTCTTGTATGCTGTAATAATTCTGGGGTGCAGTGAAAATCAATGTACACTGGCCCTGCATGCTGTAAAAATACAGGGATGCTGCTGTTAAAATAAAAGTACACTGGTCCTGTATGCTATAAAAATACTGGGGTGCTGATGTTAAAATAAAAGTACACTGGTCCTGTATGCTGTAAAAATACAGGGGTACTGTTCTTAAAATAAAATTACACTGGCCTGTATGCTGTAAAATACAGGGGTGCTGCTGTTAAAATAAAATTACACTGGTCCTGTATGCTGTAAAAATACAGAGGTGCAGTGAATATACATGTACACTGGCCTTGTCTTGTATGCTGTAAAATTACAGGGTTGTTGTGAAAATATAGGGGTGCTGGTTACAATGTCTAGGCCTGACCTTCACAACACTGTGTTGGAAGAGGAGGCTCCTACCACTATTTGCACGCCATCTGCAAGTGCTGGTAGGAGCACCACCAGTCCAGTTGCTGATATTGAGATTCAGGATGTCACTGTAGAAGTACACCAGGATGAGGAGGATATGGTTGTAGCTGGCACTACGGAGAAAGTTGACGATGAGGATTCTGATGGTGATGTGGTTTGTTTGAATAAGGCCCCCGTGGAGACAGTTGTTGTCCATGGGTTGAAAAAGCCTATTGTCATGCCTGGGCAAAATACCAAAAAAAAGCCACCTATTTGTTGTGCAATTATTTCTCCACAAATCCAGACAAGTGTCAAGCCATCTGTTGCCTTTGTCAATCTATAATAATTAGGGGTAAGGAAGTTAGCCACCTAGGAACATCCACCCCTATACGTCACCTGCAGTTCATTCATCATAAGTCATTGTCAAGTTCAGAAACTTTGGGTAATAGCGTAAGCAGTCCACTGACACCTAAATGATGTGGTTTGTTTGAATATTATTTCTCTGTGAGGATGAGGATGTAAACACTGAAGGGGGGGAATATGAGGATGAGGATGACATCTTGGCACTGTAGAGCCAGTTTGTGCAAGGAGAGATTATTTGCTTCTTTTTTGGTGTGGGCCCAAACAAACCGATCATTTCAGCCACAGTCGTGTGGCAGACCCTTTTGCTGAAATGATTGGTTTGTTAAAGTGTGCATGTCCTGTTTATACAACATAAGGGTAGGTGTGAGTGCCCAAGAACAATTCCATCTTGCACGTCTTTTCTTTGCCACATCATTACAGGGGTGCTGCCCTATATGGGGTGCTGCCCTATCAGTCCAGGGGTGATGCTCTACTGCCGTTTAAGTCCAGGGGTGCTGTTGCCTGTCTTCTGTGCTGTGTAAATCTCCAAGGGTGCTGCCCATGCTGTATAAATCCAAAGGTGCTGCCGTATAATTCTAGGGGTGCTGCTGTACTTGATCCTAAATTTAAATGAAAGCCTAGAGCAGATATAAAACAAGCTTCAACATCACAAACTGATTTGTGAAAACATAGCTGCAAAGGTGGAAATTGAAATTGCTATTTTTTTTTTTTTAAATATGTTTATTAAGGACGAAAATGGAAATACACACACATTACCACAATAACTGTAGAATATTGACAATAGGAAAATACAAGGATATCAATAAAAAAAAGGTTGATATATGGGAATGTATATCATAACATTTGTTCAAAACAAATCACATAAAAGTTCACATAAGAGAGTAGGGGAGTCAAGGGGGAGGTTCAAAATGTAGAATGGAAGATTAACAACATTTAGTGTCAGCAAGAAGTTAAACAATGCGATCAGGAGAGTACAAGAGTTGAGGCTAAAAGGGCGGTGATCCCTTCATGAGTACCTCAGTATTGTACCATGTAGTATGTTTAACTACCTTGCGTATGTTGTCACGAGTTGACTGAGATAGGGTTGCGATATAGGGCAGCCATATTGCAAAGAATTTGGAAGGGTTGGAGTCTGCTCTGAGAGAGCATTCTATCCAGTCCATTTGATATAGATATGTCAATCTAGGGAGCAGAAGGGTTATGGATATAGGGGTTTTATGTATCCACTGAGAAAGTATGGTCTTCTTGGCGGCTGCCGCAATCCGTGCTAATAACAATTTATTACCTGGGGATAGTGAAAGACAGTCGGGATCGTACTGATTCCAGAAAGCCCAAATTAAAGTAGCCGTGAAAGAAATATTCAAGGTCGATGTAATGTAGGTACAGATATCTTTCCAGAACAATTGTATTACCGGGCATGACCAGAGACAGTGGATGATATCGGCATCAGGAGAAGAACATTTGAAACATTGAGAGTTATCAGAGATGCCCGTAAGAAATCTAAGACGAGGAGTGTAGTATGCCCTATGCAAAATTTTTAAATGCATTTCTGAATAGGAAGAGGAAACTAAATGTTTATTAAGTAGTAAGTGCCAGCGTATTACAGTTTGTAGATCAGTTCCCGGCAAGGTATCCATCCATTTAGCTAGGCCTGTAGTTTGATTATTCAGATCTATCTTACGTCTGATGTATGCATAAATAAAGGATGTGGGGCAAAGAGAGTGAGGAGTCAATCGCAATTGGGTGTCTAGGGGAAAGTTGTAGTCTGCAGGCCGTAAGTGTGTTATCAGTCGCGTTGCAAAACTGCGGGCTTGAAAATATGCAAAGAGTGGTATATGTAGGTTCGGAAATCTGAGTTTCAATTGAGACAGGGTGAGTACTTCGGTGCAGGTGACATTCAATAGTTGATATATCAAACGCAAGCCGTGAGAATACCAATTTTTGATAATCGCGTCTGTCTCCCCTCCTTGAAAGTCTGGATTATTTAAGAGTGGTTGGAATAAGCAGCAGGTCACTGTAAGTCCCATGCGTTTTCGTATTTGGGTCCATGCCTTACACGGAGAAAATAATAATGGATTCGTGAAATTGCTATTTTGATAAAGTGTTTTTAAATAAAGTGGGGAGAGACCACATTTGTGGTCAAAGTAAGTGTGACTCAGAAGAGACTGAATCATAATCCAGTGCAACTGCCGGAGAGGTAAAAGTGATATTTTCTGCCGGAGCATTAGAGAGAGGTTCTTCTCAATTATTTCATGTTAGGGACTGACTCAAATGAATTGCTCCAATTAGTCAACCTTCATTTTGATTTATTATTGATATTCCACATTTTGGGATTATTTATTTAGAAGATTTGCATTTGTTGTACAGCGATCTTCTTTTCCTAAGGGCTGCGTAGGGTTATCGCAAGACCTTGCAGTGTTAGAAGAACAGAGTTTCAGTGATCTTGCATTGCATCAGCTTTTCATTGCACTACAGCACTAGATGGGCCAAGAGCTCCTATGAGGCACAAACAGTTACTAAATAAGGCCCAGTATGGAGTCTCATGGTGTCTTACAGCCAGGAAGATGTCTGGCTTGCCAGGCTGAGGCATGCTGTGGGCACAGAGGTTAGCATTGCTTCCTCCCACAGCCCTACTTATAGTATGAAATGAGTTTCGACTGTAGAGTGGTAAGCTCCACTAGGGTAGGGGCTCGATAACAAAAAATATTCACTGCACAGTCGTGCTTAGAACTTTACCGAACCCACCCAAACTCAACTTGCCCCATCCACTGCTGTGGGGGCTCAGGAGGGGCTGCTAAAACATCTAAGGGGCTGATTTATTTAAAAAATTAAATATGACTAAAATAAACAAGACACACAGGTATGCTCACATGCATGTAACTGGGACAGACAGGTATGCTCACATGCATGTAACTGGGACAGACAGGTATGCTCACATGCATGTAACTGGGATAGACAGGTATGCTCACATGTATGTAACTGAGACAGACCGGTATGCTCACATGCAGTGGCGTAACTAGAAATTTTTCTCCCCCAAGCCAAAAAATTATTCGGCGCCCCCCCCCCCCTCCCATACCCCCCATCATTGGCACTAGTAAAGGGAGAAATATGCGCGCGCCGCAGAAAAGGGGTGTGGCTTCATTGGAATGGGTGTGGCTTCACTTAAAGGGGCGTGGTATTGCAAGAAAAGACTACCTTATACCCCAGTTTTGCAACCTGCATGCCCAGACGTTAGCCACCACAGGAAAGAAAAATAATCCTGATTCATGCCCCTTACATTATTTGTCATTTTTCCTCCTTATAGTAATGCCCAGTATACATTATTCCACATACTGCAATGGCCTTAGCCATTATGCCACACACAACAATGCACATGACACAATATGCACACACTGTAATGCCCCCGACACATTATGCCACACACCGTAATGCCCCCGACACATTATGACAGGAATCGCAATGCCCGTTATACATTATGCTACACACCGTATCTGTGACACAGTATGACACATACCGCAATGCCCGTTATACATTATGCCACACCGCAATGACCCCGAGACATTATACCACAATGCCCGTGACATAGTATACAACACACCGTAATGCCTGACACATTATGACACACACCGCAATGTCCGTGATACATTATGCCACACACCGTAATGCCCATTACACATTAAGTTCTACAGTAAGGCTTCTAATTACTTTTAAATTACCTGCTCGTTGCCAGGGGTTTCATGCTCTTTGTTCCATGCACGGTGCCAGGGGTTTTCATGCTCAGGGTGTCATGCTCGTTGCCAGGGGTTTCATGCACTGGGTGTCATGCTCGTTGCCAGGGGTTTCATGCACTGGGTGTCATGCTCGTTGCCAGGGGTTTCATGCACTGGGTGTCATGCTCGTTGCTAGGGGGTAGTGCTTGTTGCTAGGGCTGTGCTCCCAGTGCCACATATGCCCCCAGTGCTAGATATTCCCCCCCAGTGCCAGGTATATGCCCCCAGTGCCAGATATTCCCCCACAGTGCCACATATGCCCCCAGTGCCAGATAGTCCCCCACAGTGCCAGGTATATGCCCCCAGTGCCAGATAGTCCCCCACAGTGCCAGGTATATGCCCCCAGTGCCAGATATTCCCCCACAGTGCCAGGTATATGCCCCCAGTGCCAGATAGTCCCCCACAGTGCCAGGTATATGCCCCCAGTGCCAGATATTCCCCCACAGTGCCAGGTATATGCCCCCAGTGCCAGATAGTCCCCCACAGTGCCTGCCCCCCTCCCCCTCCTTTGTGTTGGAGGGACACGGAGCGCACAGCGCGTGCCCCCCTGTGTCCCTCCTGGATTTCCTGCTGTCTAATAAAGGAAGTGCCGGTTCGTGATCCAATCAGAGCTCACGAACGGCTCTTCCTGTATTAGACAGCCGGAGAGCCAGGGAGGGACACAGGGGGGCGCGCGCTGTGCGCTCCGTGTTGTCACAACTGAGGGCCTGAGCTGACGGGAGGCAGCCTCAGTTGTAGGGGCTGAGATGTACCGGAACCTGGGAGGCTGTATCAGACCCCTGGACATGTAAGTAACATGAATAATAACTGCCCGAAGGCGTGACCACGACAACTTGGATAAAAGTCAATGATGTTTATTATGACAACTCCACAACACAGCAGCAGTAAAAGAAAACGTAAAAAGTCAGCAAAGAATAAATACAGTTCCTGGGTACTACAGGATGGCAGGAGCCACAGGGCACTGGTAGTGTGAGATAGTTCTTATGATCTTCTAGATGGAAAGTCCTTACCAGGCCCGACTGTAGCAATGGAGATAACCCAGGATTGTGCCAGCTGGTGTTCCAGGAAAAGCTGGGTTGCTGAAGATAAAACAGCTGCTGTGGATACTGGCTGGAACCAGACTGTTGTTAGCACGGAGTGGATACTGGCTGGAACCAGTTAAATAATAAATGAACTTGGGAGCGATGAAATATGAACTGAAATGTAGAACTTGAGAGCGGAGAAATAATAATACCGGTGGAGAGTGGTAAAGTGTAGAAAGGACACCGGCCCTTTAAGGGAAGCTGTACTCTGCTGGAAGCTGAGCTGGAAGCAGGTAAAGTTGTAGCTGGAAACAGATGAATCCACAATGGATTGGAGAGTCAGGCTACACCGCAGGTGGAATGCTGGTGCGGGTCTCTATGGTGGAAGTCTTGAGACAGGAGCTGGAACCTGGAAGACAATCACAGGAGAGAGACAAACAGGAACTAGGTTTGACAACCAAAGCACTGACGCCTTCCTTGCTCAGGCACAGTGTATTTATACCTGCAGCAAGGAAGGGATTGGCTAGGCAATTATGCAGATTAACAATACTGACAACAGATTGGAGGAAATGATCAGCTGACAGAATCCAAGATGGCTGCGCCCATGCAGACACTTGGAGGGAAGTTTGGTTTGTAATCCATGTGGTAATGAAAACAGTAATGGCGGCGCCGGCCACCGGAGACAGGAGGCGCCAGGCTGACAGATGCACATCCAACCACGCGGACACAGCGGAGGCCGCGGCTGACGTAATCGCCACTCAGACACTCTGCATGCAGAAGTTCAGGGACGGCGGCGGAGGCCGCGGGAGACGCCATGCCAGGTGTAATATGGCGTTTACTGTGACAGCGTCCCAGAGTGACAGGAGAGGATACAGGAATGTACACATCAGGATAACAGATGGGATCCGGTCCTGGAGCGCTGAGCCAGCCTTAGGAGGCATCTGATGGGTAAGAAATGGCGTCCAGATACCCGGATCGTGACAGCACCCCCCCCTTTAGGAGTGGCCCCAGGACACTTCTTTGGCTTTTGAGGAAACTTGGAATGGAATCTCCGGACCAAGGCAGGAGCATGGACATCAGAAGCATTGGTCCATGAACGTTCCTCAGGACCATAACCCTTCCAGTCAATAAGATATTGTAGTTGACCGTAACGGTGACGTGAGTCCAGGATCTTGGCCACTTCATACTCAACGCCTCGTTGAGTTTGGACTTTCGGAGTTGGAGGAAGTGAGGAATGAAACCGATTCAAGATCAGCGGTTTCAACAGGGAAACATGGAATGTCCTGGGTATTTTTAAGAAGGGAGGCAACTGGAGTCTGTAAGCAACAGGATTGATGACTTGTTCAATCTTGAAAGGACCGATATAGCGAGGTGCAAACTTCATACTGGGAACTCTTAACCTCAAATTCTTCGTGGATAACCATACCCGATCACCCACCTTGAGAGCAGGAACTGCTCGACGCTTCTTATCCGCAAACTTCTTGTACCTGAACGATGCCTTGAGCAGAGCTGATCGTACGCTCTTCCAGATATTGGCAAACTGATGCAAGGTGATATCCACTGCGGGAACAGAAGTTGCTGGAAGCGGTTGGAACTCAGGGACTTTAGGGTGGAATCCAAAGTTAGTGAAGAATGGTGTTGAAGCAGATGAAGAATGATACTGGTTGTTATGACAGAACTCGGCCCAGGGAAGTAATTGAACCCAGTCATCTTGAGAGGAGGACACATAGATGCGGAGGAAGGCCTCCAAGTCCTGATTCACCCTCTCGGTTTGACCATTGGTCTGAGGATGGTAAGCCGTGGAAAACTTTAGCTTGACTTGGAGGACTTGACATAAACTTCGCCAGAATTTGGCTGTGAATTGAACTCCTCGATCTGAGATAATTTCTTCAGGAAGACCGTGGAGTCGGAAGATCTCTTGTATGAATACTTGAGCCAACTTGGAAGCTGACGGAAGACCGGTGAGAGGAATGAAGTGTGCCATCTTGGTGAACCGGTCAACTACCACCCAGATGGTATTGAACTTGTTGCACATGGGTAAGTCTGTAATGAAATCCATCGACAAGTGGGTCCATGGTCGACGGGGAACGGATAGTGGAACCAGTTGCCCCGCAGGCGACTGGCGGGATACTTTATGTTGGGCACACTTTGGGCAAGATGCAATAAACTCCAAGACGTCCTTTTTCAGAGTTGGCCACCAATAGGACCTAGAGATAAACTCCAGGGTTTTTTGGATACCTGTATGTCCGGCAAAACGGGAAGCATGGGCCCAATGCATGAGCTTCTTCCTTAGCATCGGCTTCACAAAACTTTTCCCTGATGGGGGCGTAGAGTCCATCCCTACCGTGGAGAATGCCAACGGATTTATAATAGGATGCTTGTCTGAAGACTCTGACTCATTTTCTTGCTCCCATGAGCGGGAAAGGGCATCGGCCTTGCGATTCTGAGAGCCCGGACAGAACTGGAGTTTAAAGTCGAACCTGGAAAAGAAAAGTGCCCATCTGGCCTGACGAGGGTTGAGACATTGTGCGCCCTTCAAGTATAAAAGGTTCTTGTGGTCTGTAAGTATGGTGATTGAATGAGAAGCTCCCTCCAACAGATACCTCCACTCTTCTAGAGCGAGCTTGATGGCTAGCAACTCCTGGTCGCCAATGGCATAGTTGCGCTCAGCTGGGGAGAACTTCCGGGAGAAGAAACTGCAAGGGTGTAAATGGCCATCTTTAGCCCTCTGAGATAACCCCGCTCCTACTCCAACGGAGGAGGCATCCACCTCTAAGATGAAAGGAGAGTCGATGTCAGGCTGTTTCAGAACAGGCGCAGAGATGAACCTTTGTTTTAAAAGATGAAATGCTTGCATGGCTTCTTCAGACCACTTGGACGGGTTAGCACCCTTCTTAGTGAAAGCAGAAATAGGCGCCACAATGGTGGAAAAGTCTCGTATAAACTTTCGGTAATAGTTGGCGAACCCTAAGAACCTCTGGACCCCTTTGAGGGTTAAGGGTACCGGCCAATTTTGGATTGCTTGTAGTTTCTCAGGATCCATCTCTAGTCCGGAACCGGACACAATGTACCCTAGAAACGGAATGGACTTGACTTCAAAGACGCATTTTTCTAATTTGCAATAGAGATGATTGACACGGAGACGGGACAAAACCTCTTTAACCCAAAAACGATGTTCCTCTAAATCGTTTGCAAAAATGAGGATATCGTCTAGATAGACCACGACATGACGGTATAGAATGTCTCTGAAGATCTCATTGACAAAATGCTGGAAGACAGCTGGAGCATTGCTCAATCCGAAGGGCATGACGAGGTACTCATAATGTCCGTCACGGGTGTTAAAGGCGGTCTTCCACTCGTCACCCTCACGGATCCGGATGAGATTGTATGCACCTCGCAAGTCCAGCTTTGTAAAGATGGTAGCTCCGCTAACTCTGTCAAAGAGCTCAGTAATCAGGGGTAAAGGATAACGGTTCTTGATGGTAATGTCGTTCAAACCTCTGTAGTCGATGCACGGCCGCAGACCACCATCTTTCTTTTTTACAAAAAAGAAGCCTGCGCCGGCTGGAGAAGAAGAAGGTCGAATGAACCCCTTTGCTAGGTTCTCTTTAATATATTCCTCCATAGAATGCGTCTCAGGCAGAGACAACGGATAAGTTCGGCCTCGAGGTGGAACCTTCCCTGGAACGAGATCAATCGGACAGTCCCATTCTCTATGAGGAGGAAGGATATCAGCAGAAGCTTTACTGAACACATCCGTGAAATCTTGATATGGAGGAGGTGGAACATCAGACGACCTGGGGGAGGAAGAACAGACAGGCAATACTTTAAACAAACATGTCTCAGCACAGGAGGAACCCCATGCCAGGATTTGCGTAGTCGTCCAATCAATTGTAGGATTGTGAAGACGGAGCCATGGAAGGCCCAGGACCACAGGATGTGTGGCTCTTGGAATCACTAAAAGTGAAATAAGTTCGGAATGAAGAACTCCCACTCTCAGACAAACTGGTAGAGTCCTTAGAGCAATAACAGTATCAAAAATTTTACTGCCATCCACGGCAGTTAAGGAAAAGGAGGAAGGAAGTCTCTCGGTGGGTAGGGACCACAGTTTAACATAGGCTTCAGTAATAAAGTTCCCAGCTGCTCCGGAATCAAGGAGGGCAATGACGTTCCGATAACGTTGAGCAACTTGAAGCGAGACTGGGAGATTACAATCATGAGGAGATGGAGAGGAGATCATTACTCCTAGCCGGCCCTCTCCTGGGCGAGCTAGGGTTTGGAGTTTTCCCGGACGTTCGGGACAGGCATTGATGGTGTGAGACGGAGCTGCACAGTAAAGACAGAGAAACTCGGAGAGACGTCTTCGGCGCTCAGCAGGAGTTAAACGGGAACGGCCAAGTTGCATGGGCTCATCTTTAGATGGTGACAGTTGACGAGGAGGAGGAGCAGAAGATTTTGGAGCAGATGATCTTCCACGCTCAGTTGCTCTCTCTCTGAAACGTAAATCAACTTTCGTGCAGAGTGAGATTAGCTCATCTAACTTAGAAGGTAAGTCTCTGGTAGCTAACTCATCTTTAATACGCTCAGATAAGCCATGCCAGAATGCAGCATACAGGGCCTCGTCGTTCCATGCCAGTTCGGATGCCAGGATCTGGAACTGTATCAGATATTGTCCTACAGTACGTGACCCCTGGCGTAAACGGAGAATCTCGGATGAAGCTGAGGTTACCCGGCCTGGCTCGTCGAAGATGCGCCTGAATGTTGACACGAAGGCAGTGTAGGAAGAAAGCAGGGTGTCGGACCTCTCCCATAACGGTGATGCCCAATCAAGGGCTGAGCCACTGAGAAGAGAAATAATGTAGGCAATTTTTGTACGGTCACTGGGAAAATTGCCAGGTTGTAGCTCAAACTGAATCTCACACTGGTTGAGAAATCCCCTGCAGAATCTTGGAGATCCGTCAAATTTTGCTGGCGTTGGAAGATGAAGACGTGGAGCAGAAATGGGTAAGGTGGGTGGGGTTATAGCTGGAGTCACTGTGGTTGACGCACCAGACGCGCCTGATCCACGGAGAGTTGTCTGAATCCCATCCAGCCGAGTAGAGAGATCCTGGAGACAGCGGATGATGTGGCCCTGTGCAGCCTCCTGATGTTCTAGTCGGGCTGCCAGTTCTTGCATCGGCCTGGCCGCTTGATCCTGGTCTCCGGCTGGATTCATTAGGTCAGTGCTTACTGTCACAACTGAGGGCCTGAGCTGACGGGAGGCAGCCTCAGTTGTAGGGGCTGAGATGTACCGGAACCTGGGAGGTTGTATCAGACCCCTGGACATGTAAGTAACATGAATAATAACTGCCCGAAGGCGTGACAACGACAACTTGGATAAAAGTCAATGATGTTTATTATGACAACTCCGCAACACAGCAGCAGTAAAAGAAAACGTTAAAAGTCAGCAAAGAATAAATACAGTTCCTGGGTACTACAGGATGGCAGGAGCCACAGGGCACTGGTAGTGTGAGATAGTTCTTATGATCTTCTAGATGGAAAGTCCTTACCAGGCCCGACTGTAGCAATGGAGATAACCCAGGATTGTGCCAGCTGGTGTTCCAGGAAAAGCTGGGTTGCTGAAGATAAAACAGCTGCTGTGGATACTGGCTGGAACCAGACTGTTGTTAGCACGGAGTGGATACTGGCTGGAACCAGTTAAATAATAAATGAACTTGGGAGCGATGAAATATGAACTGAAATGTAGAACTTGAGAGCGGAGAAATAATAATACCGGTGGAGAGTGGTAAAGTGTAGAAAGGACACCGGCCCTTTAAGGGAAGCTGTACTCTGCTGGAAGCTGAGCTGGAAGCAGGTAAAGTTGTAGCTGGAAACAGATGAATCCACAATGGATTGGAGAGTCAGGCTACACCGCAGGTGGAATGCTGGTGCGGGTCTCTATGGTGGAAGTCTTGAGACAGGAGCTGGAACCTGGAAGACAATCACAGGAGAGAGACAAACAGGAACTAGGTTTGACAACCAAAGCACTGACGCCTTCCTTGCTCAGGCACAGTGTATTTATACCTGCAGCAAGGAAGGGATTGGCTAGGCAATTATGCAGATTAACAATACTGACAACAGATTGGAGGAAATGATCAGCTGACAGAATCCAAGATGGCTGCGCCCATGCAGACACTTGGAGGGAAGTTTGGTTTGTAATCCATGTGGTAATGAAAACAGTAATGGCGGCGCCGGCCACCGGAGACAGGAGGCGCCAGGCTGACAGATGCACATCCAACCACGCGGACACAGCGGAGGCCGCGGCTGACGTAATCGCCACTCAGACACTCTGCATGCAGAAGTTCAGGGACGGCGGCGGAGGCCGCGGGAGACGCCATGCCAGGTGTAATATGGCGTTTACTGTGACAGCGTCCCAGAGTGACAGGAGAGGATACAGGAATGTACACATCAGGATAACAGATGGGATCCGGTCCTGGAGCGCTGAGCCAGCCTTAGGAGGCATCTGATGGGTAAGAAATGGCGTCCAGATACCCGGATCGTGACACGTGTCCCTCCTTACAGCGGCGGAGGGAAGGAGACCTGCAGATTGACATGCTCGTCCGCATGTCAATCTGTTCTAAGTCAGTGGCACCCCCACAGCCCCTCGCCCCCAAGCCACCGCGAGGGCTGCGGGGGCAGTAGTTACGCCACTGCTCACATGCATGTAACTGGGAGCTGTGGAAAATGAAAATAAGGCATCTGCCACAAATGATGTACCTAAAAATGCAGTAAAAAAATGGAAATAAAGAAACTAGAGATGAGCGGGTTCAATTCTCAGAGAACTGAACCCTACCGGATTTTGCCTCCCAAGCCCGGATCCGAGTCAGGCTCGGCTTTTACCGCCTGACTCTTTCACTCCAGTCTCGGAGGGTGTATTGAGAGGACGTGTCCTCAGTGTTCAGTGTCTGTGATATACGCTGCTGCTATATGTCCACTGCTGCAGTATAATAATTGTAACAACAACCTGTTGTGCTGCATCTGTTAGGGTCTCCTGCCCTGTGCTACCACGTCGTCATGGCAACCGGGAGACAAGTGCTAGTGGAGTAACCTGAGCGCAGCTGATACTCCGGTTCGGGTCTTTTGCTGTGCAGTGGTTATAGGCTCTGTGCACGGCAGGGGATCCGGTGCTGGTTTTTGTGCTCACAGTCTGTGAGGTCTGAGTGGGGCGTGGACAGCACCTGCTTTATAAGGCCTCTTTTCAGGGTAAGCAGATGCTGCTGAATCTTTGTTGGTTAGTCAGTTCATGAAAGTTAGCCAGTACTGTGTAGCTTTGTATTTGTTTGTTGCTTACTGCAAATAGGCCTGGGAATTTGGTATTACACTCTGCCAATCCAGACCTAGCAGTAAGACTGGAGTCAGTCGTTTAGCTTGCTGGGGTTCTGTTACTACTCTGTGAACTTAGCAAGTTTGCGGCTGTATTCTAAGACTTGCCTGTCTAATCCTGTCTCACTGTGCTAGGTGTCAGGGGTCAGTTTAGTGGCAGTAAGCTAAAACCTGTGCACTGCAAGTGAGAATTAGGATTGTGGAGATTCTCCTTGTGTCTATCATTCCATCTCTGACCAAGGAGTTTACTGCCACACCCGTTGGTAACCCTTTAGGGTTTTGCTGTTGCCCTTAGCAACAGCATTTCGGGTTCTCTACGTATTAAAACACAACATCTTGCTTTTTCCATCTTAGCAGTTCTAATACAAGGGAGATACCCAGTTCCTTAGCCTCTGGGCTTCTCTGTTCACTTTGTGTGTATTTTGTTACCCTATCACCTTCTGTGTACGTTATGTCATATCCCCCAGTTTGTCTGTGAGTCCATCTGTTTTGCATAACAGTTCAAACACCAGTACATTCCTGCAGACACTGGAATGCATAACAGTTCTGACACCAGTACTTTCCTGCTGGCACTGGTGTGCATAACATATTCAGCAGCCTAATACTCCTGTTGAAATTTTGTGGGAATATGGAGCATACCCCTCAAAATACGTTGCAACAGGTGGTCGATCAGGTGCAGGTCCTGACTCGACAATTTAATGATTTGTCCATTAAAATGCACACCTCCCAGGCTGCTGGCGGAGCTCCCGCAGCAGCAGCACCTGCAGGGGTTAAGGAGCCGAAAGTAAATCTCCCGGATCGTTTTTCTGGAGATCGCTCGCAGTTCTTTTGTTTCAAGGAGAGCTGCAAGCTATACTTCCGACTTAGGCCTCAGTCTTCTGGGTCGGAGATTCAGCGGGTGGGCATAGTGATTTCCTTGCTACAAGGAGACCCACAGGTCTGGGCATATGGGTTGCAGCCTGACTGTCCGTCGCTTAAAAGTGTTGATGCTTTTTTTACGGCACTGGGCATGTTGTATGATGACCCTGACAAGACGGCCTCAGCCGAGGCTCAGATTTCGATCCTTAAGCAAGGGCGAAGGCCAGTTGAGGTTTACTGTACGGAGTTTCGGAGGTTGGCCCATGATACCCAGTGGAATGACCCAGCCCTGAGGCACCAGTACCGAAGAGGTCTTTCTAACCAGATAAAGGACCAACTGGTACAATATCCCTTGCCTGATAGCTTGGATCAGCTCATGCAGTTATCCATCCGGGTGGATAGACGGCTGAGAGAGCGTAGGCTTGAAAGGGAGACTGAGATTTCCTTCCTTCCCAAGGGAACCTCAGACTCTGAGGAATTTTCTGAGGAGCCTATGCAGATTGGGGCTACCCGCCTCTCCTCGCGTGAGAAGACGCGGAGGAGACAGCAGGGGTTGTGTTTGTACTGTGGGAATAAAGGTCATGTGGTAGTATCATGCCCAGAAAAGCCGGAAAACTTCAGGGCCTGAGGGTGATGGGAAATATCCTGTCAGGCCAGAAGTCAGAATTTCCCAAGAAGACTTTTATCATTCCGGTGACCTTGAAGATCCTCGGTCAAACTGTCAAGACTGAGGCCTTTGTGGACAGTGGGGCCGACGGGGTTTTTATGGACCGCCAATTCGCCCTGAAACACTCTGTTCCCTTAGTACCCTTGGCATCGGAAATTGAGATTTGTGGGTTAAACGGGGAACCATTATCCCAAGGTAAAATTACCTCTTGCACTAGCCAGATTTCTTTGTTTATTGGAGCCACACACTCTGAAAAATTGTCCTTTTATGTGACTGTCTGTACTTTTGCCCCATTGGTGTTGGGGTTACCCTGGTTAAGGGCCCACAATCCTCAATTTGACTGGGTCTCTGGGGAGATTCTTAGTTGGGGTACTGATTGTTTCAGGAGTTGCTTGAGCCTTCCAGTCAGGCTCTCGCAGCTAAGTTTGCCAGGATTGCCAGGGTGTTATGCAGATTTTGCGGACGTGTTCTCCAAAAAAGTTGCAGAGGTACTACCTCCCCATCGCCCCTATGACTGTGCCATTGATTTGTTGCCAAATGCTAAGCTTCCCAAGAGTAGGTTGTACTCCCTGTCACGTCCTGAGACTCAGGCTATGGCAGAGTACATTCAGGAGAACTTGGCTAAGGGATTTATCAGACCTTCACAGTCTCCAGTTGGGTCGGGGTTCTTCTTCGTGGGTAAAAAGGACGGTTCGTTGCGACCCTGCATCGACTTCAGGGAATTGAACCGTATCACGATTAAAAACTCATACCCACTGCCTCTCATTTCGGTCTTGTTTGACCAGCTTCGTACTGCCACCATTTTTTCTAAGATTGACCTACGCGGTGCGTACAATCTAATCCGAATAAGAGAGGGGGATGAATGGAAGACTGCCTTTAATACCCACTCAGGGCATTATGAATATTTGGTGATGCCTTTTGGGCTCTGTAATGCCCCGGCAGTCTTCCAGGATTTCATGAATGATGTGCTCAGGGAATATTTGGATAGATTCTTAGTTGTATACTTAGATGACATCCTAATCTTCTCCCATTCCCTGGAGGAACATCGGAAGCATGTACGCTTAGTCCTCCAGAAACTCAGAGACCACCGGCTTGGGGCGAAGCTGGAGAAGTGCGAATTTGAAGTTCAGCAAATCGCATTTCTAGGATATATTATCTCCCCAGAAGGTTTCCAAATGGAGGGTTCCAAGGTACAGGCAGTCCTGGATTGGGTGCAGCCCACTAGTTTGAAGGCGCTTCAGCGTTTCCTGGGCTTTGCAAATTTTTATAGACGATTTTTCGCTTGATTTTCGTCTATAGTGGCGCCCTTGGTGGCACTCACTAAGAAAGGGGCGGATGTTGCTCACTGGTCTTGTGAGGCTAAAGCGGCTTTTGCCCGTCTCAAAAGGGCATTTGTTTCGGCCAAGGTGCTGCGACACCCAGATCCAGAGCGTCCTTTTGTGGTGGAGGTGGATGCCTCTGAGATGGGTATTGGGGCAGTGCTTTCTCAGATGGGAGTGTCTGATAATCGCCTTCATCCCTGTGCTTACTTTTCCCGTAAATTTTCGCCTGCCGAGATGAATTATGACGTGGGTAACCGGGAATTGTTGGCTATTAAGGATGCACTCGAGGAGTGGAGACACTGGCTTGAGGGGGCTAAGTTTGTGGTCTCAATTCTCACTGACCATAAGAATCTGGCATATTTAGAGTCAGCGAAGCGTCTCAATGCCAGGCAGGCACGATGGGCTTTGTTTTTTGCTCGCTTTAATTTTTTGATAACATATCGCCCTGGGTCAAAAAACATCAAGGCTGATGCGCTCTCGCGGAGTTTTGCTCCAATCCAGGAGACCACCGAGGAGCCGTTGCCCATTGTTTCCCCATCATGTATTAAAGTGGGCATTACCCAGGACCTCTTATCATTAGTCCTTAGAGCACAGGAGCAGGCTCCTCCAGACCTTCCGGTAGGTCTTTTGTTTGTGCCTCCTAGGTTAAGACAGCGAGTGTTCCTGGAATTCCATGCCAAGAAGTCGGCAGGTCACCCGGGTATTGCCAGAACTCGGGAGTTGCTATCTAGGGCGGTGTGGTGGCCCTCGGTGGCTAAGGATGTGGATCAGTGGGTTCGGGCATGTGACATCTGTGCCCGAAATAAGACTCCTAGAGGGGTTCCTGTTGGCCCATTACATCCACTCTCTATCCCATCTAAGCCATGGACCCACATTTCAATGGATTTTGTGGTGGACTTGCCCAAATCCTCGGGGATGACAGCCATCTGGGTTGTCGTTGACAGGTTTTCGAAGATGGCGCACTTCGTTCCACTGGTTGGGCTGCCATCAGCCAGACGCCTGTCTGAATTATTTATGCTGCATGTTGTGCGTCTCCACGGGTTGCCACTTGATGTGGTCTCTGACCGCGGATCCCAGTTTGTGGCCAAATTCTGGAGGGCATTTTGTTCCGATCTCCAGATTTCTGTCAGCTTGTCGTCAGGCTACCATCCGCAGTCTAATGGGCAGACTGAAAGGGTGAACCAGTCCTTGGAGCAGTTCCTCAGGTGTTATGTCTCCAAGTGTCAGACTGACTGGGTTGCTCATCTGTCCATGGCGGAGTTTGCCTATAACAACGCGGCTCACTCTGCTACAGGGATCTCTCCCTTCCTTTGTGTGTATGGGCATCATCCTAAGGCCAATTCTTTTGACCCCCTGGACTCCACGCCTGGTGGTTCCTCTGTGGTTTCGGTCCTTAGAGGTATTTGGCGGAAAGTGAAGAAAGCCCTTGTGTCTGTGTCATTAGTGACCAAAAGGGTTTTTGATAAGCGGAAAAGACCCTGCAGCTTCAAATTAGGAGACTTCGTCTGGTTGTCTACCAAGAATTTGAAGTTGAGACAGCCATCTCATAAGTTAGGCCCCCGGTTCATCGGCCCTTATAAGATCACCAGGGTTATCAATCCGGTGGCATTTCAGTTAGATCTGCCCCGTTCTTTGGGTATCAATAAAACATTTCATTGTTCCCTTTTAAAACGGGCGATTAGTAATCCTTCTTCCAGTGGAAGACCTTCCCCTCTTCTGATACGTGGCCAGAGGGAGTTTGTTGTTGAAAGGATTCTTGACTCCAAGGTGGTTCGGGGTCGGCTGTCATTTTTGGTGCACTGGAAGGGGTATGGCCCAGAGGAGCGGTCGTGGGTGCGCAGTTGTGATCTTCATGCCCCCAGACTGATACGCTCTTTCTTCTCGCAGTTCCCCGATAAACCCGGTGGTAGGGGTTCTTTGACCCCTCGTCAGAGGGGGGGGTACTGTTAGGGTCTCCTGCCCTGTGCTGCCACGTCGTCATGGCAACCGGGAGACAAGTGCTAGTGGAGTAACCTGAGCGCAGCTGATACTCCGGTTCGGGTCTTTTGCTGTGCAGTGGTTATAGGCTCTGTGCACGGCAGGGGATCCGGTGCTGGTTTTTGTGCTCACAGTCTGTGAGGTCTGAGTGGGGCGTGGACAGCACCTGCTTTATAAGGCCTCTTTTCAGGGTAAGCAGATGCTGCTGAATCTTTGTTGGTTAGTCAGTTCATGAAAGTTAGCCAGTACTGTGTAGCTTTGTATTTGTTTGTTGCTTACTGCAAATAGGCCTGGGAATTTGGTATTACACTCTGCCAATCCAGACCTAGCAGTAAGACTGGAGTCAGTCGTTTAGCTTGCTGGGGTTCTGTTACTACTCTGTGAACTTAGCAAGTTTGCGGCTGTATTCTAAGACTTGCCTGTCTAATCCTGTCTCACTGTGCTAGGTGTCAGGGGTCAGTTTAGTGGCAGTAAGCTAAAACCTGTGCACTGCAAGTGAGAATTAGGATTGTGGAGATTCTCCTTGTGTCTATCATTCCATCTCTGACCAAGGAGTTTACTGCCACACCCGTTGGTAACCCTTTAGGGTTTTGCTGTTGCCCTTAGCAACAGCATTTCGGGTTCTCTACGTATTAAAACACAACATCTTGCTTTTTCCATCTTAGCAGTTCTAATACAAGGGAGATACCCAGTTCCTTAGCCTCTGGGCTTCTCTGTTCACTTTGTGTGTATTTTGTTACCCTATCACCTTCTGTGTACGTTATGTCATATCCCCCAGTTTGTCTGTGAGTCCATCTGTTTTGCATAACAGTTCAAACACCAGTACATTCCTGCAGACACTGGAATGCATAACAGTTCTGACACCAGTACTTTCCTGCTGGCACTGGTGTGCATAACAGCATCAGACCAGTGGTAGTGTCCTGTCTCATCAGTCATTCCAGTGATGATATATGCTGCTGCTCTATGTCCACTGCTGCAGTATAATAATTATAACAACAACAACCTGTTGTGCTGCATCAGACCAGTGGTAGTGTCCTGTCCATCAGTCATTCCAGTCATTCCTGTGCCGCATATTGTCTCATATAACTCCCAAAAAATAATGGAGAACAAAAATTTTGAGGATAAAATAGGGAAAAATCAAGAAGAACCACTTCCTCCTAGTGCTGAAGCTGCTGCCACTAGCCATGACATAGATGATGAAATGTCATCGTCGTCTGCCAAGGCCGATGCCCAATGTAACTGTAGAGGGCATGTAAATTCCAAAAAGCCAAAGTTCAGTAAAAAGAACCAAAAAAAGAAATTTAAATCGTCTGAGGAGAAATGCAAACTTGCCAATATGACGACACGGAGTGGCAAGGAACGGCTGAGGCCCTGGCCTATGTTCATGGCTAGTAGTTCAGCTTCACATGACAATGAAAGCCCTCATACTCCCGCTAGAAAAATTAAGAGTTAAGCTGGAAAGAGCACAGAAAAGAACTGTGCGCTCTAAGATGGTATCACAAATCCCCAAGGAGAGTCCAAGTGTGTCGGCAGTTGCGATGCCTGACCTTCCCAACACTGGATGGGAAGAGTTGGCTCCTTCCACCATTTGCACGCCCCCTGCAAGTGCTGGAAGGAGCACCCACAGTCCAGTTCCTGATATTCAAATTGAAGATGTCACTGTTGAAGTACACCAGGATGAGGATATGGGTGTTGCTGGCACTGAGGAGGAAGTTGACGATAAGGATTCTGATGGTGATGTGGTTTGTTTAAGTCAGGCACCGGGGAAGACACCTGTTGTGCTTGGGATGAAGAAGCCCATTGTGATGCCTGGGCAAACTACCAAAAAAGCCCAGTAGCGGTGTGGAATTATTTCTCCGCAAATCCGAACAACGGGTATCAAGCCATCTGTTGCCTCTGTCAATCTGTAATAAGTAGGGGTAAGGATGTTAGCCACCTAGGAACATCCTCCCTTATACGTCACCTGCTGCGCTTTCATCAGAAGTCAGTGTCAAGTTGTGAAACTTTGGATAAGAGCGTAAGCAGTCTACTGACACCTAAATCCCTTCTTCCTCCTGTACCCAAGCTCCTGCAAGCCACAACACCAAATCCCTCAATGTCAACTTACTCCTCAGTCAGGAACGTCCGTAGTCCTGCAGGCCATGTCACTGTCAAGACTGAGGAGTCCTCTCCTAACCGGGATTCCTTGAGTGGTACGCCTGCTGTTGCTGCCACTGCTGTTGTTGCTGCTGGGAGTCGATCATCATCCCAGAGGGGAAGTCAGAAGACCACTTGTACTACTTCCAGTAAGCAATTGACTGTCCAACAGTCTTTTGTGAGGAAGATGAAGTATGACAGCAGTCATCTTTTTGCAAAGCGGATAACTGAGGCCTTGACAGCTATGTTGGTGTTAGAGGTGCATCCAGTATCCACCATTAGTTCAGTGGGACTTAGAGAATTGATGGATAAACTGTGTCTTTGGTATAAAATCCAATCTAGGTTCCACTTCTCTAGGCAGGTGATACTGAGAATGTACACAGACGTCAGAGAAAGAGTCACCAGTGTCCTAAAAAATGTGGCTGTATTCAGTGTTTACTTAACCACGGACATGTGGAACAGGGCAGACTAAGGACTGTATGACTGTGACAGCCCACTGGGTAGATATATGGCCTCCCGCAGCAACAACAGCAGCAGCACCACCAGTAGCAGCATCTCGCAAACGCCAACTCGTTCCAAGGCAGGCTATGCTATGTATCACAGCTTTCCATAAGAGGCACACAGCTGACAACCTCTTACGGAAACTGAGGAACATCATCGCAGAATGGCTTACCCCAATTGGACTCTCCTGGGGATTTGTGATATCAGACAACGCCACCAATATTGTGCGTGCATTACATCTGTGCAAATTCCAGCATGTCCCATGTTTTGCACATACAATTATTTTGGTGGTGCAGATTTTTTTGAAAAATGACAGGGGTGTGCAGGAGATGCTGTTGGTGGCCTTAAAAATTGTGGGACACATTCGGCATTCTGCCACTGCGTGCCGAAGACTGGAGCACCAGCAAATACTCCTGAACCTTCCCCGCCATCAAGTGAAGCAAGAGGTGGTAACGAGGTGGAATTCAACACTCTATATGCTTCAGAGGATGGAGGAGCAGCAAAAGGCCATTCAAGCCTATACATCCACCTACGATATAGGCAAAGGAGGGGTAATGCACCTGACTCAAGCACAGTGGAGAATGATATCCGTCTTGTGTAAGGTTCTGCAACCCTTTGAACTTGCCACATGTGAAGTCAGTTCAGACACTGCCAGCCTGAGTCAGGTTATTCCCCTCATCAGGCTTTTGCAGAAGCAGCTGGAGAAATTGAAGGAGGAGCTAAAATGGAGTGATTCTGCAAAGTATGTGGGACTTGTGGATGGAGCCCTTCATTCGCTTTGCCAGGATTCAAGGGTGGTCAATCTGTTGAAATCAGAGCACTACATTTTGGAAACCGTGCTTGATCCTAGGTTTAAAGCCTACGTTGTATCTCTCTTTCCGGCAGACACAAGTCTGCAGAGGTTCAAAGACCTGCTGGTGAGAAAATTGTCAAGTCAAGCGGAACGTGACCCGTCAACATCTCCTCCTTCACATTCTCCCGCAACTGAGGGTGCGAGGAAAAGGCTACGAATTCCGAGCCCACCCGCTGGCGGTGATGCAGGGCAGTCAGGAGCGAGTGCTGACATCTGGTCCGGACTGGTCAATCTGTTGAAATCAGAGCACTACATTTTGGAAACCGTGCTTGATCCTAGGTTTAAAGCCTACGTTGTATCTCTCTTTCCAGCAGACACAAGTGTGCAGAGGTGCAAAGACCTGCAGGTTAGTAAATTCTCAACTCAAGCAGTAAGTGACCTGTCAACAGCTCCTCCTTCAATTTCTCCTGCCACTGGGGCTGCAAGGAAAAGGATAACATTTCCTAGCCTACACCCTGGGGGTGATGCAGGGCATTCAGGAACGAAAGCTGACATCTGGTCCGGATTGAAGGACCTGCCAACGATTACTGACATGTCTACTGTCACTGCATATGATTCTGTCACCATTGAAAGAATGGTGGAGGATTATATGAGTGACAGCATCCAAGTAGGCATGTCAGACAGTCCGTATGTATACTGGCAGGAAAAAGAGGCATTTTGGAGTCCCTTGCACAAACTGGCTTTATTTTACCTAAGATACCCCCCCCCCCTCCAGTGTGTACTCCGAAAGAGTGTTTAGTGCAGCCAGTAACCTTGTCAGCGATCGGCGTAGGAGGTTACTTCCTCTAAATGTGGAGAACATGATGTTCATCAAAAATTCCTTCGGGAAGACCTTTACCAGCAATTGCCTCCAGAAAGTACACAGGGACCTTTGATGGTGGATTCCAGTGGGGACGAATTAATACTCAGTGAGGAGGATGTACACAGTGAAAGGGGTGAGGAATTGGAGAATGATGATGAGGTCGACATCTTGCCTCTGTAGAGCCAGTTTGTGCAAGGAGAGATTGATTGTCTCTTTTTTGGTGGGGGCCCAAACAAACCAGTCACTTCATCCACAGTCGTGTGGCAGACCCTGTCGCTGAAATGATTGGTTTGTTAAAGTGTGCATGTCCTGTTTATACAACATAAGGGTGGGTGGGAGGACCCAAGGACAATTCCATCTTGCACCTCTTTTTCTTCTTTGCATCATGTGCTGTTTGGGGACTAGTTTAAGTGCTATCCTGTCTGACACTGCAGTGCCACTCCTAGATGGACCAGGTGTTTGTGCCGCACACTAGTGTCGCTTAGCTTAGTCATACAGCTACCTCATTGCACTTCTTTTTCTTCTTTGCATCATGTGCTGTTTGGGGACTAATAGTGCCATCCTGAATATAACTGCAGTGCCACTACTAGATGGGCCAGGTATTTGTGTTGCACACTTGTGTCGCTTAGCTTAGTCATACAGCCAGCTTTTAGGCTTAAAAACAATATTGTGAGGTGTGGAAATGAGTGGAAATGAATTTTATCGAGGTTAATAATACCGTAGGAGCAAAATTACCCCCAAATTCAGTGATTTTAGCTGTTTTTATGTTCTTTTAAAAAAATCATCCATATCCAAAACCAGAACACGAAATGGTGGTTTTGGCAAAACCAAGCCAAAACCAAAACACGAAAGTGGAATTAGAACCAAAACCAAAACACAAAACACGAAAAGTGCCTGCCGCACATCTCTAAAAAGTATATATGTTTTTTATTTTGCTCCCAAGAAACTTTCCTAAAACTCCCAATATATATTTTTTCTTTTATTGTTGAAAGGTCACCCAGATTGTTTCTCATTAGATTGACCAAAACTTGATTCTACAAACACTTTTTTTCCTCTTGCAACCTTTATTACAAATAGTATACAAATCTTGTTACTCAGAGGGGAAAAAGCAATCATTATAACTGGATTTTGCGGCTGCCTTCACAGAAGATTTGACATGCCTATCATCTTTTCTTACTGGTTTTTGCTAGCATTTTGTTGTCTTTTTTTTTCATCTGTAGAAACCAAGCCATGAAGCAAATAAAAAAAAAAAAATTGTGTTCATCTGAAGTAAGAGTCTGAGTAGAGGAAAATACAGCTTGTGTTATTGTAGATTTATGTAATTTTAGATTTATTTTCTAAAATACAAACAATGCAGTTTTTACAAGAAAACAGCAGGATAAGGGTTACACAATCTGTCTGGTTGGGTGGTATTCATGTGACCGCCGGTCAGCTGACCGACAGTCACGTGACCTCCTCCGTGAGCCCGACGGCTCACTATCCCGATGGTCGGCATGCCGACCAACAGGGACTATTTCCACTCGTGGGTGTCCACGACACCCATAGAGTGGGAATAGAACCCGTGGCAACCGCAGGTCGCCACCGAGCCCGCAATGGGCTTGCTGCACTCGCCCCTCCCCGCCGGGATCCCAGCGTTGGTATGATGCCGGGATCCCGGCGTCGGTAAGGTGACCGGCGGTCAGGAGACCGCCGGTCACCAGTACTACACCCGTCTGGTTAGCAGTGACACCTGAATAATAGAGATTCCCAAAGAACTTCTTTCCCAGTCCCTTCGTGTAAGACCCACCTATTTCAAAGATTGACCAAGCTGTTATTAAGATTGAAAAGAAATATGCCAATGTTCAGTTTTACCCATATTGTACATGGCACCAGTTGCGTGGCAATAGTAAAGCCATATATGTATACAAAACAGAAAGGGGGCTATTCAATCAGCTCCAATAATTTCGGAGCTAGCTATTGAATCCATTCTCCTGTGCAGTCAATTGCAGGCCATTTTTTTGCCTGTTTTTAGGGCATTTTCGCCAATGCCTTTTCACTCTTTTTTTTTTTTTTTTTTTAGCGAATAGGCATTGGCAAGAAATTCCTCAAAATCACCGAAAATGGCCTGTTTTTTTTGCCGGCGCAGGTGTGAAAACACATGGATTTGCCAATCCACATGTTTTTCACTCCTGTAAAAAATTTTGCCTAGGCCAGACATGTTTATCTCGTGGCTCTCCAGCTGTTGTGAAACTACAAGTGCCAACATACCTTACCAGCGTACCTTCCATCATGCATTCTGGGACTTGTAGTTTTACAACAGCTGGAGAGCCACGAGTTTGATATGCCTGTCCTAGGCAAAGAAAACGTCCCAGCTATTGAATTGGGCGAATCCCCAAGACTTTTGCTACTAGTGTTAACCAGGGGCACCGGAATGGGGGGAGGAGGGGGCAGCTTGATCCCCCCAAAACATGAGAGAGGCTCCATCCAGTCCACCCGGACCCGCACGCCTGTGCAGCAGCAGCCACCAGCTTCAGCGCTGCCCACGCTGTATTAGCAGCAGTGAGTCCAGTACTGCTACTATAAATTTACACAGCAGGCAGCGCTGAAGCTGCCTTGCCCGTGCACTGCGCCCCGACCTCGTTTCCTGCAGTGTATGAGCATGGGCGGGAGGTGCCAATCTGAGCCGCTGGTCACTGCTGTCCCCGTGTGCCGGCCTCCAGGAACCTAAGCTTAGTCACCCACAGCCACTGGCCCCAGGGGTGCGTACCAGTCACCACACAGTGCCTGACAGCCAGGGGAGGGCCAGTTTGAGGACACTTATTACTGCTCAGGCCATTCCCTGCGCCCCCATATCTGTACACAAACATCCCCCCTCTCTGTGCCCAAATACTTCCACCTTTCTCTGTGCCCCAACACCTCCCCCAACTTCCTGTGCCCCAACACCTCCCTGTGCCCCCATTGTGATTCATCACCTCCCCTCGTGCCCCAATAACCCACCATCCTCAGCCCCCCCCCTCCATTACCTCAGGTGCACCCCCCTATCCCCTGTATACCTGCACCCAGCGGCAGATTGGGGCCCCGGGATGCCAGGACAGTCCACTGTTCGGCCGACCCCCTGCTAACTCCAGTGGCCGTGCTCCTCCAATGCTTTGGCTGCTTCACATATACGCTGCTGCCATGATCAGAGCTTCTGTGCATGTGCAGAAGCTCATGCAAGCAGGAAACCGTGGCAATGACGTGTGCTGCCAGAGCCACGCAAGCCCGAGCCACGGCAATGAAGCGTGCTGCCAGAGTCGCGGAATTAAAGCCGGAGCCGTGGCAATGAAGAGTGCTGCCGTCAATGTAAATGACCAGGGGCAGCCAGGGCACTGACTGAGTGGCCAGGCGTCCAGTGCTGTCCAAGCCATGTAATTGCACAGGGTCATCCTGGAGCCATACAGCCATTGTGGACAAGGAACTTATAGCCTGCAGGAAATGGAAGTGCGACCTTATCCATAGACAGAAGCATGCATACAGGTTAGTGCCGGTGACACACGTGAGATTTTTTCTTACGATTTTAGTTAAAATCAGAAGAAAAGTTAGTGCAGATCGCAAGGTTAAAGTCACCTTGTGATCCCGATGCGATGCGCGGTCCCTCACAGTCGGCATCACAAGCCTAGATAGACTGTGCAGGCAAGTCAATTTTGACTATCTCGTAGAAAAAATAGTAAATATTGACACTTAGCCAAAATCGCACATAGTCAGTATCGCAAGCACAGTCATTATTTGCTTGTGATACCGACCTAGTCGTATGCACCTTGACTCTACAGTGTGGAGCTGAGTGCCTGGGAGAGCTGCAGTATCAGGAAATTTATTCCCAGCGGCGGATTTGCATGCCGGGACGCCGGACAGGATTCTGTTTAGCCAGTCCGGTCATCCCCTCACTGGCTGCCCGCCAGCAGCATTCAGGCTGCCAGCCGCGATTGCGGCAGCGTTCATTGAAAGCTTCTGCGCATGAACAGAAGCTGAGTGAAGCAATTTGAAAATTGCCGCCGTCTGAGCTTCTGCACATGCGCAGCAACCCCTCCTCCCCATAATGCATAGTATTCTGAGCCATCAGTCACTACTGATGGCTCCGCCTCCCTTCCAGCCGCATCCCGTGTTCTGCCTCCCCTCCAGCCCGGGCCATCACAGCAAGCACACTGCACAGTGGACTCGTGGTTGTTGCAGCTAGCATGCAAAGCAGGAGCTAACAACCAGCAAATTCTGACTGCATCACACACCAGTTGTGTGAGAGTCAGTAAGTACTGTACAACTAACTGGTGCAATATGTATAACAATTAACTGGTGCAATATGTATAATGTGCTTTCTGCTGCGGGGTACACTGGGCTCCACAAGGAAATACATTGGGGTGTAGAGTAAGATCTTGATCCGAGGCACCAACAGGCTCAAAGCTTTAGACTGTTCCCAATATGCACAGCGCCACCTCCTCTATAACCCTGCCTCCATGCCAGTGAGCTCAGTTTGTAATTGGTGCCTGTAGTAGCAGGTCACTAAACAGGAGGCTGCTTCAGGCAGCCTATTCTTAGCTTAGACTTTACAGACAGATGAGGACTATTCATAGGGCTGCAGCAGGCTGTGTCTGATCGACGTTTCTGCTGCAGCTCCATCACCCCCAGCGGCGCTGTATACTCCCGCGCCGTGGTTGCCGGGTCACTACAGCAGAGGCACCGGCTTCTTCCTCTGTCCTCCAGTGAGTCACACACACGCCGCCATTTCCTGGATTGCGGGGCCACTGACAAGGGGGAGGTAAGGGGCTTCTGTGCCGCACTTTGCACCGCGATTCCGCTCGGCCATAGGAGACGGGCCGCGCGCGCTGGCGTGGACCCAGATTGCTTGGCTGATGTTCCACTAGCCACCAGGGTGTTCTACATGGGCACAGGTCAGGGGGGACATTGTACCATTACCCCCCCGCTTTTGTTTTACTGCCCGCACGCCCAGTGGGGATGCCAGCAGGGGGAGCAGGCTGGACCTGAGGCCCCTCCCCCCAGCCCCAGGGCGCCATTTCTACAATGTTCCCGCCCTGAAGCTGCATATTTCTCCCTCACTCCTGACCAGCGGCCATCACAGATTGAGCTGAGCTGTTACTAGGACTGCAGGGGCAAATCTTCATCTGTGGAACTGCCTGACTGCCAGTGCTGTGCTTCCTACAGGACACTTGACTATTCTACCTGTCACTGCGACTGTGCTAGTTAAGAAAGAGTGCATACTGTCAGGGTTGTGTGGTACAAACACCCTGTGATATACATCCAGTGCTTACTGTGTTTGTTATATCTATTATTTTCACATATAGCCATACTGAGTATTACTTTGTATTGCTAGCCCAGTGCAGTTTATGGTACATAATTTCTGCATGGTTTGTGACTATATACGTGTGTGTGTATGTAGCTGCTGTGTGGTTGCCTGATTGCAGGGTATTTCACTCAGCGTGCTATTCCTATATTACTATACCTGTGGGGGCCAAGTGTTTCAGGTTTTTTTCTGATAAAATAGGTTTGTTTCACAAGATATACTACTGGAGTATTTTTTCTTGTGAATTATAGTCACCATACTGTATATTCTATTCTATTCTATTCTATTGAACCCTCGGTCTGTGCCAGCTTCCGCTATTCCTCGAAGAGTTCTTACTAGGTATAGTGCTGCTATAAATAAAAACTAAAATAACGATTTGTACCGGGTTGCCCATTACTGTGTGCATTGTTATGTCTGCTACACATGGCAACGACGTTGAGGCCTCTCCCACACTGTGTGGTAGTGAGGCCACTGACAGAATGGAGGATAATTTAGCAGCTGAGAGTTCAGGTGTTTTGGATTCGGACGCGTTTTGGCAAAACCTCCCTGAATTTTTTTGGGGCGGATTCGGGTGTGTTTTGGATTCTGGTGTTTTTTTTAAAAAAAACCTCAAACAGCTTAAATAATAGAATTTGGGGGTAATTTTGATCCCATAGTATTATAAACCTCAATAACCATAATTTCCACTCATTTCCAGTCTATTCTGAACACCTCACACCTCACAATATTATTTTTAGTCCTAAAATTTGCACCAAGGTCGCTGGATGACTAAGCTAAGCTACCCACGTGGCCGGCACAAACACCTGGCCCATCTAGGAGTAGCACTGCAGTGTCAAACAGGATGGCACTTAAAAAAATTGCCCCCAAACATCACATGATGCAAAGATAAATTAAAGAAAAAAGAGGTGCAAGATGGAATTGTCCTTGGACCCTCCCACCCACCCTTACGTTGTATAAACAGGACATGCACACTTTAACAAACCCATCATTTCAGTGACAGGGTCTGCCACACGACTGTGGCTGAAATGACTGGTTGGTTTGGGCCCCCACCAAAAAAGAAGCAATCAATCTCTCCTTGCACAAACTGGCTCTACAGAGGCTAGATGTCCACCTCCTCCTCATCATCCAATTCCTCACCCCTTTCACTGTGTACATCCCCCTCCTCACCGATTATTAATTCGTCCCCACTGGAATCCATCATCTCAGGTCCCTGTGTACGTTCTGGAGGCAATTGCTGGTGAATGTCTTCACGGAGGAATTGATTATAATTCATTTTGATGAACATCATCTTCTCCACATTTTCTGGAAGTAACCTCGTACGCTGATTGCTGACAAGGTGACCAGCTGCACTAAACACTCTTTCGGAGTACACACTGGAGGGGGGGGGGGGGGGCATCTTAGGTAAAATAAAGCCAGTTTGTGCAAGGGCCTCCAAATTGCCTCTTTTTCCTGCCAGTATACGTACGGACTGTCTGTCATGCCTACTTGGATGCGGTCACTCATACAATCCTCCACCATTCTTTCAATGGTGACAGAATCATATGCAGTGACAGTAGACGACATGTCAGTAATCGGCAGGTCCTTCAGTCCGGACCAGATGTCAGCACTCGCTCCAGACTGCCCTGCATCACCGCCAGCAGGTGGGTTCTGAATTCTTAGCCTTTTCCTCGCAGCCCCAGTTGCGGTAGAATGTGAAGGAGGAGCTGCTGAGGGGTCACGTTCCGCTTGACTTGACAAGTGTCTCACCAGCAGGTCTTTGAACATCTGCAGACTTGTGTCTGCCAGAAAGAGATGTCACAACTGAGGGTTTTGGCTGACAGGAGAAAGCCTCAGTTGTAGGGGCTGAGAGGAACTTAAACCGGGGAGGTTTAATCAGACCCCTGGACATGTAAGTGTTAAAAGGAAACCCGAAGGTGTGACCATGACAACCAGGTAAAAGTCAAAATAAAAGTTTATTAACAGACTCCGTGTAAACAAACAGCATTCAAGGTAAATAATGGCAATGATAAATAATATGATTCCTGGAGCACTCTGACCAAGAAATGGTTACACAGGACACTGGTAGGTAAGAACAGCTGTTACAGTCCTTAGATGGAATAACCTTACCAGGCCTGGCTGTAGTAGTGAAGATATCCAAGGAACATGCCAGTAGATGGAACAGATGAAGTTGGTAACTTGAATCAGCTGTTGTAATTGCTGGATGGAACCAGCCAGGTGGTAAGACACGGAGTGGATGCGGAATGGAATCAGCCAGATGATAAAGTCACTGAATGAATGCTGGGTGGAACCAGCCAGGTGATGAAAGATGGAGTAAATATAGTAAGATGCTAGGGAGCGTGGAAACAGAGGAGTTGAAGGATGATTACCGGTGGTAGTGGATACTGCTGGAAGCAGATGAAATAGCTGGAAGCTGGAAACTGGATCAGCCACGGAGGACTGCAGAGTCAGGCTGCACCGCAGGATGGTAGGCAGGTGCGGGTCTCTTTGGTGGATGCTGGAGACAGGAGCTGGAACCTGGAAACACAACCACAGGAGAGAGACTGGAACAAGGTATGACAAACAAAGCACTGACGATTTCCTGACCCAGGCACAGGATACTTATACCTGCAGCAATGCAGGCATTGGCTGGGCAATTATGCAGATTTCCAGAGGCAGTGGATTGGAGGAACTGATACATGTGATTAGATCCGACATGGCTGCGCCCATGCTAGAACTTGGAGGGAAAACTGGCTTGGGAAACCATGTGGAAACATAACTGTAATGGCGGCGCCGGCCACAGAGGACAGGAGATGCCAGACTGACAAATGTATGCTGAGACTCGTGGATGACAACGGAGGCCGCGGCAGGCATGGAACACCACACTGACAACCTGCACCTATAACACAGGAGCGGCGGCGGAGGCCGCGGAGAACGGGAGACGCCATGCAGGATTCAAACATGGCGCCGCTGTGACAGCATCTCAGCGTGACAGGAGGAATGTGCAGTATGTGGACACAGATGAGATCCGGCCTTGGAACGCTAAGCAAGCCTCAGGAGACATCTGAAAGGCAGGTAATGGCGTCCAGATAACCGGATCGTGACAGCACCCCCCCTTTAGGAGTGGCCCCAGGACGCTTCTTAGGCTTTAGAGGAAACTTCGAGTGGAAATTCCGGACCAAGGCAGGAGCATGGACATCAGACGCATTGGTCCAAGAGCGTTCTTCAGGACCATAGCCCTTCCAGTCAATAAGATACTGCAACTGACCGTAACGGAAACGTGAGTCCAGAATCTTGGCCACCTCATACTCGACTCCCCGTTGAGTCTGAACTTTAGGAGCTGGAGGAAGTGCAGAATGAAACCGATTCGGATCAGCGGTTTCAACAAGGAAACATGGAATGTCCTGGGTATTTTTAAGAAGGGAGGTAACTGGAGTCTGTAAGCAACAGGATTGATGACTTGTTCAATTTTAAAAGGACCGATGTAACGAGGAGCAAATTTCATGCTGGGAACTCTCAACCTCAAATTCTTCGTGGACAACCATACTCGATCACCCACCTTGAGAGCCGGAACCGCTCTACGCTTCCTATCGGCAAACTTCTTATACCTAAATGAGGCTTTAAGCAGGGCTGCGCGGACATTCTTCCAGTTGTTTGAAAACTGACGCAAGGTGACATCCACTGCTGGAACAGAAGTCGCTGGAAGCGATTGGAATTCTGGAACCTTAGGGTGAAATCCATGGTTGATGAAGAATGGTGTCGAGGAGATTGAGGAATGGTATTGATTGTTGTGGCTAAACTCGGCCCAGGGAAGGAGTTGAACTCAGTCATCTTGGGAGGAAGACACGTAAATGCGGAGGAAGGCCTCCAAGTCCTGATTCACCCTCTCGGTTTGACCATTGGTCTGAGGATGGTAAGCTGTGGAAAACTTTAACTTGACTTGGGGCTTGACACAAACGTCGCCAAAATTTGGCTACAAATTGTACTCCACGATCGGAGATGATTTCTTCAGGGAGACCGTGAAGTCGAAAGATCTCTTGGATAAAGGCTTGAGCCAACTTGGAAGCTGACGGAAGACCGGTGAGGGGTATGAAATGTGCCATCTTGGTGAACCGGTCAACTACCACCCAGATGGTATTAAACTTGTCGCATATAGGCAGATCTGTAACAATGTCCATCGACAAATGGGTCCACGGTCGACTGGGAACAGATAATGGAACCAGTTGCCCCGCAGGAGACTGGCGAGGAACTTTGTGTTGGGCACACTTTGGGCAAGAGGCAATAAACTCCTTGACGTCCTTCTTCAGAGTTGGCCACCAGTAGGACCTAGAGATAAACTCGAGGGTTTTCTGAATGCCTGTATGTCCGGCAAAACGGGAAGCATGGGCCCAATGCATGAGCTTCTTCCTTAACACCGGCTTCACAAAACTTTTCCCTGGTGGGGGCGTAGAGTCCATCCCTACCGTGGAGAATGCCAACGGATTAATAATAGGATGCTTGTCTGAAGACTCTGACTCGTTTTCTTGCTCCCAAGAGCGGGAAAGGGCATCGGCCTTGCGATTCTGAGAGCCCGGACAGAACTGGAGTTTAAAGTCGAACCTGGAAAAGAAAAGTGCCCATCTGGCCTGACGGGGGTTAAGACATTGTGCGCCTTTCAGGTATAAAAGATTCTTGTGGTCGGTAAGTATCATGATTGAATGAGAAGCTCCCTCCAACAGATATCTCCACTCCTCAAGAGCGAGCTTGATGGCTAGCAACTCCTGGTCGCCAATGGCATAGTTGCGCTCAGCTGGGGAGAACTTCCGGGAGAAGAAACTGCAGGGATGTAGATGGCCATCTTTAGCCCTCTGGGATAACACCGCTCCTACTCCAACGGAGGAGGCATCCACCTCTAAGATGAAAGGAGAGTCGGTGTCGGGCTGTTTCAGAACTGGTGCAGAGATGAAACGTTGTTTTAGAAGATGAAAAGCTTGCATAGCTTCTTCAGAACACTTGGACGGGTTAGCACCCTTCTTGGTTAATGCAGTGATAGGCGCCACAATGGTGGAAAAGTCTCGTATGAACTTTCTGTAATAATTGTCGAACCCTAAGAACCTCTGGACCCCTTTGAGGGTTGAGGGTATCGGCCAATTCTGGATTGCTTGTAGTTTCTCAGGATCCATCTCTAGTCCGGAACCGGACACAATGTAACCTAGGAACGGAATGGATTTAACTTCAAAGACACATTTCTCCAATTTGCAATAGAGATGATTGACACGGAGACGGGACAGAACCTCCTTTACCCAGAAACGATGTTCCTCCAGATTATTGGCAAAGATGAGGATATAATCTAGATAAACCACGACATGGCGGTATAAGATGTCTCTGAAGATCTCATTCACGAAATGCTGGAAGACAGCTGGAGCATTGCTCAATCCGAAGGGCATGACGAGGTACTCATAATGTCCATCACTGGTGTTAAAAGCGGTCTTCCACTCGTCACCCTCACGGATCCGGATGAGATTGTAAGCACCCCTCAAATCCAACTTTGTAAAGATGGTTGCTCCGCTGCCTCTATCGAAGAGCTCTGTAATCAAAGGTAAAGGATACCGGTTCTTGACGGTAATGTCGTTCAGACCTCTGTAATCGATGCACGGTCGCAGACCACCATCCTTCTTCTTAACGAAGAAGAAGCCTGCGCCAGCTGGAGAAGAAGAAGGTCGGATAAAACCTTTCGCCAGGTTCTCTTTGATGTACTCCTCCATGGAGTGCGTCTCAGGCAGAGACAATGGGTAAGTTCGGCCTCGAGGTGGAACCTTCCCTGGAATGAGATCAATTGGGCAGTCCCATTCTCTATGAGGAGGAAGGATATCAGCAGAAGCCTTACTGAACACGTCCGTGTAGTCTTGATATGGAGGAGGTGGAACATCAGACGACCTGGGGAAAGAAGAACAAACAGGAAGCACTTTGGACAAACAAGTCTTAGCACAGGAGGGACCCCATGCTAGTATTTGCGTAGTCGTCCAGTCAATCGACGGATTGTGTAGACGGAGCCATGGAAGGCCCAAAACCACTGGATGTGTGGCTCTTGGAATCACTAGGAAGGAAATAAATTCTGCATGAAGAACTCCCACTCTCAGACGAACTGGTAGAGTCCTTAGAGAAATAACTGCGTCAAAAATCTTGCTGCCATCTACTGCAGTTAAGGAGATGGACGAAGGAAGTCTCTCGGTGGGTAGGGACCACCGTTTAACATAACATAAGCTTCGGTTATGAAATTCCCAGCTGCTCCGGAATCAAGGAGGGCAATGACGTTCCTGTAACGTTGAGCAATTTGGAGCGAGACTGGGAGATTACAATCATGAGGAGATGGATAGGAGATCATTACTCCTAGCCGGCCCTCTCCTTGGCGAGCTAGGATTTGGAGTTTCCCGGACGTTTGGGACAGGCATTGATAATGTGAGACGGAGCTGTACAATAGAGACAGAGAGACTCAGATAGAAGTCTTCGGCGCTCAGCGGGAGATAGACGGGAATGGCCAATTTGCATGGAGACGGTTGACGAAGAGGAGGAGCAGAAGATTTTGGAGCAGACGATCTTCCTCGCTCGGTTGCTCTCTCTCTGAAACGTAGATCAACCTTCGTGCAAAGAGAAATTAGCTCATCCAACTTAGAGGGCAAGTCTCTGGTAGCTAACTCATCCTTGATGCGTTCTGATAAGCCATGCCAGAATGCAGCATACAGGGCCTCGTCGTTCCATGCCAGTTCGGATGCCAGGATTTTGAACTGTATGAGATACTGTCCCACAGTACGTGTTCCCTGGCGTAAATGGAGAATCTCAGATGAAGCAGAGGTTACCCGGCCTGGCTCGTCGAAGATGCGCCTGAATGTTGCCACAAAGTCCGTATAGGAGGACAGCAGGGGATCAGACTTCTCCCATAAAGGTGATGCCCAGTCAAGGGCTGAGCCGCTGAGAAGGGAAATGATATAGGCAATTTTAGTACGGTCGCTGGGGAAATTGCCAGGCTGAAGCTCAAAGTGGATTTCGCATTGGTTAAGAAATCCCCTGCAGAACCTTGGAGATCCATCAAACTTTGCTGGCGTTGGGAGATGAAGACGTGAAATGGAAATGGGTAAGGTGGGTGTGGTTACAGCTGGTGTCACTGTAGTGGACGCACCGGACGTGCCAGGTCCACGGAGGGTCGTTTGAATCCCATCCAGCCGCGTAGAGAGATCCTGGAGACAGCGGATGATGTGGCCTTGTGCAGCCTCCTGATGTTCTAGTCTGGCTGCCAGTTCTTGCATCGGCCTAGCCGCTTGATCCTGGTCTCCGGCTGGATTCATATGGTCAGTGCTTACTGTCACAACTGAGGGTTTTGGCTGACAGGAGAAAGCCTCAGTTGTAGGGGCTGAGAGGAACTTAAACCGGGGAGGTTTAATCAGACCCCTGGACATGTAAGTGTTAAAAGGAAACCCGAAGGTGTGACCATGACAACCAGGTAAAAGTCAAAATAAAAGTTTATTAACAGACTCCGTGTAAACAAACAGCATTCAAGGTAAATAATGGCAATGATAAATAATATGATTCCTGGAGCACTCTGACCAAGAAATGGTTACACAGGACACTGGTAGGTAAGAACAGCTGTTACAGTCCTTAGATGGAATAACCTTACCAGGCCTGGCTGTAGTAGTGAAGATATCCAAGGAACATGCCAGTAGATGGAACAGATGAAGTTGGTAACTTGAATCAGCTGTTGTAATTGCTGGATGGAACCAGCCAGGTGGTAAGACACGGAGTGGATGCGGAATGGAATCAGCCAGATGATAAAGTCACTGAATGAATGCTGGGTGGAACCAGCCAGGTGATGAAACACGGAGTAAATATAGTAAGATGCTAGGGAGCGTGGAAACAGAGGAGTTGAAGGATGATTACCGGTGGTAGTGGATACTGCTGGAAGCAGATGAAATAGCTGGAAGCTGGAAACTGGATCAGCCACGGAGGACTGCAGAGTCAGGCTGCACCGCAGGATGGTAGGCAGGTGCGGGTCTCTTTGGTGGATGCTGGAGACAGGAGCTGGAACCTGGAAACACAACCACAGGAGAGAGACTGGAACAAGGTATGACAAACAAAGCACTGACGATTTTCTGACCCAGGCACAGGATACTTATACCTGCAGCAATGCAGGCTTTGGCTGGGCAATTATGCAGATTTCCAGAGGCAGTGGATTGGAGGAACTGAGACATGTGATTAGATCCAACATGGCTGCGCCCATGTTAGTACTTGGAGGGAAAACTGGCTTGGGAAACCATGTGGAAACATAACTGTAATGGCGGCCACAGAGGACAGGAGACGCCAGACTGACAAATGTATGCTGAGACTCGTGGATGACAACGGAGGCCGCGGCAGGCATGGAACACCACACTGACAACCTGCACCTATAACACAGGAGCGGAGGCCGCGGAGAACGGGAGACGCCATGCAGGATTCAAACATGGCGCCGCTGTGACAGCATCTCAGCGTGACAGGAGGAATGTGCAGTATGTGGACACAGATGAGATCCGGCCTTGGAACGCTGAGCGAGCCTCAGGAGACATCTGAAAGGCAAGTAATGGCGTCCAGATACCCGGATCGTGACAAGAGAGATACAACGTAGGCTTTAAACCTAGGATCGAGCACGGTGGCCAAAATGTAGTGCTCTAATTTCAACAGATTGACCACCCGTGAATCCTGATTAAGCGAATTAAGGGCTCCATCCACAAGTCCCACATGCCTAGCGGAATCGCTCCGTTTTAGCTCCTCCTTCAATCTCTCCAGCTTCTTCTGCAAAATCGTGATGAGGGGAATGACCTGACTTCACGTGTGGCAAGTTCAAAGGGTTGCAGAAACTTGCACAACGTTGAAATCATTCTCCACTGCGCTTGAGTCAGGTGCATTCCCCCTCCTTTGCCTATATCGTAGGTAGATGTATAGGCTTGAATGGCCTTTTGCTGCTCCTCCAGCCTCTGAAACATATAGAGGGTTGAATTCCACCTCGTTACCACCTCTTGCTTCAGCTGATGGTGGGGCCAGCTCAGGAGTGTTTGCTGGTGCTCCAGTCTTCGGCATGCGGTGGCTGAATGCTGAAAGTGGCCTGCAAATTCTTCGGTCCACCGACAGCATCTTTTGCACGCCCCTGTCATTTTTTTAAAAATTCTGCACCTCCAAATTCAATGTATGTGCAAAACTAGGGACGTGCTGGAATTTGCCCACATGTAATGCACGCACAATATTGGAGGCGTTGTCCGATATCACAAATCCCCAGGAGAGTCCAATTGGGGTAGGCCAATCTGCGATGATGTTCCTCAGTTTCCGTAAGAGGTTGTAAGCTGTGTGCCTCTTACGAAAAGCGGTGATACAAAGCGTAGCTGTCACTGACCTAGGTTGGGAATGTTGTGAACTCGGGGGTTCTGCCGATGGTAGGGGAGAGGAACCACAGTTGGGTCGGAACAGGGATGGCTTGATATAGGTCTTCCTCATCCAGGACTTTGACAGTAAAGCTTGGTGAAAATATTAAAGAACTTAATTGCAGGAAGGGAGCAACACAATGTCACATAGCAGAGAAGGAACGTATGGAGGGAATGTCCAGGCCTATAGGAGAACTTGTGAGCAATGTTAAAGATACTGATGATTTGAAGAACTGGTGAACGGTGGTTAAAGACTCTGATGATTTGAAACACTTGTGAGCGATGGTTGCTGATGATTTGTATGACTTGAGAATGGTGACAAAAGATACTGATGATTTATAGAACTTGTGAGCGGTGGTTAAAGACACTGATGATTTGTATGACTTGAGAGCGGTGATTAAAGACACTGTAGAACTTTGAGAACGGTGGTTAAAGACACTGATGATTTGTTATGACTTGTGACCGATGATTAAAGACACTGTAGAACTTGGGAGCGGTGGTTAAAGACACTGATGACTTGTAAAATTTGAGAACGGTGTTTAAAGACAGATGACTTGCAGAACTTGAGAGCGGTGTTTAAAGACACTGAAGACTTGTAGAACTTGAGAGCGGTGTTTAAAGACACTGAAGACTTGTAGAACTTGAGAGCGGTGTTTAAAGACACTGAAAACTTGTAGGACTTGAGAGCGGCGTTTAGCCCGCAGCCCACGCTGACTCCAAGAAGCACTGGTGACTGGATTGCAGAGGAACACACCAGCCGCTGTATACGCTGGAACTCTGCAGCAACTGGCACCTGGAAGCGCCGGAGACACTAGGGTACGACTGTAGAGAGACTCGCTGGGAACAAGAGCACTGGCATCCACTTCAGGGGAAAAGACGATACTCAGGCGCCGAGGCGCTGCCCGGCGTCTGCCTTTGAATATCCCGCCTCCGCTGGATTGGCGGAACAGTCTGATGACGTCACCTGCTCCCCGCCCACGTGATGCCGGGTGTCATGGTGGTGCCCCTGCCCCGGGGAACCGCCAGGAGCCACGCCAGCCAGGCGCCGGAGCCCGTGGACCATCGTAGGCGGAGGCCGCAACACAGACCAGCAGGCACGCAGGGGTAAGCGCGGTGAACGACGCCTATGGCGTGTGACAGTAGCCTGCCTAGGAATGATTTGGCATTTGGGAGATGCTGCTACTGGTGCCGCCACTGCTGTTCTTGCTGCGGGAGGCAATACATCTACCCAGTGGGCTTTCACAGTTATATAGTCCTGAGTCTGCCCTGCTCCACTTGTCCACATGTCCGTGGTTAAGTGGACATTGGGTACAACTGCATATTTTAGGACACTGGTGACTCTATTTCTGACGTCTGTGTACATTCTCGGTATCGCCTGCCTAGAGAAATGGAACCTAGATGGTATTTGGTACCGGGGACACAGTACCAAAGCAATTCTCTAATTGCCTGTGAATTAACGGTGGATGCTGGACACACGTTTAACACCAATGCAGCTGCCAAGACCTGAGTTATCCGCTTTGAAGCAGGATGACTGCTGTGATATTTCATCTTCCTCACAAAGGACTGTTGGACAGTCAATTGCTTACTGGAAGTAGTACAAGTGGTCTTCCGACTTAGCCTCTGGGATGACGATCGACTCCCAGCAGCAACAACAGCAGTGCCAGCAGCAGTAGGCGTTACACTCAAGGATGCATCAGAGGAATCCCGGGCAGGAGAGGACTCGTCAGAATTGCCAGTGACATGGCCTGCAGGACTATTGGTTTTCTTGTCTAATGAGGAAATTGACACTGAGGGAGTTGGTGGTGTGGTTTGCAGGAGCTTGGTTACAAGAGGAAGGGATTTAGTTGTCGGTGGACTGCTTCCGCTGTCACCCAAAGTTTTTGAACTTGTCAATGACTTCTGATGAATGCGCTCCAGGTGACGTATAAGGGAGGATGTTCCTAGGTGGTTAACGTCCTTACCCCTACTTATTACAGCTTGACAAAGGCGACACACGGCTTGACACCTGTTGTCCGCATTTTTGTTAAAATAATTCCACACCGAAGAGGTGATTTTTTTTTGTAATTTGGCCAGGCATGTCAGTGGCCATATTCGTCCCACGGACAACTGGTGTCTCCCCGGGTGCCTGACTTAAACAAACCACCTCACCATCAGAATCCTCCTTGTCAATTTCCTCCTCAGTGCCAGCAACACCCATATCCTCATCCTGGTGTACTTCAACAGTGACATCTTCAATTTGACTATCAGGAACTGGACTGCGGGTGCTCCTTCCAGCACTTGCAGGAGGCGTGCAAATGGTGGAAGGCGCCACCTCTTCCCGTCCAGTGTTGGGAAGGTCAGGCATCTCAACCGACACAATTGGACTCTCCTTGGGGATTTGTGATTTAGAAGAAAGCACAGTTCTTTGCTGTGCTTTTGCCAGCTTAAGTCTTTTCATTTTTCTAGCGGGAGGATGAGTGCTTCCATCCTCATGTGAAGCTGAACCACTAGCAATGAACATAGGCCAGGGCCTCAGCCGTTCCTTGCCACTCCGTGTCGTAAATGGCATATTGGCAAGTTTACGCTTCTCCTCAGATGCTTTTAATTTAGATTTCTGGGTCATTTTAGTGAACTTTTGTTTTTTGGATTTGACATGCTCTCTACTATGACATTGGGCATCGGCCTTGGAAGACGACATTGATGGCATTTCATCGTCTCGGCCAAGATTAGTGGCAGCAGCTTCAGCACGAGGTGGAAGTGGATCTTGATCTTTCCCTATTTTACCCTCCACATTTTTGTTTTCCATTTTTTAATGTGTGGAATTATATGCCAGTAATATATCAATAGCAATGGCCTACTGTACTGTACTATATATGTATACTGTTGGGTCACCAAAATGCTGCCCTGTAATACTAGTATATATACTGCTCACAAAAATGCCGCACAGATATGGAATGGATACGTGCAGTGACACAGAGCTGCAAGTTACAGCAATGGCCTACTGTACACAACTATATACTGTTGGGTCATCAAAATGCTGCACTGTAATACTAGTATATATACTGCTCACAAAAATGCAGCACAGATATGGAATGGATACGTGCAGTGATACAGAGCTGCAAGATACAGCAATGGCCTACTGTACACAACTATATACTGTTGGGTCACCAAAATGCTGCACTGTAATACTTTATATACTGCTCACAAAAATGCAGCACAGATATGGAATGGATACTTGCAGTTACACAGAGCTGCAAGATACAGCAAAATGGCCTACTGTACTGTACTACTATAATTATTATATACTGGTGGTCCCCAGTCCCCACAATGCAGCACACTGATAAGATATTTGAAGCACACTGAGCACAGATATGGAGCGTTTTCAGGCAGAGAACGTAGATATTTTCAGCACACTGAGCACAGATTATTTGCAGCACACTCAGCACAGATATTTGCAGCACACTGAGCACAGATTACGGAGCTTTTCAGGGAGAGAACGCAGCCACGTCCTCTCCGTTCCTTCTCCAAAGCACGAGTGAAAATGGCGGCGACGCTTGGCTCCTTATATAGAATACGAATCTCGCGAGAATCCGACAGCGGGATGATGATGTTCGGGCGCGTTCTGGTTAACCGAGCAAGGCGGGAGGATCCGAGGCTGCCTCGGACCTGTGTAAAATAGGTGAAGTTCGGAGGGGTTCGGATCCCGAGGAACCGAACCCGCTCATCTCTACTTGTAACTAAATTGACGCCCCCTGTGGGACCACATGTGCCGTTACCACATATTATGGTCCCCGCTGTGAACCCGCCATGGGTGGATCAGCTTTCCACTCAGTTACAGCATTTGAACCGATCCATGTCCAAATCTAGGGTCACTTTCGACCACATAAGACTAAGTCGTCTTCTAAAAGGGCCATTAGCTCCTCCCGATCCACGGCCTTATTTGACACGTCCTCTGAAGAGGACGGTGCTTATACTGACCCCTCAGACACTGACGCTAATGTTTAAGATGGGGAGGGGAAATCGTCCGTGGATGTCTCGGATTTGATTGAGGCGATACGGCTCATTCTTCAGGTGGCTGATGATTCTAAGCCTGAGACTGTCTCCAGGAAACCTGATAGGTTTAAGCATAAGAAGGTGGTTAAGCAGGTCCTACTCTAAACACCTGATTGACATACATCAGGAATCCTGGGAAAATCCGGGGACAAAGTTTACACCGAATAAGAGACTGTTGGCTCACTATCCTCTCTCTGCGGAGGTGTGTAAAAATTGGGAAGCCCCTCCGCCTGTAGATTCTCATGTAGCACGTATGGTTGTTTCCTCTGCCCTGCCTGTAACTACCGTCACCTCTCTGAAGGAACCGACGGATCGTCGGGTGGAGGGCTGTTTAAAAGCGATTTATACCCTTTCTGGGGCTGTTCAAAGACAAACTATTGCAGCGACTTGGGCTGCTGAAGCTGTTGAGGCGTGGTCTCAGGAACTCGAGGCAGAACTGCCTTCTGATGCTTCTGTGCATGCCCGACAATGTCTGTCATATATTGCCACGGCTTCTCTGTACCTTAAGAAGGCGGCCTCCGATGCCGGGGTGCTTGAGGCCAAGGCTGCTACTGTGTCTCTTTTGGCCAGACGCATCCTTTGGTTGAGATCCTGGTCGTGGATTTGGATTCCAGAAAAACCCTGGAGGTACTTCCTTTCAAGGGAGACATCCTCTTTGGAGAAGACCTCAATAAGATTGTGGCCGACCTGGCTACTGCTAAAACAGCCTGCCTGCCTAGTACGGCTTCTTCCGCACAGAAGGCTAAAAGTACTTTCCCTCTGCCCTTTTGTACACCAGGTAAAGCAAAAGGTCAGGCGTACCCAAAGCAAGCCCATGCTTCCAGACCTGCCAAGCCCAGACCGAAGCGTGCTTGGGCCGCCCGTCAGCAAGCATCAAAGACTGATAAGCCGGCTGCATGATAGGGAGGGCCTCCCTCTGGGGGATCCCAGGGTGGGGGGCCGACTTCTAGGTTTTACCCAGGAATGGTTGAAGACTACTTCGGATACCTGGGTGAGGGAAGTCGTTGCTCAAGGTTACGCCACACCCTTCAAGAATTGTCCCCCTCATCGATTTTGCCTAACAGATGTGCCTCTGGATCCAGCAAAAGCAAATATGTTGCACTCGGTGGTACATTCCCTCCTTTCCACAGGATGCCTACCCACATATCCCTATTGCGGTATCTCATTAGCAGTACCTGCCGTTTGCAGTGGGCAACCTTCATTACCAATTTCGGGCGTTACCTTTTGGTTTGACAATGGCTCCGCAAGTCTTCACCAAGGTTATGGCGGTCATGACGGCCACGCTACGCCATCAGAGGGTCAGGATACTACCATACCTAGACGATTTGTTAATCCTGGCGAGTTCCCCAGAACTTCTCCTGTGTCATCTCGATTTGATGATCCAGTGCATGAAAGCCCATGGATGGCTAATCAACTGGAAGAAATCCTCCCTGGTTCCGGCTCGGAGCATGGTACACCTGGGAGTGTTATTAGACACCCACAACCAGCGGTTGTTCCTGTCTCAGGAGAAAGTCCTGAAGCTTCAGGACAAGATTCAATGCTTCCTATCCCATCCGCAAGTGTCGATCCATTCGGCGATGCAAGTGCTATGTCTCATGGTGTCGGCTTTCAACATGGTGGAGTATTCTCAATTCCATTCTCGTCCTCTGCAGAAGTTGATTCTATCCAAGTGGGACGGCCTGCCTCACCAGATCAGATCTCACATGATCTCCCTATCTCCGGAGGTCCATCTATCCCTGAATTGGTGGCTTCAGGACCAACGATTGAGCAGGGGCTGTCCCTTCTGGATATCCAACTGGGTCCTGCTGATGACGGATGCCAGTCTGAGAGGTTGGGGCGCGGTGTTGGAACAACACTCTCTCCTGGGTCGGTGGACCAAGGAGGAGTCTCTGCTCCCGATAAACATTCTGGAACTGCGGGCTGTGTTCAATGTGTTGACAATGGCCCAGCATCAGATACAAAACAGACCTGTTCACGTACAATCGGACAATGCCACCACGGTGGTGTACATCAATCATCAGGGCGGCACTCAAAGCCGCATGGTAATGAGGGAAGTATCAAGGATTCTTCAGTGGGCAGAACGCCATCTGCCGGCCATAGCAGTGTTCATTCCGGGCGTTCTGAACTGGGAGGCGAACTGTCATCAGGACGTGCACGCCGGAGCATGGAGCCTACATCCAGAGGTGTTTAAACTTCTTGTGGACAAGTGGGGTCTCCCAGATGTGGACCTGATGGCGTCTCGACACAATCACAAGGTTCCGGTCTACGGAGCAAGGACAAAGGATCCTCAAGCAGCGTTCATGGATGCTCTATCAATTCCGTGGAACTTTCTGCTGCCGTATGTGTTCCCTCCGGTGTCCCTCCTGACAAGAGTAATACGGACTATGTGCATTTTTGCAGTTTTTTTACTTAATTGCTGCACTGCGAAAATCATCAGCGAGCGATCAATTCGGAATGACCACCAATGTGCTTTACCTGGTGCAATGTTTATAATGTGCTTTACCTGGTGCAATGTGTATAATGTGCTCTGCCTGGCACAAAGTGTATAATGTGCTCTGCCTAGCGCAAAGTGTATGACGTGCTCTGCCTGGCGCAAAGTGTATAACATGCTCTGCCTGACACAAAGTGTATAATGTGCTTTACCTGGTGCAATGTGTGTAATGTGCTTTACCTGGTGCAATGTGTATAATGTGCTCTGCCTGGCGCAAAGTGTATAACGTGCTGTTCCTGGTGCAATGTGTACAGTATAATGTGCTTTACCTGGTGCAATGTGTATAATGTGCTCTGCCTGGCGCAAAGTATATAACGTGCTCTTTCTGGTGCAATGTGTACAGTATAATGTGCTTTACCTGGTGCAATGTGTATAGCGTGCTTTACCTGGCGCAAAGTGTAGAATGTGCTCTATCTGGCGCAATATGTATAAAATGCTCTACCTGGTGCAGTGTGTATAGGAGGTTCTACCTGGTGCAATGTGTATAAGCGCAGCACTACTGTGTGGTGTAATGTGAATTGGCACTATTATGTGGCCACGCCCTTCCCCATGAAACCACTACCCTGTACATACTTGCCTGTATTCAGGCCTCCTGAGCAGTAATCCCGCCCACTTGACTCCACCCCCCACACAGACCCCACCCCTATTAGGGCTGCTTCCATATATTTACCGTGCAGGCTTTCGATCCCAATTTGCCCCTGCCTGCACCCCCATATTCTGTGGCCCTTCTGCATCAGGGCGCATCACCCTACCCCCTGGGGCAGCCATGAAGCTGACTGACAATGTGCTGCACAGCTTCCGGGTGGCAAAGGTTTTCCATGAGAACTCCGATAAGATCAACTGCTTTGACTTCAGTCCTGGCTGGGAGACAGTCATTCACAGCTGCGGCGACGACTCCATCCTGCTGTACGACTGCCAGGAGGGTAAGCCCAAGAGGACACTGTACAGCAAGAAGTACTGTGTGGATCTCATCTGATACACACATGCAGAAAATACTGCGGTTTCTAGCTCCAACAAAATTGATGATACCATCCGGTACCTCTATCTTCATGATAATAAATATAACCGTTATTTCCCAGGCCACAGTAAAAGGGCAGTTGCGTTATCTATGTCTCCAGTGGACGATGTGATTATTTCTGGGTCCTTGGATAAAAGTATCCGCCTGTGGGACCTCCGGTCTCCCAACTGTCAGGGTCTGATGCACTTACAGGGGAAGCCAGTGTGCTCATTTGATCCAAAGGGTCTTATTTTTGCTGCGGGAGTTAATTCCGAGATGGTGAATCTGTATGATCTTTGCTCTTTTGATAAGGGTCCGTTTGCCACTTTTAAGATGAACTATGACCGCACCTGCGAATGGACGTCACTCAAATTTAGCAACGATGGAAAATTAATTCCTCTCTCTACCAATGGCAGCTTCCTGAGGTTGGTTGATGTGTTTAAAGGGGCCATGCTATACACTTTTGGGGGTTATAACAACAGTAAAACGGTCACACTAGAAGCTTCTTTCACCCTGGATTCTCAGTTTATTATGATCGGGTCAGAAGATGGCAAGATCCATTTATGGAATGGAGAGAGCGGCATGAAAGTGGCCGTACTGGATGGCAAGCACACCGGACACATCACCTGCTTACAGTTCAATCCCAAGTTCATGACCTTTGTATTGCATTGGGGAAGCAGTAGGGAGATGAGCAATGAGGAGGAGGCACTTAACTAGCAGATGTGTATAAAGGCCTCTATAAAGGCCTCTACCGCGTAATGTATATATGGGCCCTATCTGGCATAATTTGTAACGTGTAATGGGCTCTACCAGGTGTAATGTGTATCATGTGTAATGGACTCTACCAGGCTTAATGTGTAACATGTGTAATGGGCTCTACCAGGCATAATGTGTAACATGTGTAATGGGCTCTACCAGTTATAATGTGTATAATGGGCTCTACCGGGCATAATGTGTATAATGGGCTATAACTGGTGTAATATGTATAATGGGCTCTACCTGGCATAATGTGTATAAAGGCTCTACCAGGTGTAGTGTGTACAAGTGGCTCTACCAGGCATAATGTGTATAATGAGCTCCATTTTGCATAATGTGTGTAATGGACTCTACCTGGCATAATGTGTATAAGGGGCTCCACCAGGTGTATTGTGTACAAGGGGCAACTCCCAGCTGCTCCATAGAGTTCCATACAGGTGCAAGAGACCTGTCTAAGGTGGCCAGGAGCTAGGGATGCCAAACTGAGATTTTATCTTGGCCCCCCAACCAAAAAACTTTTTGACGCCCCTGGTCACCACACACTTCAGCCATACGTTAGACTGTCCGCTAAACATTCTCACACATCCCCTAGCTATTAGCCCTGACACTTTCTAATTGGGATAGGGTTAACTCCACTTGCAACCTTTGCATTGTGGATCCACCAAATGTTCCTTCCTGGCCAGTCGACATGGCCTCAATGTGGTCTACTGCAGGGGATATATTTACTAAACTGCTGGTTCTTAGAAATGGAGATGTTGGCTAGAGCAACCAATCAGATTCTACTTAACATTTATCTAACACCTTCCAAAATATAATAGCTAGAATCCGATTGGTTGCTATGAGCAATATCTCCACTTTTAAAAAACCTGCCTTTTACCCCCCCAGTGTTCACCACATTATCCGAGACTTTACACCAAGATCCTTTCAAGAATTCCAAGAAAGATATGGGATTCCTCAAATTCAATTCTACCAAGATCTGTAGATTCACTACTTTTTTTTACTGTCCCTTCTCAACCACTCCCAACAGGTGACCTATTCCTATGGATTGTTATTGTATTTATCACTCTTCTAGTAGAGCACTCTCTCTTGGATTTATCAAACGAGTTTTGCTACTGACTCTACTACCCAGTTCTCCCATAAACAAGCTTGGTAAACAGGTCTCAGTCACTCGTTGGGACCAGACACCTGGGACATGATCCATTCCAACATTCTGAAGTGTTCCAGCAGCAGAGTTTTAAAGGAAAGCTCCATCTAAGTGGTACCTGAATGATTGCACAAGATGTGCCACAATGGTTTGGAGTTTTGCTGGAGACAGTGTGGTAAGATTGGCATATATTAGCATATTTGGTGGTTATGTCCTAAAATCACCTCTTTTTGCAGTTCATATCAGACATATCAGGACTCACTGAACCCCTTGACCAGCTATGTCTTCAATAATGCAGCCCACCCTGCAACCTACCTAATCACACCAAAAATCTGATTCTCCATATGGCATGTGCAGCACAGTATCAACTCGTACATAACTGCACACTGCTTTCCCTCAAAGCAAGAGGTACTGCATCGGATCTTGTATGTGTCTCGAAAGGAATACATTACTGGACTGCTCAATATCATGATTGATAAATGCCATGGTTTTCTCTATATACTTTACTAAATCCTGGTACTCATTGACCAGTCATAATCCTTCTTTAACCTTCCTGTATTTCTGGAAACACCCCCTTCCCCCCATTCCCACACCCCACCTTCCAAGGTTCCCTGTTTTAGCATTCCCTAACAGCAAATCTGTGGCAGAGCATGCTGGGACTTTGTTGCTACTTTGCTGCGTATGTTTGCTTACAGTCTTGCCTGTTATCTATCTGTTCTGCCCCTTTTACTTTTTTTTATTGATTTACCCTACTTCCCACTTATGTGCTACTTTCCCCTAATCTGTTGTACAATTTATTTTTTTAAGAATGTGTTGTTGGTGATGTTGCTATCTGCCAAACGTCTTTCTTTTTTTTTTTTTTTTATAAAATAAAGATATTTAAAATATATTTATTTATAGTTCTTATGGCTGTGATATTATTAGGAGTCACTGCAGGCAGCACAGTAGCTCACCACCTCCCACCGGGTTCCAGTCATCACTAGGAGACTGGTATGACAGAGCACAGTTGCTGGGTATGCTGGTCCCGTCCATGCAGAGAGCAGCGGCTGCACTGTGAGTGTAGCCAGCTGGTTCTACGCTGGGACACTCAGTACTGCTTTCCTACGTGCAGCTTTACACCTGCAGCATATTATTTACTTAAGGGGACTTTCTTTGTTGGGGCATATTGATTGGTTGATGTGTGTATTAAAAGAGAGGCAGGGCTTAGCATCATTGTCAATTATAGCTTCATGCCCTGGTGTTTAGCTTGCTGATCCTGTCGCCTGATGAATACTCTGTGCTGCCTCAGTCTTGGTTTCACTTTGCTCTTCAAGTTTGGTCTACAGTCTGAGGGGGTCATTCCGAGTTGTTCGCTCGTTGTCGATTTTCGCAATGGAGTGATTAAGGCAAAAATGCGCATGCGCATGGTACGCAGTGCGCATGCGCTAAGTATTTTAGCACAAAACTTAGTAGATTTACTCACATCCGAACGAAGAATTTTCATTGTTGAAGTGATCGGAGTGTGATTGACAGGAAGTGGGTGTTCCTGGGCGGAAACTGACCGTTTTCTGGGAGTGTGCGGAAAAACGCAGGCATGCTAGGATAAAACGCAGGAGTGGCTGGAGAAACGGGGGAGTGGCTGGCCGAACGCAGGGCGTGTTTGTGACATCAAACCAGGAACGAAACGGGCTGAGCTGATCGCAATGTAGGAGTAAGTCTCGAGCTACTCAGAAACTGCTAAGAAATTTCTATTCGCAATTCTGCTAATCTTTCGTTTGCAATTCTGCTAAGCTAAGATACACTCCCAGAGGGCGGCGGCCAAGTGTGTGCAATGCTGCTAAAATCTGCTAGCGAGCGAACAACTCGGAATGACCCCCTGAGTCTCCGGCCCTCTGCATGTCCTGTTCTATCCTAGTATTTCCTTAAGCACTGTATCCGAGTCCCATGGCCGAGTGCAGAGGGGGCACCGCACATAACGCTGCAGGGTAGGGGGCGCTGTTGGCGCCACTTGTCAATTATCTGTTTTAATTTCTTTCACTTGCAGTTTCCCCCCTTTTTGAAGACCAGCATCTCCTGACCGCCCCTGTCTTCTACCCTGACCCCTTCTGTCGCTAATATCTATACAACATTCATGAACTCAACTGGAGATTTCTTTGTTATTCATGTCCTTTTTTACATTTCAAGATGCTGACATACCCGGGATTCAAACCCATTGCCTGTGACATTGCAGTCAGACAATCTATTCATTGAGCTATCTGCCCTTGCATAGAAAGGTAGATAATTCTAAGCTAGAGAATTCTAACTATTTGATGCCTCCCTTGTACTTTGTGAAAAAATTAACAATTCTATGTAGTGTGTGGCTGCAAGAGATTGGATGTGTGGCTCTACATAGATCTGCTCAACTGCAATGCTGATTTTTTTTTTTCTTTACAAAGTACAAGTAGCTTCATATAGAGTTCATAGTGTTTATGCAGGATCAAATAGCTAAATGAGTAGGGTGTTTGATTAGAAATGGGGGTGCCAATTTTTAGGCTCAATAGAGAGCACGGATGTTATAGGCAAAGACCTCTACAGCATGATTCTAAGGGCTCGATCCAGACCTGATCGCTGTTGTGTGAAATCGCACTGCGGACGATTATCGAATGACTGCACAAGCGTTTGCACCTCAATGTGCAGGCGTGTCGACAAACAGCGACAGGATGGTGCGTAAATTTAGATTGCATGGGCATTCGCAAGGTGATTGACAGGAAGCGGATGTTTGTGGGTGCTAACTAACCATTTTCTGGGAGTGTCGGGAAAAACGCAGACATGTCCAAGCGTTTTCAGGGAGGGTGTGCGATGTCAGTTCCAGCCCCGATCAGCCTAATTTTTAGCACTAGAGGAGTAAGTATTGAGCTACGCACAGACTGCACAGAATGGGAAAAACATTTCATGGTGAGTGTGATGCGAACGGTTTTGCAGCTGTTCGCTGACTGAGGGGAATTTTCGCACAGCGTAAACATGCAATCGCACACTAGCACAGGGCAAATTTTCACTCCCCCTGGGCGGCGACTATCTGATCACAGGACAGTGTAATTTGCAGCACAGCGATCAGGTCTGAATTAGGCCCATAGTGTCTTACATAGTTTCTTCAGTGTACGATAACAAATATACATATTAATTAACCTCTTTATTAGTATAATGATTAACCTATTAATTAGAATTAGTGATGAGCGAGTTTGGTTCTCAGAGAACTGAACCCTACCGGACTTTGCCTTCTGAGTTCGGTTTCGAGCACGGCTCGGGTTTTCCCGCCTGACTCGGAAACCCGAACGCAGCAAAACGTCATCATCCCGCTGTCGGATTCTCGCAGGATTTGGATTCAATATAAGGAGCCGCGCGTTGCGGCCATTTTCACTCCAGTCTCACAGAGTGTATTGAGAGGACGTGTCCTCCATGTTCAGTGTCTGTGTGGGGGCGGGAAAGTGGGGTGGCGAGTCTTGTGCTGTGTTGTGCTGCTCGGTCCAGTCCAGTGTAGTCAGTGTATTGTGCTGCATCAGTCCAGCCAGTCACAGTGTTGGTGTCCTCTCCTGCCAGTGTACCTGTATAAAGTGGTGCTGTGTTGTGTTGTCCAATCCAGTGTAGTCAGTGTATTGTGCTGCATCAGTCCAGCCAGTCACAGTGTTGGTGTTTTCTGCTGCCATATATCCAGTGTAGCTGTATAAAGTGGTGCTGTGTTGTGCTGTCCTGTCCAGTGTAGTCAGTGTATTGTGCTGCATCAGTCCAGCCAGTCACATTGTTGGTGTTCTCTGCTGCCATATATCCAGTGTAGCTGTATAAAGTGTTGCTGTGTTGTGCTGCATCTGACCAGTGGTAGTGTCCTGTTCATCAGTCATTCCAGTGATGATATATGATGCTGCTATATGTCCACTGCTGCCGTATAATAATTATAACAACAACCACAAGTCTCTTACAGTGTTGTTGTGTTGTGCTGCATCAGACCAGTGGTAGTGTCCTGTATCATCAGTCATTCCAGTGATGATATACGCTGCTGCTATATGTCCACTGCTGCCGTATAATAATTATAACAACAACCACAAGTCTCTTACAGTGTTGTTGTGTTGTGCTGCATCAGACCAGTAGTAGTGTCCTGTCTCATCAATCATTCCAGTGACGATATACGCTGCTGCTATATGTCCACTGCTGCCGTATAATAATTATAACAACAACCACAAGTCTCTTACAGTGTTGTTGTGTTGTGCTGCATCAGACCAGTAGTAGTGTCCTGTCTCATCAGTCATTCCAGTGACGATATACGCTGCTGCTATATGTCCACTGCTGCCGTATAATAATAATAACAACAACCACAAGTCCCTTACAATGGCCCTCATTCCGAGTTGATCGCTAGCTGCTTTCGTTCGCAGTGCGGCGATTAGTTGAAAAAGCGACACTTCTGCGCATGCGTATGGTGCGCACTGCGCACGCGCATCATACTTTCACACAAAACTATGCAGTTTCACACAAGGTCTAGCGACGCTTTTCAGTCGCACTGCTGATTGTTAAGTGATTGACAGGAAGTTGGTGTTTCTGGGCGGAAACTGGCCGTTTTCAGGGAGTGTGTGTAAAAACGTAGGCGAGCCCGAAAAAAATGCAGGAGTGGCTGGGGAAACGGGGGAGTGGCTGGCTGAACGCAGGGCGTGTTTGAGATGTCAAAACAGGAAATGAACAGTATGAAGTCATTGCTAGCTAGGAGTAAGTTTCGAGCTGCTCAGAAAATCTTTTTTTGGAGCAGTTCTGCGATCCTTTCGGTCGCACTTCTGTTAAGCTAAGATACACTCCCAGAGGGTGGCGGCCTAGCGTTTGCACAGCTGCTAAAAGCAGCTAGCGAGTGATCAACTCGGAATGAGGGCCAGTGTTGTTGTGTTGTGCTGCATCAGACCAGTGGTGGTGTCCTGTCTCATCAGTCATTTCAGTGATGATATACGCTGCTGCTATATGTCCACTGCTGCCATATAATAAAAATAACAACAACAACAACAACAACAACCACAAGTCCCTTACAGTGTTGTTGTGTTGTGCTGCATCAGACCTGTGGTAGTGTCCTGTCCATCAGTCTTTCCAGTCATTCCTGTGCCACATATTGTCTCATATAACTCCCAAAAAATAATGGAGAACAAAAATTTTGAGGATAAAATAGGGAAAGATCAAGAAGAACCAGTTCCTCCTAGTGCTGAAGCTGCTGTCACTAGCCATGACATAGATGATGAAATGCCATCAACGTCATCTGACAAGGCCGATGCCCAATGTGATAGTAGAGGGCATGTAAAATCCAAAATGACAAAGTTCAGTAAAAAGATCCAAAAAAGAAATCATCTGAGGAGAAACATAAACTTGCCAATATGCCATTTACGACACGGAGTGGCAAGGAACGGCCGAGGCCCTGGCCTATGTTCATGGATAGTGGTTCAGCTTCACATGACAATGGAAGCCCTCATCCTCCAGCTAGAAAAATTAAAAGAGCTAAGCTGGAAAGAGCACAGAAAAGAACTGTGCGCTCTGAGATGGTATCACAAATCCCCAAGGAGAGTCCAAGTGTGTCGGCAGTTGCAATGCCTGACCTTCCCAACACTGGACGGGAAGAGGTGGCTCCTTCCACCATTTGCACACCCCCTGCAAGTTCTGGAAGGAGCACACACAGTCCAGTTCCTGATATTGAAATTGAAGATGTCACTGTTGAAGTACACCAGGATGAGGATATGGGTGTTGCTGGCGCTGAGGAGGAAGTTGACGATGAGGATTCTGATGGTGATGTGGTTTAAGTCAGGCACCGTCGGAGACACCTGTTGTGCTTGGGATGAAGAAGCCCATTGTGATGCCTGGGCAAACTACCAAAAAAGCCACCTCTTCCGTGTGGAATTATTTCTCCACAAATCCGGACAACAGGTATCAAGCCATCTGTTGCCTCTGTCAATCTGTAATAAGTAGGGGTAAGGATGTTAGCCACCTAGGAACATCCTCCCTTATACGTCACCTGCTGTGCATTCATCAGAAGTCAGTGTCAAGTTGTGAAACTTTGGGTAAGAGCGCAAGCAGTCTACTGACACCTAAATCCCTTCTTCCTCCTGTACCCAAGCTCCTGCAAGCCACACCAACAACTCCCTCAATGTCAACTTCCTCCCCAGTCAGGAACGTCCGTAGTCCTGCAGGCCATGTCACTGTCAAGACTGAGGAGTCCTCTCCTAACTGGGATTCCTCCGTAGGATCCTTGAGAGCTACGTCTGCTGTTGCTACCGCTGCTGTTGTTTCTGCTGGAAGTCGATCATCATCCCAGAGGGGAAGTCGGAAGACCAGTTGTACTAGTTCCAGTAAGCAATTGACTGTCCAACAGTCCTTTGTGAGGAAGATGAAATATGACAGCAGTCATCCTTTTACAAAGCGGATAACTGAGGCTTGACAGCTATGTTGGTGTTAGACGTGCGTCTGGTATCCACCATTAGTTCAGTGGGACTTAGAGAATTGTTTGAGGTACTTTGTCCCCGGTATCAAATCCCATCTAGGTTCCACTTCTCTAAGCAGGCAATACCGAGAATGTACACAGACATCAGAAAAAGAGTCACCAGTGTCCTACAAAATGCAGTTATATCCAATGTCCACTTAACCACGGACATGTGGAACAGGGCAGTCTAAGGACTATATGACTGTAACAACCCACTGGGTAGATGTATGGCCTCCAACAGCAACAACAGCAGCGGCACCAGTAGCAGCATCTCGCAAATGCCAACTCGTTCCTAGGCAGGCTATTCTATGTATCACCTCTTTCCGTAAGTGGTACACCGCTGATGACCTCTTACGGAAACTGAGGAACATCTTCGCAGAATGGCTTACCCCAACTGGACTCTCCTGGGGATTTGTGATATCGTACAATGCCACCAATATTGTGCGTGCATTACATATGGGCAGATTCCAGCACGTCCCATGTTTTGCACATACAATTATTTTGGTGGTGCAGAATTTTTTGAAAAATGACAGGGGTGTGCAGGAGATGCTGTGTGTGTCCCGAAAAATTGCGGGCCACTTTTGGCATTCTGCCACTGCGTGCCGAAGACTGGAGCGCCAGCAAACACTCTTGAACCTGCCCCGCCATCAACTGAAGCAAGAGGTGGTAACGAGGTGGAATTCAACACTCTATATGCTTCAGAGGATGGAGGAGCTGCAAAAGGCCATTCAAGCCTATACATCTACCTACGATATAGGCAAAGGAGGGGTAATGCACCTGACTCAAGCGCAGTGGAGAATGATTTCTGTCTTGTGCAAGGTTCTCCAACCCTTCGAACTTGCCACACATGAAGTCAGTTCAGACACTGCCAGCCTGAGTCAGGTCATTCTCCTCATCAGGCTTTTGCAGAAGCAGCTGGAGAAATTGAAGGAGGAGCTAAGACCGAGCAAAGTATGTGGGACTTGTGGATGGAGCCCTTCATTTGCTTTGCCAGGATTCAAGGGTGGTCAATCTGTTGAAATCAGAGCACTACATTTTGGCCACCGTGCTCGATCCTAGGTTTAAAGTCTACGTTGTATCTCTCTTTCCAGCAGACACAAGACCTGCTGGTTAGTAAATTGTGAACTCAAGCGGAATGTGACCCGTCAAAAGCTCCTCCTTCAATTTCTCCCGCCACTGGGGCTGCAAGGAAAAGGATAACATTTCCTAGCCCACCCGCTGGCGGTGATGCAGGGCAGTCAGGAGCGAAAGCGGACATCTGGTCCGGATTGAAGGACCTGCCAACGATTACTGACATGTCTACTGTCACTGCATATGATTCTGTCACCATTGAAAGAATGGTGGAGGATTATATGAGTGACAGCATCCAGGTAGGTATGTCAGACAGTCCGTATGTATACTGTCAGGAAAAAGAGGCAATTTGGAGTCCCTTGCACAAACTGGCTTTATTTTACCTAAGTTGCCCCCCCTCCAGTGTGTACTCCGAAAGAGTGTTTAGTGCAGCCGGTAACCTTGTCAGTGATCGGCGTAGGAGGTTACTTCCACTAAATGTGGAGAAGAGGATGTTCATCAAAATTAATTATAAATTCCTCCGGGCAGACCTTTACCAGCAATTGCCTCCAGAAAGTACACAGGGACCTTTGATGGTGGATTCCAGTGGGGACGAATTAATACTTTGTGAGGAGGATGTACACAGTGAAAGGGGTGAGGAATTGGAGAATGATGATGAGGTCAACATCTTGCCTCTGTAGAGCCAGTTTGTGCAAGGAGAGATTGATTGCTTCTTTTTTGGTGGGGGCCCAAACAAACCAGTCATTTCAGCCACAGTCGTGTGGCAGACCCTGTCGCCAAAATGATGGGTTTGTTAAAGTGTGCATGTCCTGTTTATACAACATAAGGGTGGGTGGGAGGGCCCAAGGACAATTCCATCTTGCACCTCTTTTTCTTCTTTGCATCATGTGCTGTTTGGGGACTAGTTTTTTTAAGTGCCATCCTGTGTGTAACTGCAGTGCCACTCCTAGATGGGCCAGGTGTTTGTGCCGCACACTTGTGTCACTTAGCTTAGTCATCCAGCTACCTCATTGCACTTCTTTTTCTTCTTTGCATCATGTGCTGTTTGGGGCCTATTTTTTAAATCTGCCATCCTGTCTGCCACTGCAGTGCCACTCCTAAATGGGCCAGGTGTTTGTGCCGCCCACTTGTGTCACTTAGCTTAGTCATACAGTCACCTCGGTGTAACCTTTTGGCCTAAAAACAATATTGTGAGGTGTAAGGTGTTCAGAATAGACTGGAAATGAGTGGAAATTAATGTTATTGAGGTTAATAATACAGTAGGATCAAAATTACCCCCAAATTCTGTGAGTTTTATGGGGTTTTTTCAAAAATCACCCAGATCCAAAACCAAAATCAAAACACGAAAGGGTGGTTTTGGCAATACCAAGCCAAAATAAAAACACGAAAGTTTACTTAGAACCAAAACACAAAACACGAAAAGTGCCAGCCGCACATCTCTAATTAGAATGATTATTAACCCCCTTATCAGTGTAATTATTAACCCAGCCAGTAGCATAATCATTAACCCCTCATCAGTATTATCATTATAGCTCATTTAGCATAATGATTGCTCCCATATAGCAAGGAAGGTACTATGGGGGTCATTCCGAGTTGTTCGCTCGCAAGTGAATTTTAGCAGATTTGCTCATGCTAAGCCGCCGCCTACTGGGAGTGAATCTTAGCATCTTAAAATTGCGAACGATGTATTCACAATATTGCGATTACACACCTCGTAGCAGTTTCTGAGTAGCTTCAGACTTACTCGGCATCTGCGATCATTTCACTGCTTGTCGTTCCTGGTTTGACGTCACAAACACACCCAGCGTTCGCCCAGACACTCCCCCGTTTCTCCAGCCACTCCTGCGTTTTTTCCGGAAACGGTAGCGTTTTTTCCCACACGCCCATAAAACGGCCTGTTTCCGCCCAGTAACACCCATTTCCTGTCAATCACATTACGATCGTCAGAACGATGAAAATGCCGTGAGTAAAAATCCAAACTTCATAGCAAATTTACTTGGCGCAGTCGCAGTGCGGATATTGCGCATGCGCATTAAGCGGAAAATCGCTGCGATGCGAAGATTTTAACCGAGCGAACAACTCGGAATGACCCCCCATATCTGAGATTGTCATGGGAGCCAAAAGGGGGTGGTGGAGCACAGTTTCCAGATGAATCTCTTGGCCGCCTTGGAGACTGCACAGATATTGTAGAGGAATCTCCCAGGCCAGTTCAGGAGACCATGGGCCTGATTCAGATATGGAAGGAGTGCCGTCCTGTACCGCAAAGCACCGATGTTCAGTACTTTATGTATGCACAGGACCTATACTGCGCGTGCATGAACGGGTCCTGCGACACAGGACGGCAGCCATTCGGAGGGAGGGGAGGTGATAGCGACTGTCTCCATTTCTCCATCAGAGGACAGAGATTTCCTGGCCTCTTGGTAGCTCCTGCAGTGGCCCTGCTTGCGTGACTCCAACGCAGTTTGGATCTGTAATACAGCAGGAGGCATGACACGTCCGGCTGCATTACCATATTAGTGCTATCTCTACTGCTTCTATGTAAGTAATAACAACACCAGCCACATCTGATTCAGGCTCCATGTGCAATGCACACCTTGTACCCAGCATTATAGTTTTGTACACCTTGTAACCAGCATTATAGTTTTGTACACCTTGTACCCAGCATTATAGTTTTGTACACTGTTACAACACTAATCAAATGCTTAAGGATTCTTATTCAAGTGAGTGTACTGCACTTTATACACTTTATAGGTTTCATTTATTTTTTTATTCTCCGTTTTTACAGAACACACTACATAACACTAGAGATGAGCGGGTTCGGTTTCTCTGAATCCGAACCCGCCAGAACTTCATGTTTTTTTTCACGGGTCCGAGCGACTCGGATCTTCCCGCCTTGCTCGGTTAACCCGAGCGCGCCCGAACGTCATCATGACGCTGTCGGATTCTCGCGAGGCTCGGATTCTATCGCGAGACTCGGATTCTATATAAGGAGCCGCGCGTCGCCGCCATTTTCACACGTGCATTGAGATTGATAGGGAGAGGACGTGGCTGGCGTCCTCTCCATTTAGATTATAAGAGACTGAGAGAGATTTACTGGAGCTGACTAGGAGGAGTACTGTTACTGTAGAAGTGTAGAGACTGAGTGGAGAGAGTTTACTAGTGAGGACAGTGCAGTTTACTTTATAATCCGTTCTCTGCCTGAAAAAAGCGATACACAGCACACAGTGACTCAGTCACATACCATATCTGTGTGCACTGCTCAGGCTCAGGCCAGTGTGCTGCATCATCTATTATCTATATATAATATTATATATATCTGTCTGACTGCTCAGCTCACACAGCTTATAATTGTGGGGGAGACTGGGGAGCACTACTGCAGTGCCAGTTATAGGTTATAGCAGGAGCCAGGAGTACATAATATATTATATAGTGAGTGACCACCAGACACACAGTGCAGTTTATTTAATATATCCGTTCTCTGCCTGAAAAAAGCGATACACACAGTGACTCAGTCAGTCACATACCATATCTGTGTGCACTGCTCAGGCTCAGGCCAGTGTGCTGCATCATCTATTATCTATATATAATATTATATATATCTGTCTGACTGCTCAGCTCACACAGCTTATAATTGTGGGGGAGACTGGGGAGCACTACTGCAGTGCCAGTTATAGGTTATAGCAGGAGCCAGGAGTACATAATATATTATATAGTGAGTGACCACCAGACACACAGTGCAGTTTATTTAATATATCCGTTCTCTGCCTGAAAAAAGCGATACACACAGTGACTCAGTCAGTCACATACCATATCTGTGTGCACTGCTCAGGCTCAGGCCAGTGTGCTGCATCATCTATTATAATATCTATATATAATATTATATATATCTGTCTGACTGCTCAGCTCACACAGCTTATAATTGTGGGGGAGACTGGGGAGCACTACTGCAGTGCCAGTTATAGGTTATAGCAGGAGCAAGGAGTACATAATATATTATATAGTGAGTGACCACCAGACACACAGTGCAGTTTATTTAATATATCCGTTCTCTGCCTGAAAAAAGCGATACACACAGTGACTCAGTCAGTCACATACCATATCTGTGTGCACTGCTCAGGCTCAGGCCAGTGTGCTGCATCATCTATTATCTATATATAATATTATATATATCTGTCTGACTGCTCAGCTCACACAGCTTATAATTGTGGGGGAGACTGGGGAGCACTACTGCAGTGCCAGTTATAGGTTATAGCAGGAGCCAGGAGTACATAATATATTATATAGTGAGTGACCACCAGACACACAGTGCAGTTTATTTAATATATCCGTTCTCTGCCTGAAAAAAGCGATACACACAGTGACTCAGTCAGTCACATACCATATCTGTGTGCACTGCTCAGGCTCAGGCCAGTGTGCTGCATCATCTATATATTAGAGATGAGCGGGTTCGGTTTCTCTGAATCCGAACCCGCCAGAACTTCATGTTTTTTTTCACGGGTCCGAGCGACTCGGATCTTCCCGCCTTGCTCGGTTAACCCGAGCGCGCCCGAACGTCATCATGACGCTGTCGGATTCTCGCGAGGCTCGGATTCTATCGCGAGACTCGGATTCTATATAAGGAGCCGCGCGTCGCCGCCATTTTCACACGTGCATTGAGATTGATAGGGAGAGGACGTGGCTGGCGTCCTCTCCATTTAGATTATAAGAGACTGAGAGAGATTTACTGGAGCTGACTAGGAGGAGTACTGTTACTGTAGAAGTGTAGAGACTGAGTGGAGAGAGTTTACTAGTGAGGACAGTGCAGTTTACTTTATAATCCGTTCTCTGCCTGAAAAAAGCGATACACAGCACACAGTGACTCAGTCACATACCATATCTGTGTGCACTGCTCAGGCTCAGGCCAGTGTGCTGCATCATCTATTATCTATATATAATATTATATATATCTGTCTGACTGCTCAGCTCACACAGCTTATAATTGTGGGGGAGACTGGGGAGCACTACTGCAGTGCCAGTTATAGGTTATAGCAGGAGCCAGGAGTACATAATATATTATATAGTGAGTGACCACCAGACACACAGTGCAGTTTATTTAATATATCCGTTCTCTGCCTGAAAAAAGCGATACACACAGTGACTCAGTCAGTCACATACCATATCTGTGTGCACTGCTCAGGCTCAGGCCAGTGTGCTGCATCATCTATTATCTATATATAATATTATATATATCTGTCTGACTGCTCAGCTCACACAGCTTATAATTGTGGGGGAGACTGGGGAGCACTACTGCAGTGCCAGTTATAGGTTATAGCAGGAGCCAGGAGTACATAATATATTATATAGTGAGTGACCACCAGACACACAGTGCAGTTTATTTAATATATCCGTTCTCTGCCTGAAAAAAGCGATACACACAGTGACTCAGTCAGTCACATACCATATCTGTGTGCACTGCTCAGGCTCAGGCCAGTGTGCTGCATCATCTATATATATTATATATCTGTCTGACTGCTCAGCTCACACAGCTTATAATTGTGGGGGAGACTGGGGAGCACTACTGCAGTGCCAGTTATAGGTTATAGCAGGAGCCAGGAGTACATATTATATTAAAATTAAACAGTGCACACTTTTGCTGCAGGAGTTCCACTGCCAGTGTGACTGACCAGTGACCTGACCACACTGACCACCAGTATAGTTAGTAGTATACTTATATTGTGATTGCCTGAAAAAGTTAAACACTCGTCGTGTGACTTCACTTGTGTGTTTTTTTTTTTTTTTATTCTATAAAAATAAAACTCATTCTGCTGACAGACAGTGTCCAGCAGGTCCGTCATTATATAATATATAATATATACCTGTCCGGCTGCAGTAGTGATATATATATATTTTTTATATCATTTATCATCCAGTCGCAGCAGACACAGTACGGTAGTTCACGGCTGTGGCTACCTCTGTGTCTCTGCACTCGGCAGGCAGTCCGTCCATAATTGTAATACCACCTAACCGTGGATTTTTTTCATTCTTCTTTATACATACATAGTTACATAGACATCTTCTCTTTATCAACCAGTCTATATTAGCTGCAGACACAGTACAGTACGGTAGTTCACGGCTGTGGCTACCTCTGTGTCTGCACTCGGCAGGCAGTCCGTCCATAATTGTATACCACCTAACCGTGGATTTTTTTCATTCTTCTTTATACATACATAGTTACATAGACATCTTCTCTTTATCAACCAGTCTATATTAGCTGCAGACACAGTACAGTACGGTAGTTCACGGCTGTGGCTACCTCTGTGTCTGCAGTCGGCAGGCAGTCCATAATTGTATACTAGTATCCATCTCCATTGTTTACCTGAGGTGCCTTTTAGTTGTGCCTATTAAAATATGGAGAACAAAAATGTTGAGGTTCCAAAATTAGGGAAAGATCAAGATCCACTTCCACCTCGTGCTGAAGCTGCTGCCACTAGTCATGGCCGAGACGATGAAATGCCAGCAACGTCGTCTGCCAAGGCCGATGCCCAATGTCATAGTACAGAGCATGTCAAATCCAAAACACCAAATATCAGAAAAAAAAGGACTCCAAAACCTAAAATAAAATTGTCGGAGGAGAAGCGTAAACTTGCCAATATGCCATTTACCACACGGAGTGGCAAGGAACGGCTGAGGCCCTGGCCTATGTTCATGGCTAGTGGTTCAGCTTCACATGAGGATGGAAGCACTCAGCCTCTCGCTAGAAAAATGAAAAGACTCAAGCTGGCAAAAGCAGCACAGCAAAGAACTGTGCATTCTTCGAAATCCCAAATCCACAAGGAGAGTCCAATTGTGTCGGTTGCGATGCCTGACCTTCCCAACACTGGACGTGAAGAGCATGCGCCTTCCACCATTTGCACGCCCCCTGCAAGTGCTGGAAGGAGCACCCGCAGTCCAGTTCCTGATAGTCAGATTGAAGATGTCAGTGTTGAAGTACACCAGGATGAGGAGGATATGGGTGTTGCTGGCGCTGGGGAGGAAATTGACCAGGAGGATTCTGATGGTGAGGTGGTTTGTTTAAGTCAGGCACCCGGGGAGACACCTGTTGTCCGTGGGAGGAATATGGCCGTTGACATGCCAGGTGAAAATACCAAAAAAATCAGCTCTTCGGTGTGGAGGTATTTCACCAGAAATGCGGACAACAGGTGTCAAGCCGTGTGTTCCCTTTATCAAGCTGTAATAAGTAGGGGTAAGGACGTTAACCACCTCGGAACATCCTCCCTTATACGTCACCTGCAGCGCATTCATAATAAGTCAGTGACAAGTTAAAAAACTTTGGGTGACAGCGGAAGCAGTCCACTGACCAGTAAATCCCTTCCTCTTGTAACCAAGCTCACGCAAACCACCCCACCAACTCCCTCAGTGTCAATTTCCTCCTTCCCCAGGAATGCCAATAGTCCTGCAGGCCATGTCACTGGCAATTCTGACGAGTCCTCTCCTGCCTGGGATTCCTCCGATGCATCCTTGCGTGTAACGCCTACTGCTGCTGGCGCTGCTGTTGTTGCCGCTGGGAGTCGATGGTCATCCCAGAGGGGAAGTCGTAAGCCCACTTGTACTACTTCCAGTAAGCAATTGACTGTTCAACAGTCCTTTGCGAGGAAGATGAAATATCACAGCAGTCATCCTACTGCAAAGCGGATAACTGAGGCCTTGACAACTATGTTGGTGTTAGACGTGCGTCCGGTATCCGCCGTTAGTTCACAGGGAACTAGACAATTTATTGAGGCAGTGTGCCCCCGTTACCAAATACCATCTAGGTTCCACTTCTCTAGGCAGGCGATACCGAGAATGTACACGGACGTCAGAAAAAGACTCACCAGTGTCCTAAAAAATGCAGTTGTACCCAATGTCCACTTAACCACGGACATGTGGACAAGTGGAGCAGGGCAGGGTCAGGACTATATGACTGTGACAGCCCACTGGGTAGATGTATGGACTCCCGCCGCAAGAACAGCAGCGGCGGCACCAGTAGCAGCATCTCGCAAACGCCAACTCTTTCCTAGGCAGGCTACGCTTTGTATCACCGCTTTCCAGAATACGCACACAGCTGAAAACCTCTTACGGCAACTGAGGAAGATCATCGCGGAATGGCTTACCCCAATTGGACTCTCCTGTGGATTTGTGGCATCGGACAACGCCAGCAATATTGTGTGTGCATTAAATATGGGCAAATTCCAGCACGTCCCATGTTTTGCACATACCTTGAATTTGGTGGTGCATAATTTTTTAAAAAATGACAGGGGCGTGCAAGAGATGCTGTCGGTGGCCAGAAAAATTGCGGGACACTTTCGGCGTACAGGCACCACGTACAGAAGACTGGAGCACCACCAAAAACTACTGAACCTGCCCTGCCATCATCTGAAGCAAGAAGTGGTAACGAGGTGGAATTCAACCCTCTATATGCTTCAGAGGTTGGAGGAGCAGCAAAAGGCCATTCAAGCCTATACAATTGAGCACGATATAGGAGGTGGAATGCACCTGTCTCAAGTGCAGTGGAGAATGATTTCAACGTTGTGCAAGGTTCTGATGCCCTTTGAACTTGCCACACGTGAAGTCAGTTCAGACACTGCCAGCCTGAGTCAGGTCATTCCCCTCATCAGGCTTTTGCAGAAGAAGCTGGAGGCATTGAAGAAGGAGCTAAAAGGGAGCGATTCCGCTAGGCATGTGGGACTTGTGGATGCAGCCCTTAATTCGCTTAACAAGGATTCACGGGTGGTCAATCTGTTGAAATCAGAGCACTACATTTTGGCCACCGTGCTCGATCCTAGATTTAAAGCCTACCTTGGATCTCTCTTTCCGGCAGACACAAGTCTGCTGGGGTGCAAAGACCTGCTGGTGACAAAATTGTCAAGTCAAGCGGAACGCGACCTGTCAACATCTCCTCCTTCACATTCTCCCGCAACTGGGGGTGCGAGGAAAAGGCTCAGAATTCCGAGCCCACCCGCTGGCGGTGATGCAGGGCAGTCTGGAGCGACTGCTGATGCTGACATCTGGTCCGGACTGAAGGACCTGACAACGATTACGGACATGTCGTCTACTGTCACTGCATATGATTCTCTCAACATTGATAGAATGGTGGAGGATTATATGAGTGACCGCATCCAAGTAGGCACGTCACACAGTCCGTACTTATACTGGCAGGAAAAAGAGGCAATTTGGAGGCCCTTGCACAAACTGGCTTTATTCTACCTAAGTTGCCCTCCCACAAGTGTGTACTCCGAAAGAGTGTTTAGTGCCGCCGCTCACCTTGTCAGCAATCGGCGTACGAGGTTACATCCAGAAAATGTGGAGAAGATGATGTTCATTAAAATGAATTATAATCAATTCCTCCGCGGAGACATTGACCAGCAGCAATTGCCTCCACAAAGTACACAGGGAGCTGAGATGGTGGATTCCAGTGGGGACGAATTGATAATCTGTGAGGAGGGGGATGTACACGGTGATATATCGGAGGGTGAAGATGAGGTGGACATCTTGCCTCTGTAGAGCCAGTTTGTGCAAGGAGAGATTAATTGCTTCTTTTTTGGGGGGGGTCCAAACCAACCCGTCATATCAGTCACAGTCGTGTGGCAGACCCTGTCACTGAAATGATGGGTTGGTTAAAGTGTGCATGTCCTGTTTTGTTTATACAACATAAGGGTGGGTGGGAGGGCCCAAGGACAATTCCATCTTGCACCTCTTTTTTCTTTTCTTTTTCTTTGCATCATGTGCTGATTGGGGAGGGTTTTTTGGAAGGGACATCCTGCGTGACACTGCAGTGCCACTCCTAGATGGGCCCGGTGTTTGTGTCGGCCACTAGGGTCGCTAATCTTACTCACACAGTCAGCTACCTCATTGCGCCTCTTTTTTTCTTTGCGTCATGTGCTGTTTGGGGAGGGTTTTTTGGAAGGGACATCCTGCGTGACACTGCAGTGCCACTCCTAGATGGGCCCGGTGTTTGTGACGGCAACTAGGGTCGCTAATCTTACTCACACAGCTACCTCATTGCGCCTCTTTTTTTCTTTGCGTCATGTGCTGTTTGGGGAGGGTTTTTTGGAAGGGCCATCCTGCGTGACACTGCAGTGCCACTCCTAGATGGGCCCGGTGTTTGTGTCGGCCACTAGGGTCGCTAATCTTACTCACACAGCTACCTCATTGCGCCTCTTTTTTTCTTTGCGTCATGTGCTGTTTGGGGAGGGTTTTTTGGAAGGGACATCCTGCGTGACACTGCAGTGCCACTCCTAGATGGGCCCGGTGTTTGTGTCGGCCACTAGGGTCGCTTATCTTACTCACACAGCGACCTCGGTGCAAATTTTAGGACTAAAAATAATATTGTGAGGTGTGAGGTATTCAGAATAGACTGAAAATGAGTGTAAATTATGGTTTTTGAGGTTAATAATACTTTGGGATCAAAATGACCCCCAAATTCTATGATTTAAGCTGTTTTTTAGTGTTTTTTGAAAAAAACACCCGAATCCAAAACACACCCGAATCCGACAAAAAAAATTCGGTGAGGTTTTGCCAAAACGCGTTCGAACCCAAAACACGGCCGCGGAACCGAACCCAAAACCAAAACACAAAACCCGAAAAATTTCAGGCGCTCATCTCTACATAACACTTTACAGAGAATATTTACTCATTCCCAACAGTCCCTGCCCAAAGGAGCTTACCATCTACAGTATATGTTTTGGCACATGTACACACATACACTCTAGTCCTCGGGGGAAACCCATGCAATCATAAGAAGAGTAAAAGTGGGGCCCTGGTTGGAACTGAATCCATGACCCGAGTGCTGTGATGCAGCGTATCTAACCATTGCCCAACCCTGCTGTTTTAATTCTTCAGTTAGTACTATAATAGACATTTATGTAACATGATAGTCCAGACACTGTAAATGGTCACAGGCAGAGGCGGATTGGGCATAGGGTTTACAGGGAAGATTCCCGGTGGGCCGACGCATCTGTGGGGCCTGTTTTGTTTGAGGACATGTGGTCCTTTTTATAGACATAATGAATAAGATGCTAAATAATTTGCATATATGAAAATTACTTTGCCACTTAGCCTGTGATTGCAGATGATCTAGTGTATGCACTGTCTGCCTGCTTGGCTGACATATAAGATTGAGTGAATATTGATTGGGATACGGTTGGTGTAATAAGCAAGAAAATATATCTTTCTATAGAATGATGTAGTTTCCTAAATTCTGAAGGTGTATCATATAATGTGTTCATAATATTTTTTTTTTTTAACTTCCCCCTTGATGCTGGACATGCCCACTATCTGGAAAGTCTTGGGGGGAGGGTGCTGCTGCCATGGCCCATGGCTAGACCTTACACCTCTGATGTTGCCCATGTAGGGCCACTAGTATAAATTTTTCCAGGGCCGCTTTTTGTTCCCAATCCGTCCCTGGTCACAGGATGCTTGGATTGACAACAGGGTGAAAAACTTAAGCAGTTTACGCAAGATGGCTGAGATACGAGGTAAAGGCACAACCAGGCAGAAGAGACTTTGGGGGAATGCTTCTTAACTACTGTACTGTACTGTTGTTTACATATGTTGTTATTTAATCAGACGTGTGCTGGGCTGAAGAAAGAGGCTGTGACTGCTGGTTGTCATGTAAGGTGAGGGGGTGTGCACGGAACCCGGTCCCCACTGTGCCCCTCCACGAATCTCAGGTAATTAGTACATGCACCACCCCCACTCGGTGCCACTGCCAGTGATTGGAATTGTAACCTCAAAATGGAGGTCCAGAGAAGAAGGAAATGAGACTGGTCTCTCCACCTGCCACTTGAACTGGAAAATTACATTTACCGCCACAATCTCAACTTCTGGGAAGTCTTGTATTGGGTCAACTGCCTACAGTAAGACAGCTGCACTCTCTTTTTCAATGTCTCAAAGTTAGAATCAACCACTAATTTGCCCTCCTCATTGGATGACGTGTCTGCCGTATGAAGTCCCCATTACTTATACTGTATGTTAACCATTACCTGGCTTACTAACAGGCTGTACTACTAGTTCCACTGTAAAAGAGAAACCTACCACATGAGGCAATTCTTATTTAAAAAATAAATAAATAAATAATATTACTGTATATAAGTTTTTACTAGAGATGTGCGGCTGGCACTTTTTCGTGTTTTGTGTTTTGGTTCTAATTTCACTTTCGTGTTTTGGTTTTGGCTTGGTTTAGCCAAAACCACCCTTTCGTGTTTTGGTTTTGGATCTGGATAATTTTTGAAAAAACATAAAAACAGCTAAAATCACAGAATTTGGGGGTAATTTTGCTCCTACGGTATTATTAACCTCAATAACATTCATTTCCACTCATTTCCAGTCTATTCTGAACATCTCACACCTCACAATATTGTTTTTAGGCCTAAAAGTTGCACCGAGGTGGCTGTATGACCAAGCTAAGCGACACAAGTGGGTGGCACAAACACCTGGCCCATCTAGGAGTGGCACTGCAGTTGCAGACAGGATGGCACAATTCAAAAACTAGTCCCCAAACAGCACCTCATGCAAAGAAGAAAAAGAGGTGCAATGAGGTAGCTGGATGGCCAACCTAAGCGACACAAGTGTGTGGCACAAACACCTGGCCCATCTAGAAGTGGCACTGCAGTGGCAGACAGGATGGCACTTTTCAAAAACTAGGCCCCAAACAGCACCTCATGCAAAGATGTAGAAGAGGTGCAATGAGGTAGCAGTATGACTAAGCCAAGCGGCACAAACAATTGGCCCATCTAGGAGTGGCACTGCAGTGGCATACAGGAGGGCAGATATCAAAAAAAGGACCCAAACAGCACATGATGCAAAGAAGAAAAAAAGGTGCACCGAGGTTGCTGTATGACTTAGCTAAGCGGCACAACCACCTGGCCCATCTAGTAGTGTCACGCAGTGGCTGAATGTCGAGAGTGGGCCGCAATTGTTCGGTCTACTGACATCATCTCCAACACGCCCCTGTCATTTTAAAAAAAAATCTGCAATTGGTGGACTTATATGGCAGTATTCCAGGACTCATATGGCAGTGTCAGACAGGATGGCACTTTTGAAAAACTAGGCCCCAAACAGCACCTCATGCAAAGATGTCGAAGAGGTGAAATGAGGTAGCTGTATGACTAAGCCAAGCAACACAAACAATTCCCACTGGAATTATACGTCCAAATCGCTGAAATTATACGTCCAAATTACTGGAATTAAATGGCAAAATCACAGGAATTATACGTCCAAATCACTGGAATTAAATGGCAAAATCACTGGAATTATATGTCCAAATCACTGGAATTAAATGGCAAAATCACTTGAATTAAATGGCAAAATCACTGGAATTATACGTCCAAATCACTGGAATTAAATGGCAAAATCACTGGAATTATACAACAAAATCACTGGAATTAATAGGCAAAATCTCGGTATCACCTGCCTAGTGAAGTGGAATCTAGATGGGATTTGGTACCGGGGACACAATACCTCCATCAATTGTCTAAATCCTACTGCACTAATGGCAGATACCGGACGCACACGTCTAATACCAACATAAGTGTCAAGGTCTCAGTTATGAGGGCTTCCATCGTCAAGCTGAGGGCTTCCATCGTCAAGCTGAAGCTGAACCACTAGTCATGAACATAGGCCAGGGACTCAGCTGTTCCTTGCCACTCTGTGTCATAAATGGCATATTGGCAAGTTTATGTTTCTCCTCAGACCATTTAAATTTATTTTTTGGATCTTTTTACTGAACTTTGGCTTTTTGGATTTTACATGCCCTCTACTATCACATTGGGCATCGGCCTTGGCAGACGACGTTGATGGCATTTCATCGTCTATGTCATGGCTAGTGGCAGCAGCTTCAGCACTAGGAGGAAGTGGTTCTTGATCTTTCCCTATTTTATCCTCCAAATTTCTGTTCTCCATTATTTTTTTGGAGTTATATAACACAATATGCGGCACAGGAATGACTGATGGCTGATGGCCAGGACACTACCACTGGTCTGATGCACCACAACACAGCAACACTGTAAGGGACTTGTTGTTGTTGTTGTTGTTGTTGTTGTTGTTATTATTATTATACGTCCGCAGTGGACATATAGCAGCAGCGTATACCACTGTGACTGCCTGGTCACTGAAATGACTGATGGCCAGGATACTACCACTGGTCTGATGCAGCACAACACAGAAACACTGTGAGGGACTTGTTGTTGTTGTTATCATTATTATTATACGTCAGCAGTGGACATATAGCAGCAACGTATACCACTGTGAGTGCCTGATCACTGGAATGACTGATGACCAGGACACTAACACTGGTCTGTTATAGGACAACACAGCACCACTGAAAGGGACATATACAGCTACACTGGCAGCAGAGGACACCACCACTGTGACTGGTCACTGGACTGATGCTGCACAAGACACTTCCCCTGGTCTAATGCAGGACAACACAGCACCACTAAAAGGGACTTATACAGCTACACAGGATATATGGCAGCAGAGGACACCACCATTGTGACTGGTCACTGGACTGATGCTGCACAAGACACTACCCCTGGTCTGATGCAAGACAACACAGCAAAAATGCAAGGGACTTATACAGCAGCCAGCAGCATTGGGGACATATAGCAGCAGAGGACACCAACACTGTGACTGGCTGGACTGATGCAGCACAATACACTGACTACACTGGACTGGACTGAGCAGCACAACACAGCACAAGACTCGCCACCCCACTTTCCGCCCCCACACAGACACTGAGGACGGAGACACGTCTTCTCACTACACTCTCCGAGACTGGAGAGAAAATGGCCGTGACGCGCGGCTCCTTATATGGAATCCAAATCCCATGAGAATCCGACAGCGGGATGATGACGTTTTGCCTCGTTCAGGTTTCCGAGTCTGGCGGGAAAACCCGAGTCGGGCTCGGAACCGGGTTCAGAGCATGAAGTTCGGTATGGTTCGGTTCTCTGAGACCCGAACTCGCTCATCTCTAGTTTTTACTAGTCATTTCAATGGAGATCCTGTACCCACTGAAATTCATTGTTCATTTGAATTATTTTTTTTCTGGATTTCAGACAGTATTGTATAATTAGTATTACAGATTCAGTGACTCATTTACTAAATTACATTCTTATAGGTTACCAATTTATACCTCAAATTGTAGAATTTAATGTTTTAGGTTTTTGTTAAATAGGGAATTACTGTACATGGTGATTTGCCTTTACTAGAATTGTTGAATTTCAAGCCATCATATATATCAGTAAATTAATAATGTGATTTCTGCAAACTGCTCTTTTCTAGACTATTCACGATAACTTCTTTGATAAACTACAAGCACTGCGGTGCACATTTCAAGCATGCATCGTGCTGCAGTGACAGCTGTGCTTATTATTACATATTTATTTAACGTATGTTTACGCACTCCATTCCTCAATTACTAGCTACATGCCAGTAAATAATAAATGAAAATGATTTGCATACTTTTTAAAAAGGAGAAATATTTTGGAAGATATATATCATGATCCTAGGTATGTAGGTATGTATTAATGTTCATAGCAGCCCTGTTTTTGTTTGTTCTCCTTCGTGTTTTAGATATTTATTTGTTGTTGGATATCTTTCACTCACTTAGGGGCAGTGGTCGAAGTGGAAATTTTTGAAGTTGGGTATGGAAAAGTGAAGGCTGTAATTATTTGTGCACCATAAAAGGGGGCATGGCCATTTAAAAGGGGGCGTGTCCTTCAGTGTAGTTTACCACACCATATACCCCTTAAACACATTATGCACCATAATAGTAGGACCCCTTATACTATCTAGTACTGGTGCCCCTTTCACATTATACCACACAGTGTGAGCCACAATTCACATTTAGTAGGACCCTTTATCCTATCTAGTACTGGTGCCCCTTTCACATTATACCACACTGTATGAGCCGAAAATCACATTATACCACATGGTATGAGCTAAAATTCACATTATAGCACATGGTATGAGCTGAAATTCACATTATACCACGCGGTATGAGCTGAAATTCACATTATACCACACAGAATGAGCCAAAATTCAGATTATGCCACATGGAAAGAGACAAAATTAATGGAGAGTGACAGCAGGGACATAGGGATAGGGAGAGCGACAGAGAAAGTGACAGCAGGGACATAGGGACAGGGAGAGTGACAGAGAGAGGGACAGCAAGGGCATACAGTAGGGGCTAGAGAGAGAGAGAAAGCCAGCAGGGTAAGATTACCTATTTAGCAGCGGCGATGCTGAGGATGCTGTGGTCTGTGGTGCGGTGGATGAGGAGGCTGTGCCCGGTGCAGGGTGGAGGCTGTGGGCATCGGAGATGGTGTTGGAGGAAGAGGCTGTGGGAGTTGGAGGAGGTGATGAGAAGTACTGAGGGCGGCGGCGGGGCAGCAGAGGAGGCTGAGGGTGGCGGCGGTGTAATGGAGGAGGAGGCTGTGGTCGGCGGCCTTTGATGCGGCAATGCGGCTCCTACGACCGTGGTACCTCGATTTGAAAGCTGCCGCGAACCGACAGCCAATCACCAGCTCGAGAGCTCGATGCGGCGACGGGGGTCTTCAGTCACTGCTCGAAGTGCCAGTATGCCATACCGGTGGATGGAGATAAATTGGAGGGAGATAAAGTACCAGCAAATCAGTTCCTAACTACCATGTCATATACTGTGTTTGAAAAATGACAGTTAGGATCTAATTGGCTGGTACTTTGTCTCCGCCCACTTTATCTCCATCGAAGGCATAGTAAATAGACTATATTCTCAAAATTCCATTAGTATTTTCTTTACAGGAGCACCTGGGTAAACTGGATAGATGGTAAATAGGATTTTGCATGGATAGCTCTGATTGGCTGACTGACCGGCGGCTGATTTAAAATTGCGGCAGGCTACCGGCCACCCTTAGGAGTCGGGGCCCTGCACCTGACTTTCCCAACATTGAGCTTCAGGATGCCGGTGTCGGTTTTATGCAGGTATCCCATTCCAAGCCTCTTTTTTTACACCTAATACAGTTTAGACACTGGTGCGTATGGGGGCCCCTATAACATGTATAGTGCATTACTGTGATATATATATATATATATATATAGGGCATTGAATTTACTCTTAGTATATAGCATTTAGGAGCACTATGGGTGGACAACCATAGAGGGAGAAAAGCCTGTGGCGCTATTATTCCGTCGGCATTTCACCGTATGACGGGATCCCGGCGTCAGCATTGTGACTGCCGGGATCCCAACAGGCGGTATCATGATTGCCTCCATCTTCCATTTTATGTGTGCTTAATGAGGCCATTGCGAATATGAATTTGTTTATAGAATATGATTATTTTTATATAATGACAGAGCAACATCTTTCTGCAATGAAAATATATATAATTGCACTAAGATCACATTAAACTCTAAAAACAAGAGAAAGAAAATAAAACACTGTTGCCTTGAATGTAGATACTTTGTAAATCTAGTTTTGTTTTTTGTTTTTAATGCTGTTCAGCAGAAATACAAACGATTGATGTTTTAATTAGAAGGGTGACAGAGATTAATTTAGCAATACCTAAATCCAGGTTTAACAGCAGTTAGTCATGGAAATATGCCATTTCAGCAAACAGTATGACTAAATTGTGACTTGTGCAGAAGCACCCCTCCCGTGATGAGGGTAGAGTCACCATCACACACTTTGCACATTTTCAAATACACAACAGTTTAATACTAATATTCTACTGCACCTCTTACATCAGAATTGCACCTGTATTTTTTCCAGTTCGTTAATTAGGCAGATGAGGTGATTCTTTAATCCATTCAAAGGTTTGTGGTTTATTAAGTCACATGTGCAGGGTGTCATCCCTGAGCCATATTTCACGTGGAAAATG